>NW_020664589.1:15249319-15406511 GCF_002925995.2 Terrapene triunguis
CCCCCCCCCCCCCCCCCCAGCTATCCAGGGCCCCCGCCCTCCTGTGGGTCCCCTCAGGCCCCTACCCCCCTGAGAGCCCCCCAGCCCCGCCCCCGATCCTCTGTCACCTCCCTGCCGGCCCCCCGCGCCCGCCTCGGGCCCCCCGCGCGCACCCACCGCTCCGGCGCTTCCCTAGTCCCGAGGACGAGCAGCGCAAAGGAGGCCGGGAAAACAGGGCGGCTCCATTCAGCGAACGCGGGGGGGAAAGGGAGAAGGTCCCTTACTGGCAATGGTACAACCCGGCGCCAGTGCACCTTGAACGGACGGGAGCGCAACCACCTCCCAAGGGGGGGTGTGTGTGTGTGCG
This sequence comes from Terrapene triunguis, assembly GCF_002925995.2. Lineage (NCBI taxonomy): Eukaryota > Metazoa > Chordata > Testudines > Emydidae > Terrapene > Terrapene triunguis. Next base: position 15,249,666 of record NW_020664589.1, read on the forward strand.
TGTTCTCCTCGCTAATGGGTCCGGCCCACCTGAACTCAGCGGCACGCGGAGCTCCAGGAGCCGGGCCCTGCTCTGACCCACTGCCCCCTTCAGCCCGGAATAGAACCCAGGCGTCCTGACCCCGCCCCCCGCCCCTAGCGTGAGTTCGGATCCGCCGGGGGGCTGGTTTTAAACTCCTCACGCCGCTATTTCCCCCGCTGCTAGGGGCACGTACCGAGGCAGGGGCAGGGAAGAGGGGACAAGGCAGGTTTGGTCTCACACGTTACAAACACACACGTACGGTGGACAATCATTTTATTTTGTGCATGCAAATACATGTCAAGTACTGCAAACTTTTTCCATCAATTTTCTCTCAAAACACTGAAAACCATGATGCTCTATTCTGTGACCAGCCAAAGCTAATATCTCTTTACTTCAGTGCTACAGCAAAAAACACACAGAATTCACTCCGCTATTCAGTATGATCACAAAGCCCACCCCACCCCATCTTTCCCCCACCCCACCCCAAATACAGACCATATGGTCCAGCTTTCCCATTTAATCCTATTCCTATAACACAAAGGGAAACATTACAATTTGGAAATTCAAAATTGAAATAAATGGAATAGAATTTATTCCCCTATATATCCCCATTTCATTTTACAGATTTTAAATTATAGTTTTAAATAGAAGCTGAGAATGCACCATAAAAATGAGCATTAAATCCATCGTAGCGATGGTGCCTGCTTTATACATGATGGGTGTACACCATCTTTTATTTCATTTACATTTCAATCGAACAATAGATTTGCAAAGAAAATGTCTAATACAGACGTAAAAATATTCACACTAGAGCTTCACAATCGGTTGTACAATTGACAAACAGGCCTCTTTTCCCAACTTTCCAGCTAAGCAATTTTATAAAACGTAATCAATGCAACAAGAAAAAAAATTTCTTTAACTTCCAGGGAAAAGAATATGCAGTAAACTGTATAAATGCAGACAGCAGATGCTGCAAGCTAACCACAATACTTTGAGTGGCTGTACAGTGGGTATGTGCAGTACAAATAAAAGCCACATGTGTTGTATCACAACTACAGTATAATGTACTTGTTTGCCCAGCGAAGAAAATGCATGCATTTTCATGCCTTGGATTAACTGAGGCCTACACTGGATAAAATTGATGGGATATGTGCAAATGATGTTGGATTTTGACAGTTATAAATGCAGCCAGGCTCTGTTTTATTTCAAACTTTGTTAAACATGAAATGCCAAGAACGAGCTTCGGCGACAGTCTTCCTTAAATAAAAGGTTTTTGCTCAAGTGTGGGAAATTTTGATAATTTTGCTGTCTTTATTTTACCCTTGACACTTAGGGTTAAGTTGTCAGAGCACTCCCTTGCCAGCAAAGAGGTGCATTGTGACCACTAGTACCAAGGAGTTAGCTGTGCATTTGTACTGGAAAGAACTGGTCATTTAAAGAGCACATTTATTGTTTTCTGCTTGCAGGAGAGGCCCTTGCATTAGAGGGATTTCCTAACAGAAAAGGATTAAACTATAACAAGTAATGTGCTCCACGTACTGTGGATGATTCATTAACTTCTCATTTGATTAAGGTTTAAAATTTCACATTTTCCTTCAGACAGAGGTTAATAATGGTGGAAAAAAAATCTTGACCAATATGATAAAGGAGCTGCTAGCAGATACCTCTCAAATAGAGTTTATGTACAACAGCAGATACTTGACAAATTGTGCTTTAACAAAAAGAATAAATAAAACCACACACTATCAAATTGTTTTGGGCTTTGACAAAAGATTTTTTTTAAAACATTCTTTCCCCAGGCCTTTCTTTGTGTATGATTTTGTACCTCACTCAGCCCGGGGCACTAACACACAAGAACAGCGTTCAGCTCATCAGCATGAATTTAAACTAAAATTTCAAGCGTGTTATCAAAGCAGTAAACTTTTCAAATTATATGTCTACAACTGGTGTCCTTATGTATCACACTTTAGTATCACTCTGTACTAGTCTATCAAGAACCAATGCCAATTTGCTTTGCAAAATGAGTCTAACCTATTCTTTGAAAGGTCTACTACACATTCTACAATGCGCAATCTGTATGAACACTAACTCATTCATTTCTAGTTACAGGAATAAAATATCAGTAGCAGGGCAGTCACAACTATAATTTAGATCTTAAGAATGTCATGTTACTACTTTGTCACAAAAAAGTAGACAGCATGACGTATCAAATTAGAGATTAATGCTAGTCCTAAAACCCATGTAGGAAATGAGACAGAACAAGGAATTAATCCAGGCTGTGAGGCAACACATTTTAACTCAGATATTGATACAACTTCTGTATCCCTGACATGTGAAATCCCTGCTGTACCTCTCCGGAAAAAAATATGCTCGTCTGCACAAAGCAAAGGAACCACACACTTCTCCCTAATCTGCTATGGGCCTTTTTCTGACAGCGTAATATATTTGGCCAAAAACCTAAATGGGATTCTATACTACTACTACTACTACACATGAAGATTAGTCACACTACTTTTAATGTCAGAAAGTTAGCCCTTCCATTGCCCAAAAAGGCACCTGATTTGCAACTAGATACACAAACACGTATTGGTTTGTATCAGGTCAAGTAATTAAACTTTGCCAAAAATGAACCAGAACTATATTCCCATCTGTAACTTCCTCTTATTAGGGCACCAGAGGGCATAGTTTCATGGCAAGATAATAATCAGTGTTAAAAACTGTAAGACAATGTTGGCACACTATTAAAAATCCCTCAATTCTTGTGTCTGTCGTTCTAGATATTAAAGGTTCAACACAAATTAGCCTCAACCCAGAACTGACTCCTTTTCAGAAGAAGCATGTGGTCTTTCTAGAAAGCTACTGTATCATGGGATCTTCTGCTGCAGACAAGCATATATAAATACATTTCTTCTTAGACATGCCAGTAAAGTTGGCAGGAATATGTTAGGCTGATGTATTTTCACTGGACAAAACAGACGAACTTGTGTAAGCAGCTTATCCCAATCCCCCTCCAGCAGAGCACAACCAAGTTTTAAAATTGCAATTTTAAAATTAAAAAGTTAAGGTAAATACACAAGATCAATTTATGTAGTATATATTCACCCTCAGATCATGCTGAAGATGTTCTGTGGAGTTCTGGAGCACAGAGGGCTCTTTCCCTGAGGGCGAATAAGGACTTCTCAAACCTTTATATTTTCTCTATTTTTGTAACAAAATAGCAATTTAAAATTTAAAAATCTTTTTAAAAAAATTACATTACCTTCAACGTGGAAGATCTCACTGTTTAAATATCCATGAAATAGACATACTGGTTTGCATATCCTTTTGGAATTACATACAGCAAATAAAAGTACTTCGGAAGCATTTCAAAAGTAATATAAATTCATATTTACAGAATGGTCTTGATATAAAATATACAACAATCATATTCATGTCTAGCGTTCTATGTTAATTTGTAACATCAACAGGAAATGAGTTAAGGTGACAAGGTGGTCTAATTCTTGTCCCTAATCATTTCAAGCTGCAAAGTGAAACAAAATACCAGTCTTATTCCAGAGATGAGGTGGCACTGCCTATCAGGGAAGGTACAGTAAATAGCCAAAGAATCCAAGAAAAGGCTACTTTACTGTTACTCTACAAATATTTCTTTACATTTTAGTATTAAATAAGTGTGTAAGATCTTCCATACTGACACCAGAATATCAAAACTAACCCTTGGATTTTCAGATATATTTACAACATAATTATTTCATGGACATGTTCATTAAGAGATATCAAACACCAATGTTTTCTCAGTCTAATCAGTAACCCTCAGGGAAATGCCAACCCCCACCCCTCAGAAACGTGCACAAAACAGTTATCAAAATCTTATCTGACACATAGCTGTGATTTTGTAAAATAACTCAGACGACCAGTAACATGATCCTTTTAAAGCATTTTGCTAGCAGGAAAAGCCCTTACATACAGTACACCTGGTGAAAGATTAGCTTGGCTTAAAATATTCCAGTACAATTTTCAGAGTAAACAACTTCACAGAAGTTAATAAAAACATTAAAAAAAGTAAAACATGTACCAAAGAAACTGAAGAGGACAAACAATAAGATAGTAATCACCAGGAGGGAAGGTCTTGCTTTCTTTTCCAAAATGGTGACTGAATTTTTAAACTTTAAAGAAAACTATGCCCAGAGTGCTTGTGTGTGTGTACTCTATCTTCAGCTGACATGTCTAATACGACTTTTCAGTCACATCTTAGCAGGGCACATATTCATACAATTTTCAGCACAACTCTATAGGTCTGATAATGCTATATTACTGTAGGTTCAGTCAATAGCTAGTGAACAAGCAAAATTAAACCTGAATAAAAAGTTATGATTAACAATATTTAACCAAGACAATGTAACGAGTGTCCAAAAAACCCACTAATTAGTTTAAATTAAAAAACAACAACAATAATCAGCAATACCATATTGTTAGTCAGTGCAAACACTACATACAGGGTTTTCACGGGAAAGCCAAGAGCACCTGATTCTTTTGCCAAGTCATCTGGATTCTATAAATGCAGGTGGAGGACTGCATTAAAAAAAAAAACAAAAAAAAAACCCCGACTGTTACATTAGTGCATAATTTATCAAAATGGTTAAAAATGGATGTGCATATAACTTGGGGAAATCAATACCAAGAACATTAGCTGGAGGATTTAGGCACTTGGGTTACATTTTGTAACTTTACTTGGACAAGTAGCCTGTATATAACTATCAACAGTACTAAAGCAGAAATGAGAAAAAACAAACAAGAAATAAAAAGCTACAGCAAAGCACTGCACCACAGTCCTGCATATAATGCAGTAGTACAAAGCTAAAGTGTGTTAACCCTGTAATAAAGTCTAAAATACGAATCCCTACCTCTCACTCTTCAAACAGGAAACAATATTCCATGCAAAGTTCCACAACTAAAGAAAAAGCAGCTGCAACAAGATGCAAGTTCCTTTCTCATGAAACAAAAATCGAGACAAATAAATTAGTTTTACTTTCACTAGATGTATCGTTGTAGGATCCTGCTAGTTTAAATAACTGAGTTGTTAATCTTCTACAGAAGCCATTTTAAATAAGAATGGCTCAGTTACTGCACCGGATTGCTACAAACTCATAAAAAGCTGCTTTAAGCTTAAGTAAAAGAATGTCCAAATTCCATTAATTTGTGGAAAGTGAACGCCTTACCCTAGTAAATGTATCTTTTCAGAATGCTAATGCAAGAGGGGCTTGAAGTATCAAAGAGTCCACAGGAAATGGATGACCCCAATATTATTTTTTTTTAAAAAAAATATACATTATATAATATATATTATATATATAAAAAGCTAGTGTAAATGCTTTCACGGCGTGGTCACAAGCTGGAAAGATGAATGCCTTTCAGCTGTTAACCATTTTGCCATTCGCAATGGGCTTTAAAAAGTTGTTTTTATCCTCAGACATAATGTGAGCACTTTTCAAAACGAGGCTGCCAACATTGACTGATGTGCTGATGGGCAGGCAGCTTGCATTGCTAAAGGATCCTGTGATAGGCTGGCTGAAGCAAGACGTTACGGGCAGGACTGCTTTCTGCTCCTCCCTGAGGGGAAAAATAAATCATACAAATATTAAACTTCAGCTTAATGCAAAATATCAAGAAATAAACTGTGCATTAAACGATGCAAATATTGAAATGAAATGGTAGTTAGTGGAAAGGCAGAATATTTTACTATAGAAGAGTATGCTCACAGAGTAAATGCAGATTGCCTCGTTTTCAAAGGGATCATTACATGGTTAAAATACAGTAGCATGGGTGATTCCAGCATAGAGTATTCTGCACTTTTTTGGCATAGAAGAGGTTAGTAGAAATTAAGTTTAATGCCAACCTTGCTGAGACTAGTTTCCCTGAATTCTCGTAATTATAAAAATACTTTTGTATTTGCTGTGCAGTGTGGGAATATATAAAACATAGGTTTATATCAATTGTTACCTAATATGTACTGAAAAATAGGTAACTCAAATGCATAAAAACTGGTGCACCAATGGTACATTTGGTGGGTTTTATAATCACAAGCCAATCCTTCCTAGTTCTCAACAGTCTCTTCCCACTTCACCATGCATACACAGTGCAGATGTCTCATCCAAGTGTGAGAAGCTAAGCAATTCCTCTTTAAATAGTCATGTTTTAACCACTCTGATGCTGCTGTTTTGTCTAACACTCACAGAATCACAAGGTCTTCACCTAAACTTTGTCTCTTCTGCTCCAAAGGTTCCTTTTGGTGTTTCTTGAGTGAATGTCCATTCTCTATAGTTGTTCCATTGAGCAGCTGATCATCCCGAGAACTGATACCTAGCTGTATGTCCAGAATCTCCTACAGGAAGAAGATAGAATTGTCCATCAATATTGTGGCTACTTGTTTTGGTAAGCCTTCCAATTTCTATTTATTTTATGTAATGATTCTGGAGGTCAAAGGCTACTCCTAGAATCTCTTCTCCTTTTGGAAGGTTCTCCACGCCCTTATCCAAGTCATTAATTAAAATACTGAATAGTACCAGACCCAGGATGGACTCTGCAGGACTATATTAGATATATCCACCCCCAGTTTGACAGCAAACCATTGATAACTACTCTTTGAATACAGTCTTTCAACCAGTTTTTAACTCACTTTATATTTAACAAGTTGAGCAACAAAAGAGGTATGGAAACCAGGAGAACCAGTATGCATTATTCAAAGCCTTAATGACAGATATCTATTCTTTTTGAATGCATGACTGCTTTAGAGAAGGGCTGTGATGATTCCTTTTGTGTGGTATGAAACAAGATCAGGACATTTTATGACTGCACAATGAAGGTGAAAGAAATAATGTTTAAGGAACTGAATGCAGCCTATTAATAGAAATAAAATATAAAAGACAGAGGCACTGGCAACAATAGGAATATAAAGAGCAAGGACAATTTTTTAATGAATTTAGTATTAGAAATGAGGTGATTTAAAAGTTTTGTTTAAGTTACTATATTGTAATAGACTTTACATGTATTAAAATACTTTTGGTTTCCATTTTGTATATTGGGAAAAATTACTAATGCTATCTTGTATTTAACAAAAAGAAAAAAAGTTTAAAAAACTTTTGCAATTAGAGCAACATTGACAACCTCAGATGACTGGGACTAGCACAAAAGCAGCCCAAATTCTATACTAAAATGGTGCCAAAGAAGATTCAGAGATCAATATAAAACCTACCTTTTTATTTTAAAAGGTTTTCCACTATAAACAAGAATAATTATTGATTTTACAAGAAAGTTTCTAGAAACAGCTGAACAACTAATCAAAGAATTCCTTGACCTCTTCAAACATGCAGTTCTTGTACATACCTCTATTTGTTCACCCTGCCCATCAGGTTCATCAGTATCAAGGGCGGAAAGCTCTAATTCAATGTCTCGATCTGGCTTTGTGTCTGCACAGTCTTCAATATAGTCAGTCTGCAAATACAAGAGACTTTTCACTTTCTGTATACAATCTTCAAGGACTCAAGTGAAAATGGAAAATATCATAATCCACATTCCTGAGATAAGAGGGGCTAGAGGGGGGAGTAAGAAATGGACAGCTACTTGGATACCAATGGTGTCTTTGGGTACAGAAAAGATTAGACACTTCCTGCTTACTTGCAGAGTAGTGTAAAGTATGTGGGTGTTGGAAAGGAATGTTTTTTCAGAGCACACTTACAGAGGTTTTAGCTTTATATGACCTACAACTGGAGCAGAGTACAGGGATCGCTTTCTTGACATAATGTAAATAGCTGGTGGGAGAACTGATGGATGTGGACTCTTTCCATCTTCCATGTTTAAGTATACTTCCAATTAACTGTATAATGTGTATCTACCCCTGCCCAGCAATCCACAAGGGTGTAATAAAACAGAACTTATTTCTGTGGAGTCCCTCCATGATCAAGCCACCTCCTGACTGAGAAGCAATACAGCAAATGCATCTGCTCACAATCAGACACTGAACCACGTGTAGCAGCAGTAACTAACCCAAAAGAGCAGGTTATAAGTATTTTAAAATGTCACACTTCCAAATATATACCCAAAAACCTCAGTGATCTGATACATCCCAATCATCTTTTTCTTTACCTCACCATTCCTCAAATCAATTTCCTTGCTTAAAAGATTTAAGGTAAGGCGACTGCCTTCATCTAGGGAATTCCACTTCTGTTGCATGGCTAGTGCATTAGCCTCTCTCTGAAGTAACAATGAATTACTTTTGGCCTGTGGGGAGGGGGGAAAAAACATAATAGTTACTCAACTACATTTAAACTTTGTATTGTTAGACTGCAAAACAAACCTCCCCACACAAAGAACAGCTCTCTCTAAACAGGCAATTATGTATTCTCAGAATACACTGCATACAAATATACATCAGGGAAAAAATTTCTTCCCCGATCCCAGGGCTGGATCCTGCAAATACCAATACTTAACAGACATGGCACTTTCTACCATGAGCAACCCTATTACAGACGCTCCCCTGGTTGCGCAAACCCAACTTACGGAAATCTGGGCTTACGGAAAAAGTTCCATAAGCACTTTTTTTTCTTGGCACGTAGTTGTTGGAGATACATTCTTGACTTACGTAAAACTTGACTTATGCAAGGCGTTCCGGAACGGAATGCTTGCGTAAGTCGAGGAGCTTCTGTAAAATAAATGGGACTGCTCAGGTTAATAAGCACCATACCTGGTGTTAAGTGTTAATAGGACTAGGCTCTAGCTTTCTCATTCCTATCAGTCACTTTGGTAATTGTACAATTAAATTCTGCAAAGCATTTTGAGATAGTTTATATGAAAAACATATTATATAAAGTTGTAATCATGGTACATCATCTTACTTGTTGTAGTTCAATGCTCAGTAGATCTCCAGTACTAGAATGCTTTCTGTGAGCAGATAAATCAGTAACTATGAATCTTTCCCTTTAAAGAGAAAAGCAGCTGTTATTGTCATACACAGTGATAAAAGAATGAATTGTTTACTCGATGACCCCTCAAGCTTTGCAATTTAGCTCTAAACAGCTTAGGCATCTGGATAAAAGTTGTGTGCATGAAAAAATACTTAGCACTTTGCAAACATTACCTAGTTAGTCCTCACAACACCCCTGTGAGGTAGGCAAGTACCTTCATTTTACATACAGGGAAACCAGGGTGGATAAAAATAAATGATTTAAAAAAAAAAAATCAGATTTTTTAAATTTAAATTGGATTTTTTTGATAAAACGCTTTTTGAGGAAAAGATAGTTTTAATTAAGATACATTATAGCTCAAAGATACCTCATCATGGAATAGGGATTACAAATTCTAATTCTATAGTATGAGACAATATATTAATGTAATGTTTAAGAAAAGGTTTTGTAAATGAGTTCCAATAGTTCATGGATTAAGGACCCAATCTTATGGGGTTCCAGAGGCTTCTGTATAGATTATTTAGGTTAATCTTTCTATCTATGCAATGGGACTCAGTGCTCAGTCTAGAAGATACCATCAGAGATGCTTAGTTTTGCAGTTCTCAAACTGTGGATTTGTGTCTCCAGAGGTAACATGCTTGTTAACAGCAAAAATGTTTTTAAATAAATAAATAATATATAGAGGTGAGAAATAACAGACCAACTCTATTGTCCCTCTGCAAATTTGTGTACACAGAGTCAATCCCTTACCTCTCTCTAAAAGTGCAAAGTTTCAAAAAGTTCAATGAATAGAAGATTGTTGGGGGCGGAAGTGAAAGTGAAAGTGAAAAAGTGAAACTGTTTGAGCAGCACATTCCAGAAATCTTGAGGTCTTTGAGTGTAGCCTTCATTGATTTGAGATCTACCATACCATTCTCTCACTAGAAGGGAAAACCTATAATGGCAGCAGGCCGTAAGAGAGACCCAGTTTCGGAATATTTTAATGAAGTTCCTCTACCTGTGGGTAAGACAGGCATGAGTGCAAAATGCAAACAGTGCAATGAAGAAATGCAAGCCCTGGTTGCCCGAAACAACATCATGAGAAGTCTTCCTTCTCAGGAGGAAGCTGCATTGAAGACGATGAAAGGAACACGACTGAACATGCAGGATCTTCAGGTTGATAAACTTTTTTTTTTTTCCATACTTCTTTCTTAAGGACTGCCTGTCTTCCTTCTGGACTAATCTTGAATTCTCATGTTTGAGCAAAAAATGTAGTTGTTACTCTATGGTACTATCATTTTAGATGCAGTTGTGATAAAAAAATAAATAGCTGAAATAGCAGATCTTCCTTTTATAATTTCACCTTTAAAGAAGTACTGAGTGTCAGTGAATGCAATTAGTAATACTAAATGATAAGTATGGTAATAATAATGAAATAACTGCATTGACTTATTTTGTTTAGGAGAATCCATCCTCAACATACAGGATTCTGAAGACTATCCACCTTCAAGATCACCATTTTCTATAGTTTCAGAGTTATCTGCCAATGATAGTGTTTCAGTCACATCATGTATGTCACATAGCCACAGTATATCACCTGTAGCAAAAAGAAAAAAAAAAAAATCTCCATCATCCAGAAACAACCATAGATAAGTTTGTGGTAAGAACCAGATTACAAAAAGAGGTAATTGATGAAAAAATTGCCTGGTTTGTTTATGCAACAAACTCTCCTTTCCGTATGATTGAGAACCCACACTTCATTAACATGGTTCAGTCATTAAGACCAGGATACGGTCCACCCAACAGAGCAGATGTCGCAGGCAAATTGCTGGATAAAATGTATGAAAGAGAAATTGAGCAGTGTGCAAAAGATCTAGCGGGTGAAATTGTTAACCTGAGTCTCGATGGGTGCAATGTCCACAATGATCCTGTTGTATGTGCTTGTGTGACAACAGAAGAAGGGAATGTCTTCCTTACAAAAACAACTGATACATAAAGAAATGCACACACAGCAGAATACTTACGAGAAGTAGCAGTAAAAGCTATAACAAACTGTGGGGAAAAAATTCAAATGTCTAGTACGCAGCCTGGTCACAGACAATGCTGCAAATGTATCCAAGATGAGAAGAAATTATTTAGAAGAGAGTCCCAAGCTAACAACATACGGTTGCAGTGCTCATTTGATGCACCTCCTAGCCAAAGACTTCAGTCTTCCAGAAATAAAGGCTAACGTTGTTGAAATTGCACAATATTTCTGTAACAACCACTTTGCAGCAGCTGCTTTGAAAAAACTGGGACGAACCAAGCTAACTCTCCCACAAGACGTGCGATGGAACTCAGTAGTGGACTGTTTTGAGCACTATATCAAGAACTGGCCTAATCTGATGACAGCTTGTGAACAAAATCGTGGAAAAATAGATGGCACTGTCACAGCCAAAGTTCTCAATATTGGGCTTAAAAGAAATGTTGAACACATGCTGAGTACCCTGAAGCCTATTTCTGTAGCCTTGAACAAAATGCAGGGAAATAGCTGTTTTATTGCTGACCCTGTTGAAATTTGGAAGGAACTGAGTGAGATCTTAGAGAAATATGAAATGACAGAGTTAAATTACAAGCATTAAAAAAATGAATGGGACAAGCAGTTTCTAAAGCTCATTTTCTCGCAAATATTCTCAATACTCGGTACCACGGTCAAACCTTAACTGCTGAAGAAGAGGAGTTGGCTATGACATGGACATCCAGCAATCATCACTCCATAGTACCAACTATAATAAACTTCAGAGCTAAGGGTGAAGCAATCAAGAAATATATGTTTGCTGATGATGTTTTAAAGAAAGTCACACCAGTGAACTGGTGGAAGTCACTTAAGCACTTGGATTTAGAGACTGTTGAAGTGATAATCTCACTTTTAACAGCAGTAGCTTCTTCTGCTGGTGTAGACAAAATATTTTCTTCTTTTGGACTAATTCATCCAAATTGAGAAACTGTTTGAGACCTGAAAAAGCAGGAAAGCTTGTTTTTCTTTTCCAGATTATGAACAAATAGGAAAACGAAGGTGAAGACAACTGAGTTAGCTGCAGAAGCCAATATTTTAAGTTTCTCATGTTGACTTGGCTGACAGTCTATTTAATTTGTTTGTTTTTTTTTTGGTTTTTAAAATATTTCATTTAACTATTTTAGTTAAAAACAATTTTAATAAAAACAAACCTGATTTAAAAAAACTTGAATATTTAAATTAAAAAAATAATATGCTTGTTTTATTAAAATATTATATGTTTGCCATTGAGGAAAAAATCCAGAATACATAACGTTGTTATTTTAGTTAAATAAAACAATTTAAATGTCTGTCTGGTGATGTTCTCCTCCTAATACAGCAAGGCAAGAAAATCCTCCAAATATTAATGATTAACGTGTTGAATTGGAGATAGTTCACCTCCCAATGACTTCATAAATATCTGCTTCAATTACCTGAAATAACCAAACAATTATTCATTTTCTGATATAGCTGTAAAACTAATCTGAAAAGTTTTCAAAATAAATCACCTTCTAAAAATGAAATCTACATCTATCTCTGAGTTGTGAAGGATATGTATTAAGGTTATAACAACCAACAAAAATGCACTTTTACGTAGAAATCCATGATTAAATCGAGTCTTCCTGACAAGTGATTTAAATGATGATTTAAATGAATTTGATTTAAATCAAATCCACCCTGAGGGAAACCGAGGTAGAGAAGTTAAGTGACTTGCTGAAGGCCGCACATGGCAATCAATATCTGGGTTGGGATTACAGCTCAACAATCGCTGGTTCCCAGTTCTGTGACCGGTCCACTTCAGCACACTGATGCTAACAATAGCTACATCAGATTTACCCAGTTTAATTATTAGAATTCGTAATTCCAATGCTTGATGATGCATAAAGTCAAAGCACTTGCCACGTTTAAAATTACTAGGTAATTCATATTCTAGACATTTTTTCCTTCTGCCTGGGATTTTTAGAATAGCTGTAAATTATAGCACAACAGTTTGAACAAAAGCCAATAGGGAAAGTTCATACCGTTCTATATAGCGTGCTGATGCAGTAGACTCTGAGCCACAGGAACTCCATCTTGAATCAACAGCATTGACGTAAGGGACATAATCTATAACAAATTAAGGTACAATTAAATGTCTTCCCAGTTTCAATAAGAGAATATGCATATACACAGAGTTATTAACTGTCCACAGCAGTGATCTAAATGCCTGTGTGGCATATGCGGTGCTGGCAATAGGAAGCATTTACTGTACCTGATACACTGATGGGCTTAGTAGCACTTCCTTGGGAAGCAGTGGCCTGAATAGGATCTGTTGTGTGATAACCTGTGCGGGATGATCTGGAGATTGCACCCCACTTGGAGATGATCGGTCCATCACTAAAGGGAATTATAGGATCTTCTTCCTTTGCCCTTCTTTGAGTTTCAAATAGATGAACTCTCCTCTTAACGTCTCCACTGTCCAAATCCTATACATTTAGGAGAGACAAGAAGGTACAAGAGGCTGATTTGCAGTTCAACACATTTGGTTGGGTCATTCAAAAGGCCAGGGGTCATTAAATAACCACTATTACACAAGGTGATTAGCTCCAACCTGACCAGCCAGCAAGCTGGGAGGGGACAGAATGACTCTTACCTATTGGGATTTAGTGGCCAGCTGGCACCAGACGGTGATTAATAGTGGAACAGGACACACTTCTGTTTTTTTAAAGCTTTACTGTTTCCTCTCAGAAAAAAAGCCCAGCTGCTGTAAAACACCATTTCCACAGTATGACCCTAAACATCCTTGCTAATACTGGAGGAAGGTGGGGTAGAGCTAGCAGAGAATTGAGACAGGATTGCCCTTATGGTGCAGGATGCACGAGCGGCAGCCACTTGATCATACCAGAGTAGGACAGAAATCCCCAACATGCATACGAGACCTTACTTATCCAAAATGAGGTCATCTCCCTGGATGTGTATTAAATAGGTTTTATTCTCCAGTTTATTCAAACCTCAATTAATTTTGTGTACCCAATTTCAATCCAATAAAACAAGGTTATGCTGTATTTTCGTTCAATTATATTTCCATATATTTCAAGGTTTCATGGTTGGGTTTTTGTTTTTGTTTTTGTTTTTTTTTGTTTTTTAACTGTAGGAGGATACGTCCATTCCTAAAGCCTTTTAGCAGAGTGAGATCTCTGTTTAAGGGAAATTACACAAATGAAGTAACAATAGTCCTGACACTATTACACTATTGTAGACATCTCTTAAATGGGAAGCGCTATCCACTAGAGGAGGAAGAAACAGCTGAAGGTGCACAGTTTTGCAAGCAACCTGACCAGAAGTGAAAATCCTTATTATAGAGTCTCATAGTTGTCCATCCATTCATCCAGTCAGTGTAACAAAAAGGTCTGAGGAGTAGGAGTCTTGAATTATAAATTATTTACTGAAGATGTTATGGCCAACAGTACATTTTATTTACCCTGATTTGGTATTAAAGTAGTTGGTCTTAAGTCTAAGAATGTTATAACCACCACTGCATTTTCCCCCCCCCCACTGATAAGAGGATAGTTTGTTTACATAGCTGGGCAAAAGTTTGTTCCAAACAGTTTAAAATGAGCAGAACCAGTTTAACCTCAAGACTTAGTATTTTAGTTTATTATAATCAATAGAAGTTTATTTACAAAAGGCCTGGCAATCAAATTAAGTTTGGCAATCAAATGGAAACACTTGCAACACTTTCCACCCCATGAGTGAGCAGGCAGAGCGCAGAACAGCCATACCATTAACACAGCATTTGAATTGGCAATTACATCCTTGGGCTCTGAGTCGATGGCATTTATGCAGGAACCGATAGTACCACAGGACCAGGGTGAGTAGTGTGAAAGATGGTCTTCCTCAAATTTAGTACCACTCAAGTCACTAACACTCTCCGAGAACTATTGAAAAGGAAGGGGGGAAAAAAAGGTCCAAAAACAAAGGAAATTTAGTATTAAGGTGTTTATACTGAAAAACTGCTTACTGTTGACTATTACATCAATCTGCTTCAAGATATGAAGCAGGTAGTCTAAGTCCGTGTCCATGCTGGGGATTTGCCTCAATTTCAGCCATCAGTGGCCAACCACTGGTAAATCTTAGCACCAACCCTTAGCACAAACCACTGCAAGCCACATTTTGCACCTGTGAAGCTTACTGCTTCCAAGCAGGAGTAAGCTTCGCCTGTACAAATAGTTGCTTTGCCTGCTGACACTTTGGGTTGGCACCAGTGCACTTTAATGGCTGTATTTGGGGCATATCACTAGGGTAGTTAAAACTTAAGAAGAGAAAGCAAAGCATTTTTCCTTTACTAAAGTTATATCAAGTAAACCTTGGTAGAACAAAACTCAGAAATCCCCAGCCTGAGTAAGGCTTTAACCAGGACTTGATGGGAGATCTGTGACCATACATAACCCTTAAAATAACTATTTGTGATAACTTAGAATAAACACCAACTAAGGGGCTTTTTAGCCAAGATCTATTTTGAATATTTTCGTTCTTTGGTGTATAGAAAGAGAGAATGCAAGATTGGGTTTCTCCTCCAAGACACACTGCCAGTTCTTATGCCTTGTTTCCTACATCTCACTTCCATTTTGCTACTGTCATACCACACAGCTAAATGTTTTACAAGGGTCTTGTCACTTTTCATTTCAATTTATGCATTCTTTGGAACTACAGGCACATATGCACCTGCTCATCATGTGATAGCGCCATTAAGAACAAGAAAATAAAATGGGAGGGTTCTTCCTAATGGAAAAATATATCCACTGTGCTTTACAAAGAAATCTGAAGGTTCATAACAGGCTCTAATCACAGTTAATTACAATTGATATTCATGATATGCTGTTGATATGATTTATAACTGCATAGAAGATGTGTGTGAAACTCTACACCAGTTTCCATACTATGGTATAAGAGTCTTAACAATAAACTAACACTGTGCTATAAAGTTAAGCTGCCTTTAAGTTAAACCAATTCTTCACTTAATTTTGGCCTTTTGTCAGTAATCAAGTGTAACATCAGCTTAATATCCAATATTTTCTTTATTAGGGAGATTATATCCTGTACTTGCAGGGGGATGAACTTGATCTAATAGAATCACAGGAGAGTGAGACAGAAAAGCTCTCTTGGTAAGTGCAGAAAAAGAAAGCAAAAGTACCATGAAATTCTTTGGTTTCTCACCTCTGTGCTGAAGTCAACACTGAAGAGAGGAGAAGGTGGTGTTGGAGACTGTGTTGCCATAGGAAGGGTTGAGGACACAAGCGGTGTTTTTTGAGAGTGGTATTGTGCCCATTGCTCTGGCTTCCGTCTTAACTGATCATCATAACTGGTCTTCAAGTGACCACAAGGCTCCTAGAGTAAACAATGGGAGGAGAGCATCAATGTCTGAATACTCACAGCAGGATCATGCAGATAATTTATAGGTTTCTCATAGCTGCCAAGACATGGAAGAATAAGCAAGGAACAGTCACAGCTACCTTACCAAATACCAGTCGCAAGGTATATATTTGTATGCAGGAGAGAAAACAATGAAGACAAGATGAGGAACGTGTACAGCACGGTGTCAAATTGATTCCATGTTTAATTATGGTTCGTAGGCCATGGTATACATTTAGGAGCCATCCGCCCCTCACACTCTTTCCCCCCCTCCCCCAATGATCTCCCACTGATGTCACTGGGAGATTCAAAGCGCGATCCAGGGGACAATCTGGCCATTACACAGTAACTCAACTTTTAGATATTTTTTATTCAGTACATTATCGTCACATTCAGCATCACTCAGTGTGAAAATCTGCTCCCCTGTATCGTCACCACTAATTTTCCCCTTTCCATCCTCCTTTCTCTGCATCTCCTTTGTTCTTTCCTCTGAATTTCCTTCTCTGCAGCAACTCCTAATTCCCACCTCCCCTTGGGCTTAACTCCCTGTTATTTCCTAGTCCATATGCTAAAATGCTCTGCAATGAAACAGTTAAGGTTGCAACTGAAGGGTCATCACTGGAGCTGATATTCCAATGAGATTAATAGGGGCAGGAGAGTTCAACCCCCCAAGTTATTGTCAGAAGCCATCTGCACATGCAAGCAAACGTTACTGTATTGATTACATTCAGTTTACATTTGAAAGGTTTTCTCTGCGACCAGGAGGGCTAGAAATGTACTTAAAAAAGACAGCTGAGATTCTGAACAACCTGACTATATCCTCTGGGCTATATAAATACATTTAGCAGGCTGGATCTGGCCCGCAGGCCATGCATTTGACATCCCTGGGTCAGGATCCTTTGGACTGGAGTCCCATTTTTAGCTGTCAATACAGGATCTAGGCAGAGGGAGATGCATCTTGGATCCAAAGTGTCTTCCTCAATGCATAGAGTCATGTCATAATGTGAATCAAGGAAATGAGAGTAGACAACATCCAGGATGTGTGTAATTAATTTAGCTGATGTGTGTTTGTAAGCAGAGGAGCAAAGGGGTCTAAGATAGCCCTACCCGAAAGGACAAAGATCTGCCTATTATGGTTTAAAAAACAACTGGTTTTGGGGTTGCTGCTTGACAAGTGTAAATCCAAGGCAAGAAAAGAGCTCTGGGCTAATTAGGTAGTATGATTTCTGTCATGACTTTTAAAGTAAATCATCTCTTTTCTTTTCCATTCTCACCTACCCTTGGTAAAGGCACAGTCCTCTGCTCATTTGGAGGTTGGCAAGCCATGGAGTAATACCCATCCAATGAATTATATCTTTCGCGTAATGATGTCTGATAGACAGATGAGTGCATCACATCCATTGGAGGTAAAGAATTGCTCCTAATAATGTCATCTCTTGGGTAGATCTGTGGACGCCAGATGCGCCTGCTGTCATACACTGGAGCATACATTCCAGAAGGGACGGGAGGAACTGGTCCATACGGCTGCGGAGGAGGAGGTTGGTAAGGAGAATTCAGTCGATCTCGAGGGGGAAATGTACTGTAATGATCGGCATATGGCACGGAAGCAGGTGGGAGGGAGGATTCTGGAACATTACTGGACCTCACAAAGCGAGGAACACAGGGAGCCACACCAGCTGGTACTGTTGGAGGTGGTGGGTAGTATCCTTGAAAATTGGAAAAAAGCATGTTTAATTTGGTCTCAATATAATCCAGAATTTTAAAACCGTTCTAAAATTTTAAGTAGCACTTGATACTGACTTCAGAGTAAAGTGTCTTGTTTCTACAGGTCCCCTATTAATTCCATGTCTGAGAACAGGCTCTGCAGGGACAGTGCTAACACTGTACAGTGTGTTCACAGGACCTGACATGGGTGAGAGGGGTAGCAGAGGAGCGGTGTATTCCACCATATGGTAGCACTTTTAAAAATTATTTTACAAGAACAGGGGGCAATTTAGCACTTTCTCTCCACAGTGTGTGTGTGTGTGTGTGTGAAGTTAGAACAAACGATACAGCAGTTTCCTTGGCTGCACTTAATAGAAACCTCTTTCTTCTACCTAACATGGTGCTTGTTAGCTTACCAAAATACCAAGCACAGTACGCAGAGGCACTTGGTACATAGAGTGTCTCCCTCCAAGGTCTCTGCCTAGATAAATACTCAAACAAACCATTCCTCAAGGGCATAAAGACATTTGTGCAGTCTATGAGACACACACTGGGACTGTCTGTGTACACAGATGGCTAGAAGAGATTTGGGAAAAAGCTTGAGTTATTCAGGTCTGTAAATGCTAGTGGGAAATGCATAACCTGGACTAAATTCCGTCCATGGATCCACACAGACTGAAGTCAGACCCATACATATTGGAGTGCAGAGACTGGCCCTCATTGTGGGCGAGCAGTAAATAACTGGCCACATGGAGGGGTGAAGAAGGGTGGTGTTTCCAGTAAGACACTATAAAAGGAGACTGCTAAGCCAGCTCCATGAAGGATGCAAGCAAGATGGAGTCTCACATGTTTCACGCAAAAAAAAAAAAAAAACAAAAAAAAACACTTTTCTCCACAACACAAATCTTCAACACATCTGTCCCCTCTCCAATAAGCAGGCATGGTTTAAATGTTTCTAAACTTCCTTTAAAGAATTTTGGAGACCTCTCTAGTTATATATGGAAATAATGCAAAGAGTGTAGCAATGCTCCTGCATTCTGCATCCCTCTCTTTACTCAATCATAATATTCAGAGTTAAAAAGCTTGGGTATTGGGCTCTGCTGAAACTAGGAGACCCAGCAAATAAGCCCCACATGACTTGGTGCCATTGGGATTTGAAGAAATTTAGAAAGCACAAACATTGAAACACATTCAAGTTTATACAGGCAAAAGTGAAGGATTGCCTGTGTATCAGCAACCATGTCACTCACCTGTCTGTGGGTACTGTGGAACTTCATAGGACAACTGTGTCCTGGGATCTTGAAAATACTGAACATTATCAGAATGTGGAGGGTAGACAGGTACTCTGGTTACAAATGGGCTGGATTTTGGAGGCAGAGAATTCATCTCTGTTCCAATATTAGGACCACCAGCTGAGGTAGCTGCTGCCTGGCTTACAGGAGTCTTGGGTGGAGAACAAATTTTACTGAAAAGAATTGCAAAGAAATAAAATGGATTTGCATTTACTACTTATTATTTGTATTCGTCTTTAGTAATTTCTAACTCAAAACACAAAACATTCCAATATGACATAGCCCAAATTCCTCATTATCTGGAAACAACAGATAGGCAATTGAAAAGCTGATCTGAGGTCCAGTGCTGTTTGGACAATGCCCAAATAATTTTAAAAAGGTGATACCTGGAAAACCTCCAGGACTACAAAAGAATGTTTTTGATAACAGGAAATGCAATGACTATTCTGCACAACTCTACTATAAAGAAATAAATTATGGATGCAAATTGTTTTTAAACTGAATAACCCCAATGACAGATTAGATACTGTGCAGGAAACAGGGGAAGAGAAGGGATGTGGAGAGCTGTACTAATTTAGCCATTCTCTATGAGATTATTTAAAAACTAAAGCATTGACACAACTCGGGTGGACCTTCTGAGTAACAAAATTACATCTCCACTGCTAAATCAGACCTTGCATTGCTACACAACCAAGGAGCATCTCCAATGCATCTCCCCCTTTCCCTCCTACCTGATACATTACTTGGATATATCATCTCCTAACACCTCACTTAGAAGAGGCCATTCCCTCTTCAAGCTCAACTCTGGCATTCAATAGGTAGAATGCACTGTTGTGCCCTTTGGAAAGTCTTCTATTAGGCTTGCACACGAGCCACAGCAGATTTTCTGAAATGCATGGCTTATATATTGCCCTTTAAAGGGCAACTGGCTACTTCAGTCATGAGGAAAAGAAAAGCATATGCCCTTCAACTTGTGGATAGCATAAAACAGAACCAGAGTTCAGTATCTGTGACTCACTTAGTAGCAAAGACTAAAACAGAAACTACTCATGAACATAATTCAGACCTTTATCACCTCTCTTTTGCTTGCAAAGATAGAAAAAATGGAAAATGTGGACATTAGAATATTTGATCCCAATTCTTTTAGCCCACAGCAATACGTACTTTTCAGATAGTGATTCTGTAGGAGACCCAGAGGCATTTTGACCACTGGCTCCAGACTTTCCCCCCTTCTTGACATTCTCCAGAACTCTTAAGGAGGTTTCAGCGCAGCGAGGAATCAATTGGGGAACACCACTTTCCAGATTTGCAATCCCATTGGAACTCGGCACCATCTTTCCTGTTGTTTCAGTGCTTCCTATGACAGAGATTACATTTCCTGCTGTGGTTGAGACAGTGCTGTTGACACCAACTTTATTTAGGAGAGGGAATGTTCTCACAGTCGCGCTGATCTTTTTGTTCCTCAAACGATACCTATATTTACAAAGACAAATCTGATAAAGGAGTTTACGTTGTGCAGTCTAATGCATTTGTAAAACCGACATGACAGAAGGGATGAGAGGGATATCATTAACAGCACTTCACAACTTAACTTAAACCATGAGCACTAGTTTGGAGAGACAAGTAGAACATCAGACATTTCACTCTACAGTAAAAGACCAACTCATCCTCTGAGAGGCATCAGAGTTGTTAATTTGGAGATGGGTCTGGGTGGAAATAGCTTTATGAAGTTATACATGAGATATTTGGTAAATTGAGTTAGGAATAAAGAACTGCTGATTAAGACCTAATGGGTACTATTCCTCAGTTTGCGCCATTGCAGACCTCTTAAGGTGCCAGGCCCAGAGTCAATAATTTTGTGCAGGAAAATTTTGTTTCTGCTATATTCTGAAAGTAAAGGGCAATTCTAGCAATTTATTTATAGATGTTATTTTTAAGAGGTCTAATTTGCACAACAGCTCTCTTGCAATTCAAGGATCCCTAGAAATGAATTCACACACAAAGGAAGCTACTTTCAAGATTTCATGAAAGCTGCCTTGATTTGATGGAAAGAACGACACCATCCCCAGACTTACTTTTCAAGCTCTTCCTGAGAGTGAGCAAATGTACAGTTAGTTCCTCGTGGACATCCCCCTTGCTGTCGCAGATCTCGGCACATACTCGTTTTATATTTGCTATTTGGTTGCGGCTTAAAAATAGAAAAAAAAATCCCACTTAAAATCCAAGTTTAAATATAAGTAGTTTTAAAAAATATATATAAATACAGCCATGCAAATTTTGACAATTTTCACTCTCAATCACCCCTTTAGATAAGGAAGTTGTTCACTGACATTACGAATACCCTTTTGTCACATTGAGCTCATCGTGGCTAGCTCTGCTGTGTACGGCATTCAGAAAGTTTTGCTCACAATCATGAATTTGTCAGGTACTAATTACAAGATGCCATGTCTTTCAGGATCATTATGCCCTCATAATCCTAACACCTCAACCCCAACCTCCTAAGAATCACACATCCAAATTTTGAGTATGCGCGCTTTTTTTTTTTTTCCCCCCTGTGAAAGTGTCTCTTCAAGAAAAAACCCTTCTTATTTTAGGGCTCATAATCAATAGGAATATAGCAGCGGTTCTCAAACTTTTTGTATTGGCAACCCCTTTCACCCAGCAAAACTGAGTGTAACCTCCCCCTTATAAATTAAAAATGTTTTTTAAATAATTTTTAAATGTAATTTTAATACAATATAACCAGGGCTCTTGCAACACCTCTGCTCCCCCCCCCCCCCCCAATGGGTTGCAACCCCCAGTTTGGGAACTCCTGGAACAAGGAAAGCTCTAAAGGAACATATTTGTGTTCAGTTGTTTTAAAGCAAAACTATGACAGACTTGTATTGTCTATCCCATAATACCAGGGTAAAATTCCTGGAGGCTGATCACATAGTAGGTTTCTGTTACTCTCCAATCCAGAGGGCAGCAAGAGAACTACTCCATTAACATCCTTCCAACCAATTCTCAGATGAAAAGGAATGCCTCCCATGAGTTAAGAACTGCCTTTATCACCCCAAAACTGAAGGAGATAGGGATAAGAACTAAATCCTATCCCTCATATACATATTTTTAGGTGGAGATTTTGGGATCCAAATCCCTTAGCTGGCTTTGAAAATCCTATCCTTACATCATATATAAGGCATATATCTACACTTAATTCCAGGGATAAAACAAATCGTGCCTGATATTCTGCTTAGTTGTACTGAGTGTGTGTCCAACACCTATTTGCCCAGTGTGACAGGTAGACATTTGTGTGTAAAGGAGAAGAGTCTGCCACCAATCAGAGATTGTTTCTGAATGGATGTGTCAGGGGTCACGCAACAGGAAAGAGATGGGGATTTTAAAATTTATTTTTACACCTTCCTTTACTGTATTGATTTTATTTTTCAGTTGTACCTGCTCACTGAATGGCCTTGGAAGGACTGACCATACAAGTTGGGCTTTTATTCCCTTTTATATTGCCTTGCAGATGGAAGCGTTTCCTTCTGTTCCCCACCCTTGGTCTCAGCCACTACCTCTGTCCATCAGCTCTCCATAATTTTTTCTCTAGCATATAGTGATGTTGACAGGATTTTCTTTGCTTGGGTATCTGCTTTCCAAGAACATGCCTGTGTTGCTGACCCTACCTGAGAAATGAAAACCACGGAAAGAGGCATCCAAGATAAACAATGAAGTCAGGGATATCTTCTGAAAGTTCGCTGGTAGCCCCGGGGGCTTTTTGACTTTCCCTGAGAGGAAGCTGGACATGTCTACCCATGGTAGGATTACTCAAGTGGAGGGGGTGGATGCTGTGGAGGCCCGCAGTGTTGCTGAAGCTGCTTTGTAATGCCCTTCTTAGATAGGAATCCACTTACCTGTCTGTTGGTAACTAGTTGGATACAGACCCACAACACTTATTATTAGAAGTCCGCAGCACTATCCACTGTGCCACAGAGCCTGGGTTTTTCTGGACCCTCTCATTCTTTTCATTTTGTTGCCTATGTCTTTTTTCCACTTCTTTTAAAATAGAAGGCTCATCTGTAGGAAGGTCCCAGGCAGCAGTTATTCTCCTTAGCTTGGTCTTCGAGTATTCCCAAAAGAAGAATCTTTCCTGTATTTCCCTATTTGTCTCATTAGATCTGACCTGGAGAGCTGAAGTTCTTTCCATGAAGAAGACTCAGCCCTCTTCATAATAGCTTTTCTTTGCCATTTTCTTTCTAGACGAGTGCTTTGGACAGGGAGCCTGCACCCTACAGAAACTTTAACTAGAGTCTGAAAGATTCTGACTCTGAACTTAAAAATAACAGGGTTTATTCTAGGTGTGCAGCCTCTTGGGGAGGCAGTGAAGATCACATCCCTCTTTGGTTTCAGTTTTACAGTTTTTGTCCATATGAGATAAGGATATCTGAGGCAGGGTTAAGTAATGTCCTGGGGAGCCAGACGCGTCGGTTTCCTTAAGAACATAAGAACGGCCGTACTGGGTCAGACCAAAGGTCCATCTAGCCCAGTATTCTATCTATCGACAGTGGCCAATGCCAGGTGCCCCAGAGGGAGTGAACCTAACAGGTAATGATCAAGTGATCTCTCTCCTGCCATCCATCTCCATCCTTTGACAAACAGAGTCTAGGGACACCATTCCTTACCCATCGTGGCTAAGAGCCATTAATGGACTTAACCTCCATGAATTTATACAGTTCTCTTTTAAACGCTATTATAGTCCTAGCCTTCACAACCTCCTCAGGCAAGGAGTTCCACAAGTTGACTGTGCGCTGTGTGAAGAAGAACTTCCTTTTGTTTGTTTTAAACCTGCTGCCTATTCATTTCATTTGGTGACCCCTAGTTCTTGTATTATGGGAATAAATAAATAACTTTTCCTTATCTACTTTCTCCACATCACTCATGATTTTATATACCTCTATCATATCCCCCCTTAGTCTCCTCTTTTCCAAGCTGAAAAGTCCTAGCCTCCTTAATCTCTCCACGTATGGGACCCGTTCCAACCCCCTAATTATTTTAGTTGCCCTTCTCTGAACCTTTTCTAGTGCCAGTATATCTTTTTTGAGATGAGGAGACCACATCTATACGCAGTATTCAAGATGTGGGCGTACCATCGATTTATATAAGGGCAATAATATATTCTCCTTCTTATTCTCGATCCCCTTTTTAATGATTCCTAACATCCTGTTTGCTTTTTTGACCGCCTCTGCACACTGCGTGGACGTCTTCAGAGAACTATCCACGATGACTCCAAGATCTTTTTCCTGATTTGTTGTAGCTAAATTAGCTCCCATCATATTGTATGTATAGTTGGGGTTATTTTTTCCAATGTGCATTAGTTTACATTTATCCACATTAAATTTCATTTGCCATTTTGTTGCCCAATCACCTAGTTTTGTGAGATCTATTATGGTGTCTTTAAAAAGCGCCCATGCAGCTTGCAGGGATTTCACTTTAGTCACTGTACCTTTTAATTTCTGTTTAACTAACCCCCTCATTTTTGTGTAGTTCCCCTTTTTGAAATTAAATGCCATAGTGTTGGGCTGTTGAGATGTTCTTCCCACCCCAGGGATGTTAAATGTTATTATATTATGGTCACTATTTCCAAGCGGTCCTGTTATAGTTACCTCTTGGACCAGCTCCTGCGCTCCACTCAGGACTAAATCTAGAGTTGCCTCTCCCCTTGTGGGTTCCCGTACCAGCTGCTCCAAGCAGCAGTCATTTAAAGTATCGAGAAATTTTGTCTCTGCATTTCGTCCTGAGGTGACATGTTCCCAGTCAATATGGGGATAATTGAAATTCCCCAGTATTATTGAGTTCTTAATTTTGATAGCCTCTCTAATTTCCCTTAGCATTTCATCATCACTATCACTGTCCTTGTTAGGTGGTCAATAATAGATCCCTAATGTTATATTCTTATTAGAGCATGAAATTACTATCCATAGAGATTCTATGGAACATGTGGATTCACTTAAGATTTTTACTTCATTTGATTCTACACTTTCTTTCATATATAGTGCCACTTTCCCCCCTCCCTCTCCCCCGCATGACCTGTTCTGTCCTTCCGATATATTTTGTACCCCGGAATGATTGTGTCCCATTGATTGTCCTCAGTCCACCAGGTTTCTGTGATGCCTATTATATCAATATCCTCCTTTATCACGAGGCACTCTAGTTCACCCATCTTATTATTTAGACTTCTAGCATTTGTGTACAAGCACTTTAAAAACTTGTCACTGTTTATTTGTCTGCCCTTTTCTGATGTGTCCGATTCTTTATGTGAATGTTTGTCATCGGATCTGGCCCTTACATTATCCTCTTCCATCCTCTGCTCCTGACTATAACCCAGAGAATCTCTATCAATAGACTCTCCTCTAAGAGAAGTCTCTGTCTGATCCACCTGCTCCTCTGCAGCAGTTAGCTTTCCCCTTGAAGGATTTTGCCTTTGGTTGCTCCATGTTCCTTTGATCCCCTTGTCAGTGCAGTTAGAAACAAGTCTTGGAGGAGAGGATGTGCATACCAGCCAGCCATATGGTTGCCAATGGGGAATCCCAGTTTCTACCTCTGTATACCCTGAATGCCAAGAACTTGTTGGATGAGGGAAGCCCAGCTGAGAGGTCCCCATAGAAAAAAGGGGCTGTCTAATGCCTGTAAGTAAGGCATAAAAAGTTAAGTGCTCAATGTAATCTTGTCAACTAGATTTTTTGTTTGCCTTCTGTGGCCTCACACTAGCCACTGAAATGGAGGGCACCCACTGTCGGAACCATTGTCACCAGCACTGGATCCCAAGGCAGGCTCAGGTGGAGAAACCTCTTCCCACCGTGCCATTTGTCTCAGTCCTCCTTCCCCACCTTTGCAGTGGGAGAGGGAGATGGAGCAGTAGCTTACAAGGCATTCTCAAGAAGTTTGGCAGTAGTGATTTTTGGCTCAGAGAAACCACCCTGCTTCTCTTATTTCCTGCTTTGTGCGAAGGAGTGCATTACTTGCCACCTCCTCGATTCTGCAGCCCTGGTTCTCTCCTGGTCCAGAGGAGGAAGACCTAGGAGCTCCTTTCCTGTGTTGGGGGGTTACCTGGGCCACAAAGCTAGCAGAGTTCACTATCTATACACTCTGATTGGGGAGAGATGCAGGAGAAGCAGAATTTTGCATTAGGCTTCTCTGCATGTATGTCTGTTATGCTGGGATCAAAGAAAAGCTGCAAAAGGTATGCCAGGAAGTGTGCTGCTCAGAGCTTCAGGAATGAAGGCAAGCAAATAATTAAGTGCTCAGTCCTAAAAGCCAACCCAAAAGTTCGACAGGTCCAGCCAAATTTAAGCCTAATTGCGATCGATAATATTAGGTTTTGGTTTAGTTTTTAAAAAGTTTTAGATCCAACAATCCTTAAACTCAACAGCAGTGAGGTCAATCTTTCCATCCAACAAACTGGCCAGCTCTTCACCAGGAGGGGCATATCCCTGAACCAGCAATTCACAGCTCTGAGCTCTAGCCTGAAAGCAGGCAAAAAGACCCATGGTCAGATCTGTAGATCTTAATATACTGAAGAACACACTGGTGGACCAGTACATTTTTCCAGCATTGATTGTGAACCAGTGATTAGAAAGAAAAGACCCCTAATGTCAGCTTTCTCACAGGTCACACGGAGACAGCCCCCTGAGAAAGCAGCAGCTAGCACAATGCCCACAGCGAGTCCCGACCAAACCCGCTAGAAGTGTCACTAGAAAGGAAATTGATGGATACATGTATCTTGGTGTCAGAAAGCAAAATGTTCTGAGAAAAATTTCTTGTGCTCTTTAGTCAAATGAGCTGCACTATTTTCTCATCTGTCCAGGGAATCTAGCATTAAGTAAGGTTGAGAAATAATCAATTCACATTTTTTACGTAGCACAGACAGAATAACTGCCAGACATCAGGGAGGGAAAGACAATGTAAATCTGGAAGAATGGCAAAGTTTAAGTTAGAAAACGTTGAAATGCAAAAAGGCAGTGATCAGCACTTATGGTCTACCTTGTTAAGATTTGGCAGCTATTTGTTACTTATATACAAAGGTTCTTTGTGTGATTTACCTGAAATAGGGTTCTTATGATTGGGTTATACAGAAATCCTTGATCCTGACTCACGGTATAGTTTTAGATGGAGGGGAGAGTTTTGAATAGATGGCGATTACTTAAGAAGCTACGTGCTTGGTTTGGGTGGTTGTAGAAGATCACAGAAGAGATACAGGAGGATTTGCATGCTGATAGTCGAACACAACCAATTGGGCTAAAAAGATATATTTATAAAAAGATTGCATAATGAGCCCATTACAAGTAAATTGTATCACCTATGTACGGTGGACACACCTTGACTATGGAGTTCTTATAATTTTAATATTTCTTGTATGTTTTTTCTTCGTTTGTTTAAAAAGATACCAGAATAACAATTGTCTTGATTAAGCAAGACAAGAAACCTCATTGAGCAAGTATTGAGCTAACTAATGTGGCACAACTGGGGTCTGAAAGGTTAAAATACTCCCAGTATAGCTTTATATTACACATAACAGATAAAATTCACTAAGAGATTTAAATCAAGTGTTCCTTGTGGGTATACTTTACTGACTACAGACATCGTGTGCAGGGAGTCTAAATTTGTTAGTCTCTAAGGTGCCACAAGTACTCCTGTTCTTTTTACTCTAAAGCTGACATCACATAAGTTTGGCTTGTTTTAATATGCAAGTCAGTCAGTCAATCAGAAGAGGTCCTAATGCATTCTTTTTAGAACCCTAAGGGTTCTACCCAAGTCTATCCTTAAAGTAGTGTATTAATAAATAGATACTATTTTTCCTACAAAAGGAAAATTGATTAATACCATAGAGAATCCAATCCAATGTCTATTTTTAATTGGCTAGAAGGGATCTTAGTGAATGGCATTAGATACTCCCTGCTCAGGGAACATGGGCCTGGGATATTAATCCTACTTTATTTCATGGCAATGGAAAGCCTGACTAGGCTACAAATGTTTTAAATCAACATTAATTTTGCAAAATAAGTTAAGACCTTTTGTTAAAGCATCACAGAACACTCAGAAATACAGGTGGTAATTAAATATAGTCACCTGTGGTGTTTCATGACCTTTTCTACTATAGTTCTGAATAAAGTCCACTAGCCCATGTACCACAGTCTTCACCGCCACCATTGCATTTTCCAGCTGCTCCCATGTTGGAGAAGTTGCATCTACAATTGATAAATTTAAAGCACGTTTTAACAATAATTCCAATATCATCTTAAATGAGACAACTTTTATATTACACCAGAAACACCCAATACAAGGATTAAGAGGAAACAATCTTGAACAGCAGCTTAAAAACATCAATTGATGGGAACGGTTTAGAGCAGAAACAGAATGTATTGCCAGTATAGTTATATTTTTCATAAAAAGGAAATGGAAAAAAAGGTTTTTTTACATTTATCAGCACCATTCACATACCTGGATTAGGATCTATGTTTGCCAGAAGCTCTAAATGAGGCCTAAGTCTGTTTAAGTTTGCTGGATCACCTGTACGTTGCAAGACAATTGTCAACTCCTGTACACTTTTTGCAAATGATTCTGGAGACTGGAGCTGAAAATAAAAGTGACATTAATGCTCTTCATTCTATAAACTGGACATTTAAACAGAAAAAGTATTCTCATTTTCTTTCAAGAGAGATGGGCTCCAAAATGAGATAGGTAGTGTCTTCAGCTTGCATATAGTAATTATCAGTGGTGAGAGATTACAATTCTCAGCTCAGAATCTGCCCTATGAAGCTTCATCATAAGACACAAAACTAGAATAAGTGATTTTTTTTTTTGCACTGCTTCTCTGTGACCTTTGTAAACACTAAACATTCTGAAAAGGGCTTTGTACATAAAGATTACGTATGAAAAAACAGCTATCCTAGTTTCTAGTCATGTTAAAATTAGAGGTTATAGTTTAAAAACTGCTTCAGCATTATACCCTTTAACTGTTAAATCTAACAAGAAAAGGACATTAAATCTATCCCATTGACAAACCTTGTCAATAATGGATTGCATGTGTGACTTATGTGCCAGGTCACCATAAAGGAGGGAAGACCATTGTTCGGGTGATATTCGAAGTCCTGCTTCCATGGCAATGTGGACAATTTGGGCATCATGTTCCCGCCGCAAAGCCTCATAACTCCGAAATTCCTCTTTAAGCTGCATCAGAGAAGAATCTTCATCCCTTTTGGTGACCTAAAAACAAGAATTCAATAATGCTTAGAAACTTCATATTTCTTTAATTACAGCAGAGTCGATCAGAGTCCAGCTGATGTATAAACAAGTGTGCCGTGGTTTATAGCAGTGGTTCTCAACCAGGGGTCCAGGGCCCCCTAGGGGGCCACGAGCAGTTTCAGAGGGTCCTCCAAGCACGGTCAGCATTAGACTCACTGTGGCCCAGGGCAGAAAGCCAAAGCCCCACTGCAGTTACTGTGGCACAGGTGGGCCATGGAGATTTTATAGCATGTTGGGGGGGCCTCAGAGAGAAAAAGGTTGAGAACCCTTTGTATAGATAATCAACATTTAGTTCTTTCAAATATTCATCCCCCTGCAGGGTACTAGAATTACTGCGGGCTAGCCAGATAATCCAGTGTTGTATAGATAGTCATTATGAGGACATGACATCAAGTCCAATCACTTCAACTAAGGCAGAAATTGGATTTGCTTAAGTCTTTGAAGATATGATGTGGTTTGCAGGATATACAGCTATAGGATTAGACCTTCAGTTCCACTATCATTTCGATATATCCAATGTTAAAAGACAATTCAAAGAGAAACAGGCAAAATTCAGAATTTAATTGGTAAATGGGGGGGGAAGGGGAGGGGAAAGGATGATCAAAAAGTTGCAGCGCACTCTATAATTTAGAGTATACCTTACAGAAAGACAATTAGTATCAGTACAGTATTAACAAAAATACCTGGCTCTTACACACACCTTTCATCTGAGGATCACAGTTAACTTTATATACATATTAAATCTCACAAATATACTTTTGGTATAGTCAGTATTATCCCATTTTATTGATAGATAAACTGAGACACAGTAAAGCAAAATATCTTGGTTCAAGGTCACTAATTGCATCAGTGACACAGGCAAGAATAGAACCCACAAGTTCTGGCTCCTAGTCCTTTAACTCATGTGCAACGCTGCATCTTTATAAAAAGAAAAGTACAGTAAAGATGTGATACACATTTTATTATGATTATCCAGAAAAACATCCCACAAATCTTATTTTGGGGAAAAAGGTGTTGTTGCTAATGGGTCACAAATCAAATTACTGCTTACATTATGTGTATATCAAGTATACGCTAGGCCTTCTATCAGAAATCATATGTTGAAATAAAAATTTAACCATCTTCCCATGTCATCGAACATAAGAGCTTTTGTATCAAATATTGATATTCTATCAAAGATGTCCAGAACAAACTACTGTCTTTGTCAGCTGACATTATTTTATTGCCTTTCTGGGCCAATTAATTTCTTAATGATCGTGCTCTACATTACCATACAGGAAGGAAGAGTTCACTTCCTACTCCTGATCTCTTATTCTTCAGAGACGAAGAGTTGGGAGCATTCAGTGGAAAAAGAGGCATGGTATAATAATTGAGAGGTTTAAACATTTCATGTCCATTTTATAATGGATGCATCAGTACTGAATGCATTAGAACTCACTCTCCATATATTTCAATCTCACCATCTCTGTGTATGCAGAGGCTATAGTTAGTGGGATTAGATCAGGGGTAGGCAACCTTTCAGAAGTGGTGTGCCGAGTCTTCATTTATTCACTCTAATTTAAGGTTTCATTTACCAGTAATACATTTTAACGTTTTTAGAAGGGCTCTTTCTATAAGTCTATAATATAGAACTAAACTATTGTTGTACATAAAGTAAACAAGGTTTTAAAAATGTTTAAGAAGCTTTAATTTAATTTTAAATGAAATGCAGAGCCCCTCGGACCGGTGGCCAGGACCCGGGCAGTGTGAGTGCCACTGAAAATCGGGGGGGGGTTCAGGGCAGAGGGCTTGGGGTGCGGGGGGATGTGGGGGGTTCAGGGCAGAGGGCTGGGGGTGCAGGGCAGAAGGCTGGGGGTGTGGGGGGGTTCAGGGCAGAGGGCTGAGTGTGTGTTGGGGTGGGGGGGGTTCAGGGCAGAGGGCTGGGGGGTGTGAGGGTGCAGGGCAGAAGGCTGGGTGTGTGTTAGGGTGGGGGGGTGCAGGGCAGAAGGCTGGGGTGCTCGGCTCATGGGGGTGCTCCCAGCCCCCTGCCCTGAGCGGCTCAAGGCAGGGGGCTGGAAGGGATATGCCCTGTTCCACCCCCTTCCCCCAGGCTCCAACCCTACCTCTCTCTGCCTGCTCTACGGAGCTGTGTGCACGCTGCCGCTCTTTCCCCTCCCCCTCGCTAGGGCCATCAGCTGATTGGCGCAGGGATGGAGAGAAGGAGGGGCAGGAAAGCACTGTTGGGGGAAGAAGCGGGGGATGGGGGAAGCTTGGCTGCTGCAGAACCAAGCTTCTGCCTCCTGCCCCCGCAGGGGAGAGCGGTGGGCGGGGAGGCTGAGTGGGGCTGGGGGCCGGGACCGCGGCAGGGAGCTGCGTGCCACTCAAAATCGGCTCGCGTGCCGTGTTTGGCACACGTGCCGTAGGTTGCCGACCCCTGGATTAGATGATTAATTGGTTTTAGATCACTTCTTGATGCTTCATTGTATCTTTAGATTGGGTAAAATCTGAATTTGAGTAGCATGTTGCAGGTGAAATATATTCATGCCATATTGTTCCTCAGAACTATATGCTAAAAACATTGCTGATGTATCAAACAGTTTTTAAAAAATAAAACTGGTATTAAGTTGCAAAAAATAAAAAGCAAGTTTTCATTTTAAATTATCCAATCTTTTACCTTAAAGCATGATGCTCGATACAGTAGTTGCACAACATGACCAATGCTTGTTTTTGATGCCTGAGGAAATCTTGGTTCTAGTCTTTGCACAACAAAAAGTACCAAAACTTTTCTTGAGAGCGCAGAGCCATCTTCAAGTGCCAGTAACACAAGTTTCAAAGCCTCTTCTTGCATAGCTTTAAACAGATGTAAAAAAAAAAAAGAAATAGTCATAAGAAAAGTAAGACTACCACATATTAACAGTGTACACAGGAACATTTGGTTTGAGAGTTCTTGTCCACAATATATCTTAACTATTTTTAGTCCAACAAAACAACCATAGCAAAACACAGTCAGTGAAAACTTGCCCCATTTTAAGAAATCTGCTAGTCCAGATATGAAGCAGTACGCAGAAATGCTTGAAATGCAGTAAGTGGTTCCAGTTAAAAGGAGACAGAATGATTCAGGGCTCCCTGTTTTCAATAATATTGGTGCTTTTTAACTTTTGGTTTTACATTGCAGTCTCAACATTCAGCCTTTGCCATTTCATATAGCTTGCCAATTTTATACTAGGAAGCTGCATGAAATCTAGCGGTAGGAATGGCACAGGAATATTAGAACTACCCATCAGAATTACAAGTTCATTGCATTGCCAACTTAAACAGAATCTTCTGATGAACCCTGCACTCAATTTGGCATCGATTTACTGGTAACAGCTGGTTTATATCAAAGAGTCCAAAGCCATAAATTATAACTTAACTGCTTGTAGCACAGTATTACCATGCAACCTGGGCTGGTGGTTTTGGACTCTATGACTTAAGATATAGGCACAAACATATCTGAATGAGAAACCTTGTGCCTATGCACTAATCATAGTGCTCAGTACTATCAGCATGTTACATAATAATACTGGGCTACAGACAATAAGGAAAATACATCTATTTATAATGGGCTGAGATTTGTGGAACATTTCCCTGCAGTATCTAGGGATAGACCATAATAAAACCAAGAGTTATACTGGTTAGAATAACCAACCTTCTCTCCCTCCCCCTCCCCCCCAGCTCTTTCCCATAAACCTGGAAAACAAGAGCACATCTACCTCCAAACTGCAATGACAAGACTCCCAAGAAATGTTCTTCCTGGGAAGAAAAGAAACAGCCAGATCCATTCTGCAAGAGTCCTACCTGGCCCTAGAAACTGGCATCCTCGTGCCCTGACAGCAGCCCAGAGATTGGCAGACAGTTGCTGAGGGTTCTGGTGCTGTAAAATCAGTTCTGTTACAGTTCTTTCACCAAGTGAACGTGCTGCCCGCAGGGCTCTAACACGACCCTCCTCCTCCACTAGCTGACAATTCACCAGCGTCACCAGTTTCCTTTGCATTGGACGGCTCAGGGCACTCTGATTCAAACTAGCAACTCCTTTAAAGAAAGAGGTAAATGGTCAACTAAGTCTTAATAAGAAGACAGATTGATCAACTAAGTGAAAGGCAAACAACCATTTCTAGTATAGGCTTAAGTCACAGAACAATGCCATATCCCACCATGAACACTTTTAGCCTAAGAGGCCACTCATCATCACAACATTGATCCAACAGTACTGATCCTTGCTGTTGAAGCATCTCCCACTCAGCCCCCCACTGCTTATCAAGATCTGTACTAAATTGGTCTATTTTTACTCTATGCTCCTTTTCTGTGCCATGTTTGACATCACCATGCCATTTTTAGGTTTTATCTAGGATCCCCACCTCACTTTTGGAGCGTATAACACTTCGGGCAGCTTTCAACATGGACTACAGAACCTTCCTCAGTTCCCTGCAGATCACCATAAAGGCTTTCTGGCACTTCTCTGTTTCAGTCCATCCCTTGTCACTACAATCATACATGGATAGCTGACTAATAAAGGAATTTAAATTAAAATCTTACATCTAACTATGTCAAACCAAACCATCCTGTCTAGCTTAAAGAGAGTTTGGGTTCCTTTCCTATGCTTAGGTGGGAACATTATTAAATGAAAAGCAATATTAGTTACCCACAAAAGCAAAAACAATATAGCTGCTAGACCAGGGGTCGGCAGCCTTTCAGAAGTGGTGTGCCGAGTCTTCATTTATTCACTCTAATTTAAGGTTTCATTTGCCAGTAATACATTTTAACGTTTTTAGAAGGGCTCTTTCTATAAGTCTATAATATATAACTAAACTATTGTTGTATATAAAGTAAACAAGGTTTTTAAAATGTTTAAGAAGCTTCATTTAAAATTAAATTAAAATGCAGAGCCCCTTGGACCGGTGGCCAGGACCCGGGCAGTGTGAGTGCCACTGAAAATCAGCTTGGGTGCAGCCTTCAGCACGCATGCCATAGGTTGCCTACCCCTGTACTAGACTGTTATTTACCAAGCACCATAGATGTGCATGAACCAATAAAGATATAAAGGAAAAGTTACCAGAAAGATAGTTGTTCTAACTGGTTTCAGGCTGTGAAGTGATAGCACTGAGAACGTACTTCTGTTAAGAGTAAGCTTGTCTGATATACCAAGAATTGCAGAGTTTTAAGACAACTTACCTTTTCCTCCACTTAGTGGCTTTAAGTAGAGTGCCAAATCCTCAACACATTTCTTTGCTACCTCATAATGTTTGTTCTCTCCTAGGTTACTTAACTTTACTGTCTGATGATCTGGTACCTACAAAAATTGCAAAGGAAAGAAAAGGGAGTTGTAGCCAGTGTACATAATCTTTCACAGGACCTGCCTTACTCACCTTAACACGGTATGAGCATCATTATTGCTAATTATATAACACCATAGATCTCTCATAGATAACACTGCTCTTCACAAAGAAATGAAAGACAGGTTCAACCCCAAGGTGTCTGGAATGTAATAATCATAATACAGGAAGGGATTATAGAGGAGGATGGTTATGGTGATGAAAAATTATGATATTGTTACAGCACATTTCTTGCAGTGTTTTTGGGTTGACACTTTAAAATTTAGAGATTAAGGAGGAAAACAGGGCAGGAGGGGAGGACTGTGATGGAAGACCAGCTGAAAGACCTAACCTCTGAAAGGTTATTTGAAAGGTAAGGTGCATGGTACACAGGGCCTGGGAGGATGATCAATGCATAGAGGCAGCATGAGAAGAAGTGCAGAGTTGCTTGCAGGAGACCAAGGAAGTGACCAGATGCAATTAACTGGCCAAGAGCAGAACACGAAAAGGTGAGCAAGGAGAAATTAGAGATAGAAATGTAGCCAAGCACAGCATACAGTCCTTGAAGGGAAGAATGGGGAGTCTGAACTTGGTGCATGACTCACCGTGGGCATGATCTGGTCAGAGTGGCAGAAAACAAAGGGGATTTTAGTTACAATGTACTGTGAGAAGTCGGGCAGTCAGAGGAAGTGAGATTGCAATAGGCAGACAAGGTGACTATTACAAACACTATATTAGCAATAGAGAATGAAAGAAGTATATGGAGTTGAGAAGGGAAAACAAACTAGTGCATGACACTATGTTCCATAACCTACACAATGATTTTTTTAATATACACATTGTCGTCACATCTGTCTGGATGACAAATTAAAATAAGCAACGCACGAAGCAGCTCACAATAAAATACATCCTCTGCAGGTAGCACCCCAATTCTTTTCAAGAATTATTCACTTGAAAAAGATAAAACACAATTTGAAAACACGTGAAAGGGCACAAGAGACACAGATTATTTACTTATAAGTTTCCTCACGTGCGATGCTGACTTTATCAACATTCCTGTGCCACCACTATGAGGCATTGGAGGGAAAAATTTCTAATTCAATTAGTAGATGAGACACTCTCTCAAGTGCAACCTAAACGCCATCATGGGTGCTTCAAAAGAATGGATGTCTGAACCTGGGTTCAGAGGTCAGATTCTTTTCAATGTAAGAAGTAACATGAGGTTTTGACTCAACTAGTTCCCAATGAGAAGGATGAATGAGTGTAATCTGCAGATTAATTTTTCTAATGACACTTCTGATTGTCCTCTAGGTCCAGGAGGCATTTATCTACAAGCTCCCACAGCTGTACACCCAGCCATATTGGAAGACGCTCTTAAAATCATTTTACAGACATATTCTGTCCAGAACTGCGGCACATTACAGGATCACGGTTATAACAGAGTCCTGTCTACACAAGACGACGTAATATTGTTTTAGTGGTGACAAGGGACAGCTGTCTGGTAACCTGGTCCCTTGTTGTGATTGTCTTTGTAGGGTACATAGGCCTTCAGATGCTATAAAGATCAGACCTTTTCTTTTCCTTGATTGGAACAGCGAGGATGTATTCCTGCTGCAAGGGTAAAATGTAAATGGTAATGTCGGGAAAAAGTAAATAGCTCCTTAAGTCATACCTGGGCTCCAACTAACTGGAGAAGTGCAAAGTTTACTGGAAGCACATCGATGTCTGTGTTGATGGCAGTCTGGTCGAAAGGACATGCTTTGCGATGAAGCTTGTTCAGGCAGGTCTTACAGACAGTGTGTGAGCAACCTAAGCTGATGGGCTTGTGCACATTCTCATCAAACTCATTGTAGCAGATTGGACAGGACAGAAACTCCGTCCACTGAGCTGCCTGCACAGGCATTGTGGAAGTTGGACGCTTGTTTAGCAGACTAGAAGACCATTATTTCACTGTCCCGTATTTTGGCAGCTGTAAAGTGAATGAACACAGGATGTACGGTAGTTTCTACACAACATTTTGCAGTCATTTACAATTAGTATTTAAAAAGCAAAATTTTACCATTTTATGAAATAAAACCAAAAAACTTATGTTGAAATCCCCATATAATGAATCCACCCCCCCTCCCCCGTTATCTCAATCTATAGTAACAGTTCAATAATCCCATCACGTTCTGCTAGCTAGTGTACACTAATCCAGGTTGTGAGCCTATCTTCAGTAAATGTCATCAGTGTTTCTTGTATACTCATGGAATTCAAACACTTTAGGGAAAAATATTGGTTGACACATGAAAGGTTAAAGGCAGAACCTCAGATACAAATCAAGTTCACAATTTTCAAAAACTAACACCACTCCCTGATAATGGAAGGGTGGTGGGAAGTCAAAGAAATATTATATTTGTTTTACTATCATATAAAGTGGAGTGCAAGATGATCACAGACGTTTCATCCTACTGATCTTGTTCAAATTTAAACAGGTGTCAGGATAAACATCGCTTTATAGAAATACAATCCATTATATGCTTAAATTTTTTGTTTTTTTTAAAAGTACTAAAAAATATTTATTGCTGGAATGGGAGAGTAATTCTGTGCTCACATCACCTCCCTTATAACAGCCCATCAGAGGACTGCTTCCGGGGGCATACATTTCTCTATTTGCATTTTACACATTCGCTACCTCATAGTCATAACAGTGAAATTCCACGTACGTAAGTCTGTGGCAGAAAGATCTCTGCTGTACTGGAAATCCAGGTATTTGGGGGCAATTACACAGTTGATACTTTGTTCACACAATTGTTTGCAGAGCATAGCACTGTAGCTGGTTCCACAACAAGGAAAGGTACAAATATAGAGACCAAATTACAATATGGAAATATCACCAAAACGCCATATAGATCCAACAAGCAACAACTTCAGTTTATTATAAGCAGGTCTTTCCTTTGAAACATCTCACTTTGTGCAGAGGTTCCATGTAAATCCTATGTAGAAATATGTTTGAAGGGAAAAGGGAAAATTTACTCATATATTCTGAAAGACACATCCCATCTGACATAATCTAAAATTAATAAAAAGAAAACAAGCCTAAATATTTAAAGACTACTCCAGCTAAGAACTTCAGCTAAACTATTTAAATTCAAGCCTTCAATGCTGACAATATCAAACTTGTAGGTGCTTGTAAAGGTTAAAGCTAAACAGCCACACCCATAACTACTCTGCAATAATTTACCTGGTGGCTTTGATCTTACCAAAAACCTAGAAACCAGATGGTTTGCGCAAGTGCTATTAATTAACCTGTCCAATTAGCACTTTTCCTTTTAAAAATACAGATGAACTCACATTACTCCCTACACTGCTATATTTATAAAGCGTTAAAGGCTCAATACTATATTTTCTTTTCCAAAAATGGAAATAAGGTAATGTTATTGTTTTGAGGAAGCCAACAGTTCCCCCGTCCCATCTGAATTCAACAACTTTTCATTTTGAATCAATTGTTGGCTGTTCTACAGTTCAGTTAGTGATGTTAGTATATGTTGGACCACTAAAATACTTATTAGAACACTGCATAAGACTTGAAAAGTAGATTTTATTTTAATTATGACCATCTGTTTAGAAATTCAATTTAGCACTGAGCATCCAATGCTCTTTAAGCAACAGGATACTTGTACAAGATGTTCTAATTTCAATGAGTTTTTCAACATCATTTGGGAATTACTTTTTTCTAATTTTTGTATAACATATAAGACAATGCAGAAATTAAACTTTGAACTCATCCCACTGACGCTAAATGTGGATCCAATTTCTTCAATACTAAGTGAGCATAGTCACACAGTAAAGTGTGTTTTAACCCTACTATAAAGCACACACTTTACTAGGGAGGGACACAGACAACTTTTTTAGGCAAAACACTGCATACCTGTAAGGGTTATTATTGTTACATGCATCTTCAGACATGGATGTTCAAAAGTACAATAAGCAACAGTGAACAAAATTCTAAAAGCATCCTGATTTCTCTATGAATTTAAATGTATAATGCCATTTAGTCCCCCTCAACCCTTGAGTATCCAATGGTAGGAAAACAAAAATGCAATTGTAGAGAAAGGATCTATCTACTCTAGATGTTTTCCTTAAGACTTCCCATCCTTGCTACCACAAGTTCTGATATACTACTGCTAATGCCAGTGAAGACTGGTTGCTGGTGACCAATAGCATTTTCATCTCTGTCAAGTTAGACAACACAGGTAACATATTCTAAATCTCCACCATTGCTGTCATGAGTAGCAAGTGGGAAATTTTAAGAAGTTTAGTATACATACAACCTAGGTATTAGCATGACACAAGTCTCCATTCCCACGTCCCTCATTAACAGATTCAAAGGACAGTAATCTTTATTCAGAGAGCATATATATGCTTAGCTCCACAATTAATTCAGAAACTTGCACGTAACAGTAGCAGCTCATTTTCCAGGCTTTTAAATAAGGGCTAGTCACACTAGAATCACTACAGTGGCACAGCTGTCCCAATGTAGCTGCACCGCTGTAGTGCTGCTACTGCAGACGCTCTACACCGATGGGAGAGCGCTTTCCTGTCGGCATAATTACTCTACCTCCCCAAGCGGCGGTCACTATGTCGGCAGGAGAGTTTCTCCAGCCAACATAGCGCTGTCCACATTGGTGCTTAGGTCGGTGTAACTTACATTGCTCAGGGAGTGGCTTTTCCACACTCCTGAGCGATTTAAGTTATACGAAGTAAGTGATAGTGTGTACAAGCGAAGAGTCATTTTCCTGATCTGTGCTGGAACGTAATGTAAACAAAACATTAATTCCTCAAAGAGTATACCAGCAGCTTTTAAGACCTTATTTTGAATATTTAATCATCATAAATGAGGATCCTATTGAGCGTGTGTTGACCTTCAGATTTCTTGTCAGGGAGGAATCTAATTAAATCAGCAAGAGCTGGGGAAAGTTCTCAACTCCTAAAACTTCAAGCAGCCATATTCAGAGGAAGCCTTCAGTACTGTTTCACGCATGCCAACTATTCTGATAGTTTTGCTCTCCAGTATCTTCAAAAAGGATTCTAACTAAAGTCTACTAATTATCTAGTCAGTTTCTTAAAAAAGTATAAAGAAATTTTTGTACAGACCCGTTTTTTCTGACAAGGAACATATTTAGGGATGTTCTGTTGAAAAACAAATTGCTCTAATAATCTAAAAATTGAACAAAATTAAAAAAAAAAGTGCCCTACCAAAAATCATTCTGACAAGA
The DNA here is from genome assembly GCF_002925995.2 of Terrapene triunguis. Taxonomy (NCBI): domain Eukaryota; kingdom Metazoa; phylum Chordata; order Testudines; family Emydidae; genus Terrapene; species Terrapene triunguis. The sequence continues at coordinate 15,289,917 of NW_020664589.1, forward strand.
ACTGTCAACCTAAAAATCTAGTTTCTTTTAAGAGACGAACTGAAAGTATTTTCAGGTGCTACCATTACCCTGGTCTTGCGTCTGATGAAGTGGGCATTCACCCACGAAAGCTTATGCTGCAATACTTCTGTTAGTCTTAAAGGTGCCACAGGACCCTCTGTTGCTCATTACCCTGGAGTTGTCCTGATCTTTCTGTGTGAAAAACCCACAAACATGATATAGAAAATGACTAAGCACAAAGTGCTGTCAAATACAGAAAGTAAACAAACGAGTACTTTTTTTATTGTTAACAATAGTAGGTAAAAATATTCAGAAAAATGTGATTTTTCAGCTATCTTATTAAGAGCAGCATCTTAGATTACTAAACCTGAAGATTTTAGAAGTCTAAATATACTGTTTGCTATTTATTATGTAACTATTGCATTAAGGACAGACTAGTTCAGATAAATCAAGTTTCACTTTCTGCTTCTGCTGAAGGAGCAAAATGCTGTTGAGTTTGAGTTCATGACCCTGCAAGGGAATGTTTAAATTTTCCTATCAGCCACAATTAGTGAACTTGACTTTCCTTCAAACATTAGTTTTTTTTAAACTTTATAATTTGTGAAGCGGATTCACAATGGAATGATACGGTATATGGGGCTCATATTTTAAACCAATTCTGGTATGCTTACTGGATCCTGTAACCTTCCTTATGGGCTTGATTCAAAACCCACTGAAGTCAATTAACTAAAGTGAATTTTCGATCCAGCCCAATTTTTAATTCTACTATTAAGCACTTTGAACTATTAAGGACTGAGTGCATTAGGCATTAAAAATAACAACATGGATTTAGTTCTAATATTAAACAATCTTACTATGATTTTAACCATGCTACTGAGGCTGAGGTGTTCTTTACATAGTAGCTAGTTGCAGACAACATAGGATTTTAAAATGGGCAAATTTCAAGGCATCCATTGCAATTTTCCATTTGTGCAAGCAGATTAATCACTTGTTTGGACTATAATGAGTAGGTTTGTCAAGCCTTCCTTCTGAAGTTACTTAAAGTTGAAAGCATCTTGTCTAGCTCAGTAACTTATTGTCCATGTTATCAAATTATTAGTATTAAATTACTTCCTAACAGGACTTTAGTCTTCCATTTATTACTCTAACAACCATCACATGCAGATGTAAGAAACTGGGTTCATATTAAAGACCCAGGAAGTGGAAGTGGGCAGTCCCAATAATAGCTTTGCATTTTTTAGCTCTGGTGACTCAAAGTGAAAATAAATTCTCTTTAGATAGAACAGACTTGTTTGTTTCTGCATATCGCATAATGTCCATCACATTTAAATCTTCTGAGAAACAGCCTAAATGTAAAGGGAGTTGTTCAATGACCAGTACAGGACAGTATTCCAAGATACTGTTCTGATCTGACTTTTTATTGGAAACCTGCATTTATCTCTGGGGAAAGCAGAAGAATCATACTGTAGGAAGAAACCTTTGTTTTATTTAGGAAACATCACATCAACCTACTGCAAAACAAGAAGCTACTTTTTTCATGGCTCCTCATATTATGGACTTGAGCTAATAATTTTTAAAAACCTGGCTTAGTCTTCTGTTCTGCTCTGCTCTAACACTTTCCCTAGATTTATTTATGCGTGTTTCTACGGTGATCATCACTATCATAACTTAGTATAAAATTGTCTACTTAGACTTTAGCCTTTGCCAAGCACCCATTGGAAGATTTGGAAACTGTAACACTGTTACTATTTTCCCAGTACCTAAAAAAGACTTTAAAAAACACATTTTTTTTAAGACTATTCGTTGAAACATGGCTATACTATGTAATGCACTAGTATAATATAATATAAAAATGACTCAGTGACTTCTAGATAAACATTACTGTTTACATATACAAGGTTTTTTTTGGCAAATGCCAGAGCTCTAGTCAGCCCAGGAGGTCAGTCAAGATGCTCTATTTCCTGTTCAAGCATCACCACAAGTAATAAGGATTCTGCATGTTAAGATGTTCCCTGAGTTATACATCTGTTTTCTGGAGGGTTTCAGGGGTGTAACTGAAAGCCGAACTTGGCCTTCCCACAAGCCTGATGAAAATCCATCTCCCATAGCTGTGTTTTCAGGACTAACAGGTCAAAATGGCAAAAATATTTGTCACTAAAATCAGTGAAGCTTATTTTGAATACCAAAAAAGTATGATTGTTGATTAAGAATGTGCTATTTTTATAGTTACTTTTCAGAGTAGACCTGCACTTAGAGGGTGCTTTTTTCTGTTATATATAAGGTTGAACAGAGGACCAAGGATCATGTGGGGCAGTTCTTTCTGTGTTTATCCTGAATCTTCTCCCATGCACCCCAGTTGCACCTTTTAAACCACCACTTTTACAAGTGAACAGCCCACACACTAACAAATTTCACAAATAACTTTTCAAGCAAGAGTTAGTAATTCCCTAAAGACTGACTTTCATGAAAGCAGAGGGCTTCTAGGAGTAGCATGAAGAAACCTTTTAGAATAGTAAAACTTGTACAAGGAGACAAGTTATGTTCAGTGGGATCCTCCATCCAACAAGAAAAGCAAAGACAGAGGTACTATTCACGTTCAGGTCATTAATAATTATAAGATTTTATGCAGCAAGCTACATTTTATTTATATCTAAAAGTTGATTTTCCAGAAAGCACGTTAGATATAAATATTTACATCCTCTGCCATAAGTCAGCCAAGTCAGAAAAGATCAATACTCAAGACCAAACAGAATTACACTTTAAGCAATCTCTAGTATTGCCATTAAGTTGACAGAATTTTATTTTTTGTATGGAGCTGTACTATTCCATACAAGATGGAAATGCTAATTACTACTACTACTTGTTGAAAAAGCTTGTTAATATTGAAGAATATTGTTCACATTAGATAAGAAAGGCATATAGATCTAGGGAAAGCATAGTTAATTACTAAGAATAAGAATGTAATGTTTAATGGAACAGTACAGCATGCCAACAGTATATGTTTTAAACTCTGAAATTTCCAGTGATGTCTTTTAAACAAAAAAAGACTGAAGGTCAAATTGAGATCTATCTGGGTCAAATGGTTACTTACAATTTCACTAGTATGTTCTCATTTAACATTCTATATCATCTGTTTTTCCTCTTAATGATAATTAATTACAATAATGTAGGTTTATTTTTCTAACCAATATGAAGAGGATAAATTGGGCTACAAAAATAGCCAAATTATGGCGGGACCCAACTTCTTCATCTAAACAACACATATGGCTCAAAAAAGACATCTAGATCTTGCTACCAGAATCTTTCCTGATATTGTGTGGACTTTGTCTTAATTTTAGCTTATTTCTAGGCATAAGCGTCTCCCCCTTTAACTCCTTTAATCCTTCCTACTAAATCAATACTCCTACCAACCAGTCATATTGCTGTTCTTCTCTAAACTTCCTCCAGACTCTTGTACTTAAAAGTCCTCAATTTTTCTACAGGAAGAGAAGAGGCAAGGTGAGCGTGCCTACTAAGCACCCTGCATCAAGCATAACCAGATGGAACCACCTCCAGGGCCTTGTCTACACTACTATTTTTCTTCAAGTTTCCCCACAGGTGCAGCTCCACAAGAGGAAGTAAGAGTGGAAATGCTCATGCAATCAGACCGACTCCCCCCCACACTAGAGGGCATGATGTCTAGCCCTCCGAGAGCAGGGTTAGTTGGCGGGGTGACTAAAAATCCCAGGGGTCTGTATATGTTAGTGGTCCCGCTGGTGGAGGTGCAACAGCAGAGGAGAATGCTAGTTTAGACACCGCCTCAGGTGGGCGCGTAGCCCCGTCCATGTCCCCCCGGAATCCGTGGCCTCTGCGTGCAGCCCAGCAGCGACAGTCGTGGCGGTGGTTTTGCAATGCAGACACCCGGCCCTCAGGAACGGTCCCCAAGCTCACCGCACAGGAGCCATCAAATGGCAGCTGGGAGTCTCCAGCAGCCTGGCCAGGAGCGGAGCCGGAGCCAGACCGAGGCAGGTGAAAGCCCCCCGGCCGCCAGTCGCACCACACACGGATCAACCACACACGGATCAACCACCACCCGGCAACGGGGCCCGCCGGGCGCACCCGCCGCTGGGCCCGGGGGGGGGGGGGGGGGGGGGCCCCCCCCGGGAGCGGGGGGGGGGGGGGGGGGGGGGGGGGCCCCCCCCCCCGGCGGGCGGCCCCCCCCCGGCGGAGGGGCCCGGCCTAGGAGACCCTCCGCCGCGGCGCTGCCGCAGGGCACCCGGGGGAAGGGAGGGGTGGGGCTGCTGCAGGAGCGCCCTGGCCCTCTCCCCCGAGGGAGCTACTCCGCCGGGCCCCCCCGCCGAGAGCCGGGCCCCCTCCCTCCGAGCCAGGCCCGGCCCCCGGCTCTCCCCGGCCAGGCGCCGCCCGCCGAGCGGCCCTACCTGCGAGGCGCGGCCGGGCCGGGAGCAGGAGGCGGCACCGGCCTCTCACACTCCATGGGGCGGGCAGCCCGGAGCGGCCCGGCGGTGGCAGCAGCGGGGGCCTCGGCGGCGCCTCCTCATCGCGGTGACAGACGGGAGCCCAGCCCCTCCGCCCCGCTACTCTCGCGAGAGCTGCCAGGATCACGTGAGAGGGGAGCCCCGGCTGGCACCGCCCCCTCGCGCGCATCACGTGACAGCGAGTCCCACTCCGGTTGGGTGAGTCGCAGCCCTAGTGCCTCGTGGGAGGCGATCTGGAGGGACTGGGAAACCATAGACATGACTGATGGAGCAGACAAGCCCCAGCTCTCCCCTTCAGGATGGAGTACCATGGAGGGGCTAAGTGGGAAAGGTCGCCTTTCCCCCGCCCCTGGGAGAGCATCACAGCCTTGATGGAGCAGCCAGGCCCACTCCTGCAGCAGGCTCGTGGGAGGAGTTCTCTCCCTGAGCATTTATAGCCCTAGACTCCACTGGCAGGGAACAGCCGGCCCAGGAGAAAGAATCTAGTTTATCCCATTACTTGGCCTTTAGAGAAGAAGGACCATGGTCCTTGCATGCAGGCTGTAGCCCTGCATCTGCTTAAAGCCTTTCTTGTATTAATACAGCTCAGGAGCAGAACTGAAGGCTGCAGCTAGAGGAATCATGAAGACTTTTGGTACAGATGCTGCACGTTGACCATGTTTGTTTACTGGGCTAGGGCCTTCTTTTCCTCCGCAGTAATAACCTGGTACAGAAACCAAAAGCGAAAGCAGTGTTACTGGAAAGAAAGAAGCCATGCCTGCTTTCTCTCCCCCCACAAAAAAAGAAGGCAGGCCTTTTGCACTGTATAACAATGAAGAGCTCTACGGGGTAGTTACTCTGTAAGTTGAAACGTCAATCAGGAACATCTCAGAAAAGGTCTGCAACAACCTCAATTTTTTGCTACATTCTTGCATCTATGCTTCTGGAGGCCTGTGATAATTAAGTAGGCCATTTCCAGGTGTAAAGAGCTATAATAAAGGTTGACGCAGTATAAATTCTGCATCTTTTGCTCAGATAAATCATTTATCGTATAGACTACCACAAAAGGTGATTCTATATGTATGTAACAAAGAGACTGTGGTTCCCAATATGACTAGCAATTGAGAGTGTGCTTAGAATATTGAGTCAGAAATAATTTCTGAAATAAATGGAGTTTCTTAACATAATATTCAATACTTTAAGGCAGTTTCAGACTCTCAATGACTTTCCTCAATGTTGTGTGTGTATATACAAACAATGCCTCTTATTTCCATTCCATTTTATTTATGTTATAAATAGAGCAAATGGTTACATTTAAAAAAATGGTACAAGGGGAGTTGTATGCATACATATGCCTGAGTCCAATTCTCTTTAACAAAATTCATCAAGTAAGAAATTCTAGCCACTGAAGAGGTACACACAGCTTCCTCTCAGATGTACATGCACTACAACAGCTGAACAAAAGTTACCAATCCTCACACAGAAGGTGCATATCAAGATCATAGCCTCTATTTCCCCTTTATCAGTTAGGGAAACAACATGAGTAACACACACCTAGATCAGGCAATGATTGTTTGAATTCATATTGCTGAGACTCATGCACTTGCCAGAAAGGCATTTTAGTTGAACAAACCCAAAGACAGCCAAACCAAGGCTCTATCTGCCCCACAACAGCACAATACATTTAACTTCTATACTACAATATTATAAAGGGTCCAATTTAAAAGGAGCATCAAGTTTTCCTTAATTTGTTAGTTTAATACAGTTCTCCAATATTTTCTGACATCTCCTAACATGTAAGGAACTGATTTTTAAAAAATGTGTGCAAATCTGCAGGCACAAATGAACAGTTAGATATAAACCTGTACATACACCCATGTTAACATTTGTTAATACAGTAATCAAGAATACCGAGTAAGAGTATGTTTTTGGAAGTCAGGTGAACAGTTAATGTTACCATTAACAAAATAAGACATTTACAAAACCAAAAATGAATCCTTTGCATTTGTTACTATGTGAGGGACCCTCACACCCACCACTAAATGCAAGGTCAACAAGACTGCAAACACAGATTAGTCAAAGAATACAAACCAAAACTAACAAAATGCCATAAAAAGCAATTAATCACAATTGTAAAACAGCCATGTTTCAAACTTAAAACTTGCAAAATTCATTATGCATCAGTGTCCAGCAAATAAGGAAACAAAACCCAAACCCTTAGTTTGGCAAATATAATTGTTATAGTTAAGAATGCGTGAACAATGTTGTCCAAATTATGTATATTGGATAAGAGCAGAGAGATGAAAGATATCTTATGCTTAAAGCACTAGACTGGGACTCAGGATATTGTTTCAGTTGGCCAGTTATGCCTTCCTTGGGCATATCATTTGGGTCCCATTCCTACAGAGACTTATATACATGCTTAACTTTACACACTGACTAGTCCACCAATTCACTTCAATAGGACTACTTCACACTATGTAAAATGAACTGAAGCATGTTCTTCATTAGTCTCTCTGTGCCTCAGTACCCCTGAGGGTACTGTAAAAATCTGTAAAATAGAGATAGCAGTACTTCCTATCACCCTCTAGCTTATCTATTTAGATTGCAAACCCTTTGAGGTAGGAATTATCTCTGATGTTCATGTGCAGTGCCTAGCATAATGGGATCCTGAACTCAGCTGAGACCTCTAGGCATTATAATAAGTGACTAGTACATCAGTTATTCAAAGCGTGATTCTATCAAGTGAAGAACCTATTACAAATTCATCTTGAAACAAAGGTAAAATGACTAAAGTATTAAACCTGCCAAAACTGGGTTTCCAGTAGAGAGCAGTCATCATACCAGTACAGTTGAACATTGCTATTATAGATGAATAATAGTAAGTTACACAGTATATATTGTGCACACAAACACCTAATTGGCTGGTGAGTAAAACCCAAAAGAGTGGCTTTTGTACTACAAGATATACAGGAGGTTAACTAAAGATATCCCTTTGCAATTGACATAAGATCAATGTGGAAATATATCCTTATGCGGTATAAATACACAAGAAAGAGCACTGTTTTTTCTAATTCAAGAGGATCTAGAATAAATGGCATTATTCCACTCCAATAACTATATATAGTCTTTATTTATAGCACATTAAATGGAAGAAATATATATGCCACTCAAGGACAGGCACAAGATAAAGAGTTTGAGTTATAGGGCAGTTTGATGCCTGCAGGTAAAACCATGAAATGTAACACATCTACCCAGGCACATACAATAGTGTTTTACAATATCGTACAATTAGAGACTGAAGAGTCCTCAGTGTCCAAACTGCTCCTTATACAGAAAGAACGTCTTTCAAATAGATATAGATTCCTAATATGTGACAGCTTGTAGCTCAGATTTTCACAGCAGCAGTACACATCTGAGATTTACAAAACTAAGACAAACATAAAATACAATCAGAAGACAAAGAATTAATTTAGGGTTTGATTACTAAAACAAGTGTACAACCAAACAATTTGTATCATTGAGAACAAAGCTGTCAGATTGTTAGAAAACTTTAGAACATGAATAAAATGAGACCCTATTAAGTTAAAAGTGAACTGAATAGTGTGTTTGTTTGTGCCTTTTACTGCTCCTCTATTTATAAAGACAATTTTAAAGCTTCATTAGAGTTTTCCTGTTTTTATTTTTTTAAAACTACAAACTTGAGATTCAGATACGATGAGTGTGGTAGAAAAATCTACATAGAATAGAATAGGCCCTGACTTCTTTCTACTAGAAGAGCCAACAATTTGGTGAACCGGGAAGGTGACCTCACCATAGACTGAAAGAAGAACTATCGGTCTTAGAACGCTCAATTGAGTAGGAATTATTGACTCCCTGAATAGGTATTGACATCCCCTTCCCCATGCTATTAAAGGTTGGGAAAGAAACAGTTCAGGTTTCAGCTCGTTGAGATATCAAGGGTCCTTCAAATAAGTACTGTCCTCTAATGGGAGGAGGAAGTGTGAAAGACAAGCACAAAGAGTTCTCTTTTAGAAGAAAAAGTTTTGCAGAGCTGTCTTTTATCTGTACCATGAGTACCTGTAAAGGAGCACAAATTTTGTTCCGATATTTTGCCATTTACCTTCAACTAGCAAACACTATCCAAACAATTGCACCAATACTAGGTTTCAATACAGTAAGCAAAATTAGATATTTATTTGCACTTGTCTCCCTTACATAAAGATTTGGTGAACACCTGGCATTTCACCACAACAGGATTTTAAATAGAGCACGTCTTTACATCTATCCAGAGATCCACTAATCATAGTCTATTTTGATTTGTGTAATTGTGTCAAGGTTTGGTTTGTCACCACCATTCCTTCCGTGAACTGAAGTCAAGTGCTTTTTTAGGGCAGATTTGTGTTTAAAGTCCATGTCACAACAATGGCATTTGTAAGGTCTGTCCCCACTGTGAATATTCAAGTGGTCCTGAAGTGTGCTTTTAGCAGTAAACGTCTTCAGACAAACCATGCACTGGAATGGGCGGATGCCCATGTGCCCTCGGATATGCCTATTGAGATTCTTCTTTTGTGTAAATGTTTTCCCACACTGTAAGCATAAGAAAAGTTTGTGCATTTTTAGGTGTCTCAGATAGTTTTCAAGGTGGACAAATCCTCGGGGACATTTAGGACACTGGTGCCGCCATGAATAACCAGAATCCTCCAGACTCTGAAACCCACTCACTACACTCGAGGTTCCTTCTGTATTGTCACTGACAAAGCCCTGAAAATGACTCCCAGGCACTTCTGTAATTCTACTCTCAACAGTAGAATTTATCAGTGAATGTTGTGTTTCTGGAAAATATAAACTTGTTTTAGAGGAAGTGCAAGGCTGTGGAAAATGATCATTTTCCACATTGGCTGTGCTCATGGAATCCATTCTGAAGATACAAATTTCATCATCTTTATATCCTATTTCAACTGTGGAAATCTCTGGAGTTTTCATGTCCTTTCTTTCCGATATTAAACTTTGCATTGCAGGTTGTAAGACATCCCCTTGCTCCCGTTTTACATTATATTCTACATTAACAGGGCTATCTTCAGAAATTTCAATTATTTCACAGTCTTTATCCAAATTGTCATCTTTATTTCTCAGCTCAGTGTCTGAGGAATGACATTTCTCTGTGTTCTGATTACTGTTCTCCATAGAAGCATCAATTTCCAGATATTTAGACAATGCTTCGGTACATTTCTCTACAATGTGGACCATCTGAAGGTAACTTGCAGCAATGAGATATTTCAAAAGCTCCTTCTTTTTAACTTCGAGAGCACCAGTATAACAAGACAATAGTAACTTTCTGCCAACCTCAGCACTCTGCAATATGGTGATTCGCATCTGTTTCGACTGATTGAGCAAAAACTGATCTCTCATAAATGTGGAGCAGGCAGCAAAAATCACCTTGTGTCCATGAAACTCAGTGTCATTGATATATATTGATACATCACAAAATAAATTCTGCTGTCTCAAGAGGTTCATCTTTTGCAACACAGCATCCCCTTGCTGTTCAAACTGGAAATGCAGCACATCTGAGTCAGTAGCCATGTTGACAACCTATTGGAAAACGCACAACCGAAACGTTACAATTCGAGTATATCATTCTGGATGCAGCTTTCGCTGTCTCAAACTTCCGATCTGATATTTACTGAATACAATTTCATCAGCAGTTTAAAGGTACCCACCGAGCCACTACATATACCGGTGCGGAATAGTGTTTACGCAGAGCATGGCTCGAAAGCTGACTTAGGGGCTTGCAACGGGCCTGGTTCTGTATTCCAGTCTAGACAGGGCTCCCCCATAAAACACTCATATCCAACCCTTACTCTCAGCACGGTGCCTACAAGAGCCCGTGGACACAAGTAGCATTAGCCAGGCTTAGCCACAGCTGGGTCTGAAAACTATTTAAAACGGTTAGGAGCCCTACGTCGCAGTGCTACCCTCGCAGCTGCACGACGCCACCCACCCAACGCAGCCCACCCCAGCCACCAGACCTTGCTGAGCTTCCTCCCTGCCCGAACCCGCAGGAGCCCCGCCCTCCCGAGCTGCTCCGGCTCTAGGCCCAAGTGAAGGCGGCTGGAGACACCGGAACCGGAACCTGAACCTCCCCCCTTCCGGGATTACCACCTTCTCCTTCCACGTTCCTCCGCCCCGAACCGGCTACGGCAGCCCTGAGAGCAAGCGCCACCCACCACAACCGATGAGCCGGAAGCACATTCCCAAGTCCCGCCCCCTCCCCCGGAAGAGACCTTTGTGGAGAGCTCTATCAGTCCCCTGCCCAATAGGACGAGACAGCAGCAGGGCTGCGGCTTCCGGGAGCCCGGAAGTGGTTCGGGCTGGAGGCGGATGTGTTTCCTTTCGGACTCCGCCGTGCCGGGGGCGACACGAGCCCCGGGGCGGAGTCATCGGGCCCCATCATCCCCCACGACGGGGACGGGGGCGCCGGGGGACGAGCCCCCCCCCCCCCAGCGGGAGACGTGTGTGTAGCGGGAGGGGGTGAGTCCCGCTCCCTTGCCAGGGACTACTGTAGCTGGAGGGTTTACGAACCCGGCCGGGATCCTCCCACATACCACAGCCCCATCACTTGCCCAGCTCAGGTGCGGTGGCTCCACCAGGCAAAAGCCAAGCGTCACAGCTGGTCAGGAAATCATCGGTGGGCACCCGCAACTTGAGGGTGACGGCTGCGTCTCCAGCCTGGCAGCCCTGCGGGCTGTGGTGGTATACTACATTCTACATGCCTGCAGCCAGCCGAGCCTCAGACCCATTCAAATGAAATTTGTGTAGAAATGGGCCATTTTGCTTATGGCTGAAAAACACATACAGGCAAGGGGCGTAGGAGGAAGTTTAGAATAAGCATTGGCATTGTTACAGTGCTTCCCAGCAGGTCTTCACTGCAGGGGGGGGTCGATTTAAGATACGCACATTCAGCTACGCGAATAGCGTAGCTGAATTCGATGTATCGGAGCCAACTTACCCCGCTGTAAGGACGGTGGCAAAATCGACCTCCGTGGCTCCCCGTCGGCGGCGCTTACTCCCACCTCCGCTGGTGGAGTAAGAGCGTCGATTCGGGGATCGATTGTCGCGTCCCGACGAGACGCGATAATTCGATCCCCGAGAGGTCGATTTCTACCCGCCGATTCAGGCGGGTAGTGTAGACCTAGCCTAAGGCTCTCACCGCATTGTACTAACAACAGATTTAGCTACAGGGAGCAAAGCAACAGATGAAAATGAAGCAGAAAGACGATCAATGAATTAGCCAAAGCCACAGAGCATACCAGAAGATAAGCTCAAGAAAGTCAATGCCTTCTATCCTTTAACCACAAAACTAGCCATTTTGAGTCCTTTAGGACAGAGTAGTGGAGTCAGTTGTAGTAATAAAGAGTAACTCATAATGGATATAGCACGCTCTTAGTGACATTTATTTAAGTCCCTCTGGGATATTTTCCAAGGTTGTCCATCAGTAAGGAATTCCAAATTTAGAAACAACTAAGGGTCTGCTCATAATTCAGGCATTTTAGTAGAAGGCAGAATTAGGCTCAGTAGTTGTAGGGGAAAAAAGTTACTTCTCATCACCCCTACTACCACTCACAGAATTATTGCTGTGTGGGGCAAAAAATTCAGAAACCCTACACCCTAAATGGGATATTTTAGATTACTTTGGTTTTCCTTTTAGATCACAGTGAGTAATAGTCATTAGAAATCCTTGTGATCTGTACAGAACATACCATAAAAAAAAGCTAGTAGTAGTGATACAAAAGTTGGCTCATCCCTTAAACAGTACTCAAACCTTAAAGAAAAAGTAGGCAGAAAGGTGCCTAAAAAGAGTTTAAAAAGCCATCGATGCACCAGCTTTGGTAATAAACATTTTTATTCAACTTCCTCCTAATCATTGAAGAGGTACTTAATTATTCTGTGGAGCATAAACTAGGATAAAGGAAATAGATGTTCAGTATATCCCTTCTCCGTGGAGAATTTGACTGTCTCTATATCAGGTCAGTATAGTGAACTACATTTCTGTACATTTGCTCATTTCATCTGCACCATTGTTGTTTTTATAATTAAAAAAAAAGGAAAGAAAGACAACACAGGACTGCAGGATACCAGTAATATTTTTAATGCAGTTTTGCTTTGTATCACATTTTTAATTAAACTCTCTCTCCCTACTCTCCATCCCTTCTCAAAATGACTCCAGTATTCACCACCAGTCCTCTCATGTTCTCTACTTTTGCATTCAATGTGATCTATGTTCAAGTCAAATAAGACTACTGGTGTGACAAATTGTATAGGTTTATAAGTTTTGCCACAGAGGAGGAGGGGGAAAAACCCACAAAAAAACTGATACTTCAGGTATGTCAGAGTCACTAACTTGTAAAATTCTTCTATAAAAAGGTAAGACAAACCTACAGTAGTTCTCTTACCCATATGTTCATCAAGTAAATAGGTTCTAAAAGCAAAAATAATCCTTACAAATGTGGCCAAAGTGTCTTTCAAATATTTTAGTAATGGTAGACTTTTCCCCTAATTATTTTTAGGATAGGCAGGAAGTTGTACATTACACTCAGTTGTGAGATTATCCATTTATCAGTAAATGGTGTTTGACACATTAACATACAGATTACGACACTTGCCATAGAATTTATCTAAGCAACAGCACTATCAACTTCAAGTGGATCTAGGCCAGTTAGAACTTTGCAATAAAAAGTGATTTAGAAGAAAGTTATACATACATGATTGACTACATATTAAGTTCATTTTATTCTATAACAAAGCTGCCTTTGGATAGTCTGTATAAATAGATTTTATAACAATAGTGCCAGGCTCCATTTTAATTCTTAATTCAGGGAAAAAAGCATTGACAAGATTTTCTTTGTCTCTAGTCCACATTAGAGCTATGATAACCCATTTTCCGTATAATGAATATTATAGTATCAAAATGTTTGAACAATATGGAAGATTCTGCCTGAAATCAGATCCACATGCAATATTTCAGACATAATAACCATGGGGTAACAGCTCAAGATGATTCTTTAAGCAGGTTTTTGATTTTTTTCTTTAAAAAAATTTATTTATTTTTCCATGCAAGCTGTCTCTGAACCAAGATTCCAAAAGAAATAGTTTCCTAAAATAGTTACATTTCAGAACTAAATTAATCTGCTATGATATTTGTTTCCGCCTCTCCATTGCCCATTACTTATTCCAAAACTGTACACATAACAGGCAACTATAGCCGTTTAAAACTTTTTACCTGAAAAGGTGATTGTGTCCTTTCATAACATTGTGCAACATTAGCACTTCATTCACTGTAATGCTTGTTTTGGGAACTTCTGACTTTTGTATGCCCCTTTTCTCAAGACCCAAGCTGTCTTTTGATAATGAAATATACATTATTTTCTGCAATAAAATGCTTTGGTCATATTTTAGTTTAGCATTGTTACAGTACTAGACTTAAACAGCTGCATTAAAAGTAATACTTGATCCAAATGTGAAAAGCAGTTCTTTACCAAGGGTCAGGCAGTAGATTATTAGACCACACTGCATTTCAGTTCAGTAAGAGTGCTGCTCTTCTGTAAATGGTATTCTTCAGATGAGATATTAAAGCATGGTCCTTTCACTCCAACTACGATGGCAGCCATCTAGATTAAAACTTCCATGACACTTTTCAAAACAAGTACAGCATAATCTCAACCCCCAGTTAACATTCCATTCCCTCTAGGTCTGAGGTTCAAAGATGTGTAAAAGAGCTATTGCTGAGCACAGTCAATAACTGATGCATTAATCTACAGCCAATGACACCTGTATCTTACTCTATCTAAACTCTTACCTTGTAAAGCTCTAGGATTCATGAAGTATGTAGGGTGGTAGCTAAATTCTAGTCTACTTTTCAAGATGAAGTGCATACTTTTAGGATCCAACAGAGACTATGATCTAACTTTATATTTCCCCCCCAGTTAACTGACATATATGGCTCCTAGTAGAGCTCTAGGAAGAGTTTAAAATAAAAAATAATAATAATAAAAAAAAAGTATGGAATTACACATTTCAGCTGCTGAAAGAGATTCTTTTCACAATGTCATAAATAAAGCAATATTCCCCACTCCAGCTTTGCTTTAAAACCAAATATGAAAGTCACAATTGCTGTGGTTTATGTGAAGCAATGTTTATAGGAGACAGAACAATAATTTTATTTTGAAGTCTTTACCATGTCTTAGTACATACAGTGATAGGTGGTCCTTTAGTGCTGGTCTTCACTACAAGTTAGCATGCTTTAGTTACTGCATTCAAGCTAGCCTAGCTTGAGTGAGAGCAACCACACTTCAAAACAATACGAGAGTTTCACAGTCTGATTTGATTAGTTGCTGTTGAGTTAGAATAATAGAACTGTAGGGCAGAAAGGGACCTCGAAAGATCACTTAGTCCAGCTCTCTGTGCTGAGACAGGACCAAGTAAACCTCCTAGAACATTTGTGACAGGTGTTTGTCTAACCTGTTCTTAAAACTTCCAATGATGGGAATTCGACAACCTTCCTTGGAAGCCTGTTTCATTACAGCTTATATTTAGAAAATTTCCCTAATATCTAATCTAGATCTCCCTTGCTGCTACCTTCGAGTGGACATTGTTCTCCATAACATCTCTCAACACATTTAAAAACTATGATCACATCCCCCCATCAGTTTCCTTTTCTCAAGACTAAACATGCCCCCTTTTTTTTTTTTTTTAACCTTTCCTCATAGGTCAGGTTTTCTAAACCCAGGGCCACCCAGAGGGGGGGCAAGTGGGGCAATTTGCCCCAGGCCCCGCAGGGGCCCCCACAAGAGTTTTTCGGGGCCCCTAGAGCGGGGTCCTTCACTCGCTCTGGGGGCCCTGGAAAACTCTCACGGGGCCCGGGCCCCCGAAGCTTCTTCCGCTCCGGGTCTTCGGTGGCGGGGGGTCCTTCCGCTCTGGGACCTGCCGCCGAAGTGCACCAAAGACCCGTGGTAGGGGGTCCTTCCGCCCCGGGACCCGCTGCCGAAGACCCCAGGCCCCCTGAATCCTCTGGGCGACCCTGTCTAAACCTTCTATAAATTTGTTGCTCTCCCGTTCTCATCTTTCCTAAAGTGAGATGCTCAGAACTGGACATAGCACTCCAACAGAGGCCTCTTCACTGCTGAGTAAAGTGGGACAATTACCTCCTGTGTGTTACATATGGGACTCCTGTTAATACACCCCAGAATGATATTTACCTTTTTCGTAACTGCATCACATTGTTGATTCATTAAATTTGTGATCCACTACAAGTACTGGATCATTTTCAACAGTATAAACTCACAGCCAGTTATTCCCAGTTTTATATGTGCTTTTGATTTTTTATTCCTAAATTTACACTTGACTTTACTGGATTTCATCTTGTTGATTTCAGACCAATTCTCCAATTTGGCAAGATCATTTTGAATTCTGATCTGATCCTCCAAAGTGCTACAAATCCCTGCCAGTTTGGTGGTAATCCTCACATTTAAAAAGCACATTCTACACTATATTATCCAAGTCATTAATGAAAATATTGAGTAGTACTGGACACAAGACAGACTCCTGCAGGACCCCACTAGATACTGCCTTCCAATTGGACAGCTACTATTGATAACTATTCTTTGAATACAGTCTTTCCACCAGTTATGCATCCACCATATAGTAACTTCATCTAGACCACGTTTCCTTAGTTTTCTTATGAAAAAATCATGTGAGTCTAAGTCAAAAGCCTTACTGAAAATCAAGATGGAGGGAGGGGAACATACATCTACTGCTTCCCCTCTACCCACTAGGACAGTAACCCTGTCAATGAAGGAAATTAGTTTGGTTTGGCATGATTTTTGAGAAGCCCACCTTGGGTATTATTTATTCTCTTATTGTCCTCTACATGCTTGTTGTAACTCAAGTTGTTGCATCCCCAGAGAGTTACTAGCTTTAGCATCAACATCACTTAAGTTTCAAACGCCCTCCCTCCCAACTAGCTAGCTAGAATTTAAAGCACCAATTAACTTGAGCTAGAGAATTCCGTGTGTGGATGGGAGTTGAGCTAGGGGTAGCATTCCAGTTATTACCGGAGCTAATTATGCTGTGAAAGCACATCCTCAGTAGCCCTACATCAACGAAGAAGTCATACCCTGACCCTAGGCAATCAGCCTCATATTCTAAAAATCTGAAATTTATTTTCTTTACAAACAGTACCATGTAATCTACCTGACCCACCTAGATCATTCAGGGCTTTAGCTCTTTATAAACATACATCCATGTTAATAATCCTGAAAGTTGCTATCGGTTGGGGTAGGGCTGATTAGCAGAGAAAATTCAATTACATAGTTTAAAAGGGACAAAAAAGTGACACATGGAAAAAAGTATTTAATTTTAACTTTAGGGATTTGGGTAAGATTGGAAGGCAAATAACTGAAGTTTTAACAGATAAATTAGCAGTTGAACTACATAACTCTCAGTTATCCAGTGCTTTTTGAAAAAGTCAGGTTTTATCTCATAGACTCATCCTTTCTGTTGTTTCTTCTATCTGCCCAGACATACACAGGCCCTTAACTGTACAGCACATAGTTTAATTGATGACTGCCCACAGCAAGAGTTCTTCAAAAGGTGACAGTCCCATGTCTCCAAATCAGAGTAAATGATCCAAAATGTAACAAATCCAAAATTTAACCCCATGCTCACCAGTAGGGACACAGACAGAAACCCTGCATGAGGATTGCTAGTCTCAGAAAATAACAAGACTAGAATGAAGGCTGACAACCTGTTAGGTTTTGTAATTCAATCTGTACACAACCTTTCAGGGCATACCATCTGCTTTGGTGAAAGCCCAAATCCAACCTTTTGTTCCTTTCTTCATGATGCCTACAAAGGGCTGCTTGGAATGCTTAATTAACACAGGTGCTATCACTCCTTAAATTGAGCACAGCCTGAGCCAATTTCCCTGCATCCAGTATCTGGCTTGCATCAGCTTGTTGACAGACCTTACTGTCTGTAGCAGTGCTACAGCTGAAAGAATCAAAGTCCACCGTTATATCTTGAACATTTCTTTCATTGGCATTGTCAAAACTATTTTTTCCATGTAATTGTTTAAGGTGTTTCCTCAGAACAGGTTTATGTGCAAAGACCATGTCACAATAGTTACATTTATGAGGCTTGTCTCCACTGTGCAGATTGAGATGGTCCTGTAAAGAACATTTCTGAGAGAAGGTTTTCCCACAGATTTTACACTGAAAAGGTTTGATCCCTGCATGCACTCTCATGTGTCGGTGGAGATTGCCTTTCTGAGTGAACGTCTTACCACACAGCAGACACATGAACAGTTTATGCATTTTTAAATGATTAGCATAGTTTTCCAGGTGCCGGAATACTCTGGTACACTTGGGACACTGGTGGTGCCATTGGAGACCCTTGTCTATACCTCTGTTGTTAGGACCAAACATGTCTTTAGAGGCCATGATGAAATTGTCACTGCCAGCATAAGAAAGGGCATAGTTGTGGAGATGATTTTGTTCTATTTCACTCGTTCTGTTTTCCACAGTGGAATTGATTAAAAAGTGCTGAGGCTCTGATGAATGTAAAGCAGTTTGTTCAGAAGAAATAAACTGGGTTTGATCTTTTTTATTTCTAACCTCAGACACCTCCCCAATAGACTCCACCTTGACAATCTGAATGTCACTATCTTCCATGTCCATACTGTCTTCTGAGGTTTGAATACATAGTGAATCCTGTTGCAGAGAGTCCTCATCTCCTTGGTGTTCTTTCAACTCAGAAGAATCGCTTTGCTGTTCACAATCCTCCTTGCTCTCCAATGGCTTCTTAGGTTTTATAAACTTCCAGAGAGCCTGTGTACATCGTTCCACAATGTGGCTCATCTGAAGAAAGCTTGCAGCAGTCAAGTAATTTACCAGCTCCATCTCAGGAAACTCCAGAATACCACTGTAGCAGGACAAAAGCAACTGCCTCCCCACTTCTGAACTCTGCAGAATGGAGATTTTAACCTCTCTGGCATCATTCAACAAAAACTGATCTCTTAAAAAGGGGGAGCCTGCAGCAAACACAATTTTATGCCCATGAACCTCAACATTGTCTATGTGAACTACGACATCACAAAACTTATTTTCTTCCCTCAGTTTGTTCATTTTTTGTAACATTGAATCTCCATAATTGTCAAACTTGAAGTGAAGGATATCTGATCTTTCGGACATTTTGGCAGATCTAAAGAACAAAAGCAAACAAAAATAAAGAAACAGTATATGAGGAAACTAATGGATGTAATCATGCAAATTAAAAAGGGGCCAATGGTGCAGGTTAAACATACATATTTTACAAAACATTTTCTTATATTAATAAAAACTCCCAAGACTATTAAAAATGAAATAATTTTAAAAGTTAAGTTTACTTTGAATATCTTAATGATGTTTACTTTTCGACATTTCACACAACTTGGACAGTGAAAGTAACCTAATCAATTTCTAGACCATTTCATATTCTAATCCACATGCAGTAGTATAATGTTGCAATGTCCCCAACACTACAGAAGAACGTTTATTTAAAATATTATAGTTATATAGATACACTATTTCTTTGGAATTTAAAATAAAACCATATAAATATTTCTACTGGTTTAAACTTTTGTAAAAGCTTGCTTTCGTATTAACAAAAACTAAGTTTTTGGCTCAATTTGAGCCTTCAATGTCCCTTTAGTTTTTAGCAATTGTTTTGCTTTAAAGCATGAACAATTTCCATAGGCAATTGATCTCTCAATGTTACACTTAAGCACCTGTCAGAGAGGACAGTGTAATAGTAAACCAAGCTTTTTAACATTCATGTACTGAACAGGAAAAATATGGTCTATGAATCAAACTAAGAAAAATAGTTAAAATTCTTCCACCCTCAACACCTCCTGCTTGCCTGGTGGTATTTCTAAATAAAATACAGCCTGTTACACATCTAAAATGCGCAGAATTCTAGTACTGAACTTAATTTTTTAGACCAGATATAGTCACAATGGAAGTGATTGGGATCTCATTCATCTTTATGCATTTGTCCAATGTCCATTATCGAGCACTGAAGCAAGCATTTTTATTTTGAGAGTTTTTAAGGGTGAGAAATAAAGTCAAACTGCTAGATAGCCCTGTTCTCTCACATTCACCACCTAATAAGCAGTCGCACCAGAAAACACTTTCTCACAGGAAACACACTGCTTCCTAAACTGTAATTACTTTTAGGTGGCTATGAATGCTTGAATGGAAAATTACTCATTGTTAGAAAAATGATATTCCAGAAACAATACCCCACAAAGGTGCGTGAAGATTTCCATCATACCCCTCAAGTAATTTGACCTACACAAGTAGTAGATCATACTGTAAATGCAAATTCCAGATCTGGCTATCCTCCAGTTTTGTATTCTTGGCTAGCCTGAGGAGGGAGGGAGAAAGCTCTCTGCATCTTTCCGAGTTCTACATGCTATTTCCACTCAATATCACACGTCACAGCCATCATCCTTCCAGCTGACAGGCAGATGTGACTCCTATTCAAAACAGGTTAGGTCTAACAGAGGAATCGTACTTCTTCAGTTTAGTTCAACAGAGACATTTCAAAATTAACTAGATATGGTACCTTAGTTTTCTTGTTCAAGCATCACAGAGAAAGTTTCTGCAAATTGCTCAATGTGTTACCAGTTTAAAAGATTCTGGATGAATTACCTAAGGAAAGAGAAGAAAAGCCATGGTTAGCCAAAGGCTTATTTGCCTGACAACTTTAAAATGTCTTTAAAGAAAGAAGAATGATTTGAAAGTAATTAACTGTTTACATGTCCACACTACTATACGTGTGTTTTGAAAAACATTTTTCCAATACTGAGGAAGAACAGTATTGGAAGACTACTGGGGGTTAGTCAGAATTCCTCTCCCATTTATAAAATACTAGGCCTGCGAAGGGCCAAAAGCACCTGCCTACCTGCATTTGGCTCCATCCTTCTTTGTGGCTTTGCAACCAATAACAAGGGTAACATCCTTTTATTCCCCTTCTCATCCTCTCTTGGGTGGCTGCACCTTGTTCTTACAAGTAATTTCAGCAATTAGAGCTTTCCTAGTTTTTACTTTATGTAATTCCACAATATAAAAGGAAGAAACCTGACCAGCCCAGTGTCCTGGGTCTGACACTCCCACTATCAGCTGCTAGAGGGGAAAGCGAAAAGCCCCATAGGGGACAGTTATGGGATTACTCGCCCACATAGAAAGTCACTTCCTCGCCCCCTTGGCTTAGTGGTTGGTTCGTGACCCTGAGGGAAAATGGTCTAAAAACCCACCCTTAACAAGTGGGGCTGAGTGCTACACCGCCCAGGCTCCCCCTTTCCCCACTCCACTCACCTCCTCACTCCTCACGCTCCCCCCTCCTCCTTCCCCACGGTGTCCCCTCCCCGCAAGGTTGGGAAGGGGCCACTCTCCGGATCCGGCCCCGGGCGGAGGCGTTGGCCGGAGGACACCGGAACCGGAAGTACCCCTCCACAAATCTTCTTCCGGGGCTCCTGCCCCTGCCCGGTTTCTTCACGAACCCACCGGGAGCCGCCGCGGCCGCTGCCGGAGCAGCCGCCGCCGCCGCCGGGGCCCCGGAAGTGCATCTTCCTCTGACCCGGAAGACTCTCCCTGTCCCGTCCCCCTCCCCTCCGGCCTGGGTCACGTGGTGGGGGCGGCGGCGGCCGAGGCCCGGCCGGAGGAGGCAGCGGCGGTGGCTCG
The DNA here is from genome assembly GCF_002925995.2 of Terrapene triunguis. NCBI lineage: Eukaryota > Metazoa > Chordata > Testudines > Emydidae > Terrapene > Terrapene triunguis. The sequence continues at coordinate 15,311,149 of NW_020664589.1, forward strand.
GGTAGGTCCGGTTCGTGTCGCCCCCGGGGTTGTGCGGCGGGAGGGGCTAGGTCAGACTCCGCGCGTCTCTTCCGCATCTGGGGGGGGTCTCCGGTCCCCGAGCCCTCCAGAGCCAGCGGCCGCGCCGCCCACCCCGTGCCGAACGGCCGCCCCCCCTCCCCCGGGGCCCGAGCCTTCCTGCCCCCCCCCTCCCCCGGGCCTGGGCCTGGCCTTGCGGGCAGCCGCTGCCCAGGCCTGGTTCTGCCGGGGGTGGGCCCAGGCCGCTCCTCACGGAGCCCGGCGGTGCCAGGCCGCGTAGCCCCGGTACGCGGCTCCCCTCACCTGCACGGTGCCCGCCCCCGGTGTGCGGCCCGGTGCCTGAGGCCCCCGCGCCGTCCTGTCAGGATCCGCAGAACGGGCGACCAGCGCGTGGGGGGTGGTTTTGTTGTTGGGAGTTTCAAAAGGGAGGGAGGGAGAGAGGAAACTCCAGAACCTGGAAGTATTGGGCTAGGCACCCCGGCATATGCCATCCCGCGCAAGGTGCCTGTCCCGTGAAGCCCCTTAATGAGGTCCCCTGTGCATTCTGCAGCATCCCGCTTTCCCCCGTCGCGCTCTCTGCAGAGTTCCACCTTATGCTGCTCTCTTGCAAAGTTTTTTAGCACCTGAGATCTCTGAGCACCTTTCTGTGTCCTGCCTGAGACTAGATTTCGGTGGGGCCCTGTCTTGATCTCTGCACCCCTAACTCATCCACAGGGACGTGCACAATATTGGTAAAAGTGCCTTACCATCATACTGAGTGTACTGCATGTGTAGAAAGTGTGTTATCAGTCTCTAATCACATGGCTAAATGCAAGACGGTTTTCACTGGAATGTGTGCGTACAATTCTCGGTCACATCTATTTTCTGGCCAGATGTCCCCTTCCATCCTCCCTCTGGCTGTTTTTGTGCTGGATCTGTTTGGTTCTTAGTCACAGGATTGGTTTGATTGATAGGACAGTGTATTTTTCTCACTGTTTGTCACACTCAAGCCTCTGGACTACTTTTGCTTGAACTTTACAAAAACTCTTGTGTGGATATACAGCCTGCAAAATATCTGGAAGGGCTGAAAGTTGGTGTTTGTAATAGAAACACATGTCCAATGTTCATTATAGCTGTCACTAGCTTTCGAGCTATTGATGATAACCTTATTGCATGTTCTGCCTAGGGACAGTGGTGCCTGCAAAGAGGTGGGAGAACAGCAGTGGGGCAATGTGAGCTAGAAGTGGGTAGAGACCCACCTGTCCCTTCAGATATGAGGTGGCTGCACCTGGGATGCTTCACACATGGCTTGTGTGCTGGACATTGTGATGGGTGACATGGACATATGAATAGATACTGTCACTATGCCGAGGAATCCAGTATGCATGGGACAGTTGTTGCCCACACATGTTAACTGGTGTGGGGATTGGAGGCATACGATGACACTTGCTAAAAAATGTAGTTTCTAATAATAGTATTCTGTCCTCCTCTGCATATTTCAGGCAGCATTTTAAAAGTTTCTGATAGTAACTAGTTGAGCCTAGTTAGATACTAAGATAATGGTGCTTAGAAACCAAAGTGATAGTCTTTCACTCTTTCCCATTTAGTTGGTTATGCTCCAACCGTCCAAACAGGTATGCATGTAACTTTCTGCACATGAATAATGCTATTGAGTTCAGTGGCACTACTCACATGTGTAAAGTTACTCACATGCTATATATTGTAGGGACTTTTGTTAATTTCCCCTTGTGTAATAGACTCACCCAAACAACAAGGGAAGGAAATATATTTTTAAAGAGAATGCATTTGTAAAATTACAAAAATTGCCAGGAAACTCAGATGCAATTGAAGTTCAGTTGAAAGTGACTAGATTTCAAATTGATATTGTTCCCTTAATCATAAGTCCATTATTTCTAAGTCTGTGTTGCCAGACAGTGCCGAGCTTATTTTTCATGGGTACTGAGTTATGTCAACAAAATAACCAAATTCCATTTTCAAATCTTCATGTTCTGGGACTGTATCCGGTCATTGCTTGTCAGATATCACATTGATGCTAGAATCTGGCACTTTATTGCTTCCCCTTCATTTGATTTACATTCTAGTCTCGATCTTCCTCCTTTCTTTATCCCATTTGTTATCCTGTTTGTAAGTGCACATACTGTTTTAGACTTTTATGGTTTGGAATAGGTAAGTTCCAAGCACTGATGATCCTAGTTCAGAGATTGAAAACAAGTAGCAATAAACAAGCACTATACTACCTTATATGTTTGAAAAATCTCGTAAAGTTTCAAATGAAATTGGACTTTGGTAGCTGTAGATTTTACAGTATTCACCTTTGCACTTTTGCATGTTGTAAATTAAGGTAGTATAAAAAAAGTGAAAAATTAAAATGCAGGTGGTGCGAGGGGCAACAATTATGACTTTCTCATAGACTTTAAGGCCAGAAGGGACCATCATGATCATCTAGTCTGACCTCCTGCACATTGCAGGCCACAAACCTCACCCACTGATTCCTGTAATACGCCAATAGCCACTGGCTGAGTTACCTGAAGTCCTCAAATCATGATTTAAAGACTTCAAGTTACAGAGAATCCACCATTTACACTAGTTTAAACCAGCAAGTGACCTTGCCTCGTGGTGCAGAAATACAAAGCTGGAGATCAGATTCTGTCTAGGTATCTCATGCTGCAAAAATACATAGGCTGGTCTGTATTCCCAACTTCGTTTGATCTGTCGGGATTTTATAGACCAAATAATACACTGGTTTGGATTCAGGATTTCGGTAAGACTTCTGGGCTACACTGTTGCAGAATGCCTCATTCCATGGAGTTCTGCGGAACTGTTTAAATTTTGTGGATGTTATCATGTTTTCCATAATGATCCTTATGTCCCTGCTTAACATTAGAAGGTCAAGGCCCTGACCAGACTTGGCTATAGAGACACAGTGAACAGATTAGCTAACAGTTAGGCATGAGAATTTCCTTCTGCTTTCCAAGTCCAGCTGCAGACAGTTTTTAGTACCATGTATCATATGAGACTGTTAAGGTCATTGCTGCTGCTTGAAGGTTTCAGATTATATTTTCAAAGAGCCATGCTGGTCCAATAAATGTAACTATACATTTCTGTTTGAATCCCCAGTGAATGATGTAAGCTGTATAAATACACACTGCACCCTTATAAGGGTCACTCTAACCTCTGGCTGGAGAACCTTATCTTCCATGCTAACTGCTTCTCTGTACTTAAGGATCTATGTCCTATGTCTGCCTGAAAAGGGAGACCTGTAGATGTGCACAATGCTATTGGAATGTCATTTGGGTTCGTGAGAATAGACTTCGCAGTGAACTCATTTCAGTGACATTCTTTTGCTGCTCTGGATAGGGCAGTGTCAGCGTTTCTTTTATAAACCACTGTTTCCCTGGGCCTACGAGTATGTCTCTGCGGTTGGAGCAATTGCTTTGTGCTGGAGCCTGACATAAGCATTTTGTCCCGAGCACATTTTCTAGATTAAAAATAAATCCTTATGGAATCAGCTATATTGATAATCCTTAACAGGTTTAAGGTTGTGTTAGCTTGAACTCTTTTATGTTTTTTCTGATACCTGGCTTTGTGGGTGATTCAACCACCTTCCTGAGATCTCTGCTTGTCATGCTTCTCTCTTTCATGAGAATCACAGGGGTAGGGAACTTGAGGAAGCTTAATCTTAAAATGAATCTCCTGTTTTCATTTGGCCCTTGAAGTCAGATTGACATAGAGGAGGGGTCCAATGGGAAAACTACACCATTTTATGGCCATGATACTCCTTTGAGAACAATCCTTTACAAGGAGCTAAAAAATTAGGAGTACAATTATTTTTGTTCCCTTGAAGCAAGAGGAATTTAGATGCTTCGTTTCCATATATAATCATAGGACTGGAAGGGACCTTGAGAGATCATCTAGTCCAGTCCCCTGCATTCATGACAGGACTAAGTATTATCTAGACCATTCTTGACAGGCGTTTGTCTAACCTGCTCTTAAAAATCTCCAATGATGGAGATTCCACAACCTCCCTAGGCAATTTATTCCAGTGCTTAACCACCCTGACAGGAAGGTTTTCCTAATGTCCGACCTAAACTTCCCTTGCTGCAATTTAACCCCATTGCTGCTTGTCCTATCTTCAGAGGTTAAGAAGAACAATTCTTCTCCCTCCTCCTTGTAATGACCTTTTATGTACTTGGAAACAGTTATCATGTCACACCTCAGTCTTCTCTTTTCCAGACTAAACAAACCCAATTTTTTCAATCTTCCCTCATAGGTCATGTTTTCTAGACCTTTAATCATTTCTGTTGCTCTTCTCTGGACTTTCTCCAATTTGTCCACATCTTTCCTGAAATGTGGTGCCCAGAACTGGACACAGTATTCCAGCTGAGGCCTAACCAGCTCAGAGTAGAGCGGAATGAAAAGCAAAAATCAAAAGCAAACAAAAAAGGACCCATCAGTTATAAAGGAGCCTTGTGCGATGTGATTCTCTTAGATGTTCTCCCTCCCTTACTGAAGAACCTGTGACCTGAAGATCCAGATTCTGTGGGGCAGTTTCTGGTGTCTTAGGAGTTACCCATTCTGTTTTTGAAAAATTACTTTTTATTTGTGTCGAAATTAACCCCATAATAACAAGCTTAGGGACACTGTCAGTGTTTAGAGTTGTCACTGGGAGGGCTCTGAGCTGTGATGTGGCACATAATCTGAGATTTGTGCTTGGTGGGGACTTTCTCTCCTAAACCTCTCAACCGTGAGACTGGAAACCATAAGGGCTACACTGCATCTGAGAGTGAGCGTCCAGCCTGGGTCTTCAGGCTCATGCTAGCAGGTTTTGCGCTAGTGCTCTAAAACTAGGTATGTAGGGGTTGCGGCTTGGGCTCTGAAGCCAGGTGTGTGATGTGGGTTTGAGAGCTTGAGCTCCAGCCCAAGCCATGACCTCAAAGCAATGTCTGCACAGCTACTTTTAGAGCTTTAGTGTGAGCTCTGCTACCACCCGTCTGGGGACCTGGGCTTGAGAGGCTCACTCTCTGATGCAGGGTATCCATGTCCTGAGTTTCTTAGACAATCTGCAAGCACCATAGCTAGAGTGTTGTCCCTACTGCTGTGTTTTCTTGCTCTCTGATTCTGTGAGATGAATGGTGCTGCCTGCCACCTCTAACTGTATTGCAAATTTTTGACGTGAGTTCTTTTAGACTGACACCTATTTTAGGGAGACTTCCTATTCCACAGCCATCCCAAGTCCTCTGGTTCAGGTCAAGTGCCCAGTGGGTGCTCTACAGGGAGCCTTCTGATCTAAAGTAACTCTTGATCTAGAAGGTGCTGAAAGATGCAAGGCAAAGTAAGGGAATGTGGAAATTCAGGTGAATTAAACCATGGCAATATTCCAACAAAGAAACCCAGGGAATTCATTATTGCTCTTTCTCATTCAATTATGGCAGCTACGCTCCTTTCTTTTCTCAGCATCAATGGTCAGATACAAATTCTAACGCTTTTTAACAATTGATACAATTCCTTCAAGGAATTTCTTTGAATTGAAAATCTGATATTTTCTAGATGCAGAACACAGATTTTTGCTTGTCGAGTTATTTGTGAGAGGCCAATAATTTACATTAATATTACACATTAAAGCGTCTTGCTTTGGGCCAGATCCTGCTACCCTTTCTTGTGCAGAGTAGTAACTTTCTCATACTTGGTCCCATTGATTTCAGAGAGACTGCTTGGAGAGCAAGGTATCACTCAGTGTATGGGTGGGAAAATTAGGCTCATTTGGATCTCTTATTGTTGCACTGTAAGTGTGGTATTGATACATTCTTGTAGCGGATAAATTTAGCCAATCACACATATTCCCTGATTATTGTGTGTGATGCCTGTTTGAAGAGTAGAGAGTATGTGAAATCACAGCATACTTTCTTTTTTTTTTTTAAAGTGAATTTAGTGCTCGTGAAAGGTACCAGATTGTCAGGCTTTGAAAATAGATTAAATTTAGCACTTCAGACTAGACACACTGTACCAAAATAAGTTGCTAAACTGCTCCTTACCTTACTTTAACAGCTGCTAATGATCAAAGCCAGCTCTTCTACTCCCATTGTCTTTCAGGAGTATAGATCCAACGTCAAAATACTAACATCCCCCTATACTCTGTATGTTACCCCGGATGACTAATAACTGAAGTTTCAACACTCTGTATCATCTATTTTTAAACATTTTCTAATAAAATTTTAATTCGTTCACACTCCATTTGCAAAGTATTGGCAAAAATATTTTAAGAGAAGGTTTTGGGGGCTTATTTTTATTTTGCATTTTGTTGTTAATGTCGTTATTTTCAGATGAGCTGCCAATTTTGTAGGTGGTGTAGAAATGAGTCTCATAATAAATTTGTACTTAGAATTCAGAAATGATCACTAATAACCATTTACTAATTATCATATCCAATATTCCTTGTTGGGTATACAATGAAAGAATGTTGGGCTTTCAACTTTTTAAACTGATTGACTCAGGTTGACGCTGACCCTGGAATTTTGATGTCAGAAACAAAAAGCAAAGACAGGTTTTTTAACCTTGTGGCCACTGATACAAACACAGCAGAGAAAACTCAGAAATAAGGCAAAATGTATTGCTCATATAGAGGTGGAAAGGTTTTAAAGGTAATAAAGGAATCTTTTCATCAGGTGATGCTAAATTTGATGCCCTCCTTCCTGGGCATAGGTGAGAATAGTGTTGAGATGGTTTATCAGAAAGCCCTTGGAAGTAATCCTACGGTATTTGCTAGTAAGCATCCGTAGATAATACAGTAGAAATGAGACTTTTACTCCTTTCATTGCTTCTCTCTGTTTGCTTGTCACTCATAAAACCCTTTCCTCAGATCTGCATCTCTGTGCTGCTCAGCTCTCCCTGCTATATCTACTGCTGTTAGAGCATGGTCATCTGCACTGCCCTCAGCTTCATTATTCAGACGCTGTTCGCAAAGTCTGCAAGTCTCAGTCTGGAGCGAGACTGCTTAGATCAAGGTGGAAGATTGTAAACTGGGACCGGTTATCTCTGTGGGCCACAACCCGTCTTAAAGACAGGTGGCTGCTGTCTGCTTTATGTAAATAAAGCGCACTCCTTGGGCCTCTGACGGGGTCAGTGGAGCCCCTTAGTTGGGCAAATTTTGGAGATCATCTGGGCTTGAGAGTATTTTCAAGTACTTTCTCCAAACCTATTGTATAGAGCAGCAGGAAAACATTGCACATGAGCAGATAAGATTAGGGGGGATAGTAGGGCCAATGTGGGTCAGAAGAGAGGAAGTTCATGAATAAACTTTTATGTTTTTGTCCAGAAGCAGTGTACTTTGTATAAAGTGTGGCTTCTAAGAACAAGGGTCACTCTGATATACTACATCCTCAAGCCTTCCTAGACATGATGATGGATGTGATATTCCAATTGATCTTTCATGTCTTACTGTTACAATCTTCCTTAAATTTACACTGTTCCCTCAGTTCAGTGACAGGGCAGAGAGTCGTGAGTGGCAGTTTTATTAATTCCTTGGCAGCAGTAGATTTGGTAGAGTTCAATAAATTCTAACTTGGTTTAAGAAAAATCAAACCCAGAAGCCTTTGTGGGAATACGCAAGGCCTTTGCCATGTACTGAAAAAACAGCAACTGTCTTCTAGGCTGCTATTTGCAGCCTTTTTATTCGTAAGTGTGAAATTGTCTGAATATGACAAGTGTAGGAGGTTGTTGCATTTTTTAAGAATTTCATGCTTCTCAAAGGAGAATCACACAATGCTCCTTCCTTCAGTGACTTTCACGACTGTCTGCATGTATGCTTTGGAAGAAAATGTGCTGTAATAATACTTGGCACTCAGAGAGAAGGTTTCATAAGAGGTTAAGAGCAATTGTACAGTCCATTTGTGAAAAAATAGAAGGCAATATATTTGCATGAGTTGGGGCAGTAAAAGTTTATGGTGAAGTTGTGTTACTCTAATCTCATATGTTCCTTGCACTGGAGGAGAAAATCAGTCTCAGAGTAAGGAGTAGTCATCTGGCTGTATTGAGTCCTAGCGTGCAGCCAGTCCATTGGTGGAGTGGGCTGGGACTGTTGTCTGCAATACAATTCCCATTCATCAGGCAGGATGAGTCATAGATTCCAAGGCCAGAAGGGATCATTTTAATCATTTAGTGTAACCTTCTGTATAAGACAGACTATAAAACTTGCCCAAAATAATTCCTTTTGAACTAACACACTTCTTAAGTCCAATCTTAATTTAAAATTGCCTTTGATGGAGAATCCACCATGACCCTTGGTAAATTGTTCCAATGGCTAATTATCCTCACTGTTAAAAATTCATGCCTAAAATGATGCTGAAAATCCATCCAACATTAATTCCAGAGTACCTCCTGTGCGTGGCTTATGGACTTTGTAGGGCACCAAGTCAAAAAGCAATCCTCTCAGGTGGTTGTGTATCCTTTGTGTACCCACTGTGTGCACTTTGAAAAATGTATCTGTGCCAAGCTGTCTCATTGTTTGGCTGCTATTTTGGTAGCCAAGTGGGGTCAGTTCCCCACAGGACAAAGGGTACAATTCAAATGGAAAAAAAAATCAGGTTTGGTCATCCTTTGGAGTCAGTAAAGACCAGGACTCTTGTGATGAGCATGTAATACGGACTCACTAAGGAATTTGGCCCTTTGTTCCATGGCTTTCTATTTTTAGCCAGGTGTTCTAGGAACCTTTGATGTTAGAGGTGTGTAGTTGAACTCCACCTTGTGTTCCCTTTATCTAAAGTGTATCTCAGTGCCAGTCCTTGTGACTTTTTTTAGCCTATCTGTTGGCTCTGACTTGCAGCACTGAGCCAGCCTATGATGTTCTTCCTGTTTCTTGGTAGGGTGTCCAGAGCTGATTCTTATAATACAAAAGTGTCAGTGCAGATGCATAAAATATTGCTGAGCTCTCAGGGGTCCGTTGTATCTCAAGTACAGCATATCGAATTAAATCATATAATGTTGAGATTATTTGAGAGTCGAATTTCATGATTGGCTTGTCCTGATATTTACAAAACCTTAGCATGACATTTGCATGAACATAGGTGAAGGGAAGGCCAGGTTATGTATGACTAGGTTTATAGTTGGAAGTATGCTGGCCCTAAAATAATGTCTTTCATCACTAGGCATAGCACATACTCCATGAGCCTGTTTTACACTACAGACAGTACTGTGTCTGGGATTTAGTTACAACTCTCATTTGGCAGTGTAGACAAGATCTTAACCATGTTCCTTAAAAAGATGAACTTAAGCACTGCTTGGGAGTATGATTTTAGGCCCCATCTACACTGCACAATGAAAGTGTTATAACCAGTTCCTCAGATGTGAATCTGTTTGTAAAGTAGATGGGCCTTCACTGGGAAAGGTGATCGTGAAACACTTCAAAATATAACTTTGTTTTGTGATCTATAGAAACCAGTGCACAAACTTCTATATAAGTATTTTTATGATTTTTGTTTTTCAGGAGTGTATAAAATTCAATCTCATTCATGAGTCGAACTTCCTTTTTAAGTCATGGATGACAAGGTCTCTGTTGGAAAAATCAGTGTCTCTTCAGACTCGGTATCTACTCTTAACAGTGAAGATTTTGTCTTGGTTTCCAGGCAAGGGGATGAAATGCCATCTACAAATAATGGTAGTGATGATGAAAAAACAGGACTGAAGGTAAGAATCCATAACCCGACTTCATTCTTTCTTCTAACCCAAATTAACCATAAAAGAGCTTAAAGAGGGACTTCTGTTGTTGAAAACTTGAAAGAAGAGAGAACTTATTCAAGAATCAATGTCCTTTGCTGATATTTTTTGAATTACTTCTGCTGTCATTGTAGATGATATTTATGTTTTGAATAAGTGCTGTCACCATCACTACTTGGTTTTTCATTTTGCCGAATCCTTCACTGGAGTTGTCACCCAGTGTTTGAGATGAACCAATCATACATTATGATTTTCAGATGGTTAGAATTTCAACTTCACTGCAGCTTTCAGGGGAGAAAGCCCTTGTTAATGCACACATGTCATCAGTTTGCCCGTTGGTTCTACTATGTACTAAAGTTTCTCAATGTGAAAGGTTCTCTTTAGGAAATTTGGAAGTAGCCTGAAACCTAACACCCAGGACATGTAACGTGGACCTCAGAACACAGGCCCAGGAGCAAGTTATGTGAACTCTGTGGGCATTAAAATGGCCTTAAAATGTGGTGATAGAAATATGATGGGAACTCTAAACTCTTGCACCTGTAGCTGTATTTTCATATATTATAATATAAAGCGGATCTTTTCCAGGGCTGATCTAAGTTAGAGTGTTCTGTATGGGAGTTGAAGGAAAAATTAGCTCGCCTATGTAAGAGACCTTGAGATCTCAGGTCAGTTAGATCTGTCATGCAAAGAATGTCCAATCCAAATTTCAAATGGGGAGAGAAATCTTGTATTCCCTCCGTGGGACTGTTTTCTTCTTTGCTGCTAGGAGCTGGGAGGCTGAACAAAGACTTCACTGCAGATTTCCTGATGCCTTTCCACAGCTTTCTTATATCTCCAGCTGCTCTACTTGGCTTTCTTGAATTCCTTTCTGATCTCTATAGTAGTCATTTAATGGATGCATTATTATAGATGACACAACAGACAGCCTTCAGTGGAAGAACAGTTCTTTTTCCTTAAGAACTTTTTCATCTGGTGAAAAAATTGATTTATGTAATTGTATTGCAACTGCAGAAAATTCAGCGACAATTCCCCTTGCAAAGGAATAGTCTGCAAAATTATATCAACAAGTGAGACTTCCTTGAATGATCCACAAGGTTCTGTCCAGAAATTTAACTCCAAAAGAGGAATAGTAGCCTCACTTGTCTGCTTTAGAATACATGCCTGGGTAACTACTGAGTCTTAGAATTTCAGCACACTGCGCAGAAGATGTCCTTGTCTTAAGAACAGTAATGTGAGAGGCAGCTGATCAGTTTCTTAAACTATTGAGGGTTAACTGAGTCTACAGAAGAGAGAAGACTACGAGAATCCATTCCACTCTGTTAGTGCCAAATAACATTTGGAGATGTGAAATGGCTCATTCTGAAGCAAGTATCACTTCAAGGTTGAGATGTTTGGATTCCTAATGCAGTTGTAATGATTACCCAGCTATGGGGTGTTCGATGCTTTTGGATTTTCAGGACGCACATGTATCTTTAGTGCAGTAACATTTGGGCTTGTATTATCAAACAAAATTATATTGTTTCCTGATCTGGAACTAAACATTACAGTAGTTTTGTTGGGTTTCATGAGTAAACTTCAGCATGAATTCCCAGGTGAAGGCTGGGTACAGTCGTTGAACAAAGTGAATCACCTTGAACCTTTCCTTTTGTATTCTGTCTTTTGAGAGAGCATGCTTTTTCTTTATAACTGCAATCTGAATGATTAATGGAAACATTATACCTTAGTTAATGCAAGTAGGTGCCCAGTTCAAAGTCATTCCTGCAGGAATTTCTTTAGTTAACCCCCTCCTTTCTGCATAACGAGACAACAAACTATCTCTGGAAATGGAGGGTATTGTAGCTGCCTTTATGAATGGAAATCAGTTGCTTGCTGTCAGTGGACTAAAGACAAATGAAGATTAGAAGGATAACTCCAGTGTCTTGATGGGGAACAGTCCTGTCCACTGCCTCCATAAAATGGACTTTGCTTTCCAGGAGCCAATTCCACTGTATTAGTTGGCTGTTTATCTGTGGAACTTGAAAGCTAGGTTCAGGAGGAGGCAGTTAACACGGTGTTGGGCACTTTATATATATCTTATCTAGATGCATGGCAGCAGCACATGGAAATTGACTTTATTTAAAAAAAAAAAGATCCCAAGTAGGGATTGCCCAGATTGTATGTGTCAGAGGCAGAAATGGGGAGAAGACTTTTTTCTCAAGGATGAACTGTTTCAGGATGTATGACTAATCTCATTTGTTTGTATCTGCTCTAAGTTCAGCTGCCATCATGTTGCCACCAAAGGAGGCAAAAACTTGTATTGATCAAAAAAAATCTGAATGGCATTGAGTTCGAGATTGTTGTTCTAGCTCTGTAATTCTAGAACTGCAGTTTGTGGATCTTATTTCCCTTGCTTCCTCACCACGCATCCTGCTGAGTTTTAAGCTTGTTTGCACACTCTGTTTGGTGAACTGCATAAGATACATACTGAGCCTGAGGCGCTCTTCATCTTGTGTTCCTTTGATATAGACTTCTGTCTGAGCTAATAGCCATTTTTGTTTCTTTGTAAAAATTTGTATAAAATCCAGTAAGATACATTTGCTCCTGAAAATGTAGTCATGGCCTGTATCTTTCTGTAGCTGTTCATAACTATTAACTTTTTTTTGGTTTTTATATGTGCTGATGTACATGGTTCACACAATTTAAAGGGGTGCTTTTGCTGAGTGTATGCCAAAAATGCAACCCAACAGCTGTTTCTGCTGTCAACACTTCCCCCCCTTGTCACGTTGCTTGTGTGAGCTGGCAGTTGGCATGAATTGAATTTACAAAAATCCCATTCCTGGAGCACTCTGTAGAATGGGTGTCTTGTAATAGCACAGTACATTAGCTCCCAGAGTGCAGAGAAGGCTGGTGGGGTGTGTGCATGTGCACACACCTGAGGGTAGCAGGGAGTAGATAAAATATAAAAATTACTCTTGGTTTGTTTTGGGTACAGGTAATGGTAGCCCACATAAATGGGTTTTGTGGTGCTGCAACATGTTATAGTTAACGATTCTGGGATCATGCTGGGCTCCAGTTTTTGTTAAAATGAGAGAAAGCATCTGTCCTGAACAGACAGACAAACATTTACCAGATCATTAATCTCTTTGCCTTTCCCTTCTGCACCCCCACTTCTCTCAGGGTTCAGAGGTTGCCTCTTACTGATCATTTGTGTGTTCCCAACAAACTTACAGAACTGTTATATCTTAAATGACCCCCACTATTCCTAGAACATGGCTCACTAGTTGCATAATTGAATGACTGTCTTCCTGTCCTTGGCTTCAGTTTGCCTCTAAGGCAGTGTTGTTGTTTTTTATCTTGGCCCCTGGACAGCATGTTTGTTGTATTTACCACATAGGGGCTTTTGAATGCAGCTGTAAGAGTCCCACCCTGTGTCCAGGTTTCAAGTGTATTGATTTTTCTTGTTCCATTTTTTTAATCATAGTTTGGAATGAGGAGCACAGGTATCTCCTTGGCTTTTGTTTGCTTTACCTTCTGTGACCGTTCATAGCCAGCCACAAGTTACTGAGGTTTCTAAGGCCACACGTCTCTGTGAGATGGTTCCTTTCCTTTGCTGCGGGCAAATGAGCAGGATAAAATGCAAGAAACCTTGAAACTGTACTGAAAATCTCCTCTGAGTGATTCCACAGCATTGGCAGCCTGACTGTGGGCGCGCCAGGGGATTTTTGTGCTGGCCTGGACTCTACAATAATACTCATTAGATTCTTCCTGCTTTCAGTTTCATGTGCTCTATGTTGCTTTTATTGCTGATTTGTTTCACTCCTTGTGTACCATCTGCTGGGGCAGTGGTTTTCAGCCTGTGGTCCGTGTACCCTTGCGGGTCCGAAGACTATGTCTAAGGCAGTGGTTCCAGCCTGCAGACCTCTTGCGGCCCAATCAGCACACAGCTTCGGCCCATGTGATATTCTCTGGGCCGTACAAGTAGTATATATATTGTGTTGTGGGCCACCTCCACACATAGAGAGCTGCACACAGTGGTAAATAAGTTGACCTCTGGTCTAAGGGTTCTGTGAAAGGTGACTATGAAAATAAAGTTTCAGATTCCAGAAAAGCATTCTGTTTTTCTGATCAATCAAAAGTATGTGAATACCCCCACTTACAGGTCAAAACCCGGAAGTGTTGTCGTTACCATAGAAGCTCACAGTTTAATGCCCTTTCTCATGCTGTGTCAAATGCCATGCTGAGCACGTGTAACATGTATAGTTGAGTTCTATTCAGTTTTCAGTCTAAGAATTCTATGTTAGGGGTCCGTAGACCACAGGTTGAATTTCCAAAGGGGTCCGCAACTCCATTCAAAATGTTAGGGGTCTGCAAATGAGAAAAGGATGAAAACCACTGTGCTATAGAAAGCTGGAGCTTTCCCCCTCTTAGGTCACTGGTTTGGCTGCGGCCCAGGTCACTAACAATTGAAATTTGTCATTGGAAGGGTATTCAGTGGCGTATGTAAAATGCTGTGTACGTCTCGGTTCAGTGACTAGTGAACAGGTAGTCAGGTCACAAACGAGGCCACCGCCACCACAGTTGGCACTAGTTAGGCCCCTTTGGCAGGCTCAGCATTGAGGTCAAGGATTGAATGAGCTGTTAGGGCTAGTCAGTTCAGGCGTAAGGCACAGTGTGTGGAAAGCTTAGCCTGACGCTGCATGTGCTTCACCTGCGCTGTAGATCGAGAACTTCAGTACAGAGTTGTCAAAGTGATGCCTTTGATCAGAACCAAATTCACTTTAAATAATGTAGAGGGGGAAGAGCAGTTGATTTTCATTTTTGTTTTCCACGTGTGACAAATGGCTAAGAAATCAATAAACTGTTTAAACCCTAAGCATCCGGTTACTATACAATTTGAGGTTTTCAGACATAGATGTAATATTTATTTCTGTGTTTTGTGGGGATCATAGAGTGAAGGTGTGGAAAGTCTGAGGAAGGTGTTAGACATGTTTGAGATTTCTCCATTTTTCCTTATTTAAGTGTTTGAAATTTGGAGATGAGTTGGGGGTGGGGATTGATCCTTGAAAGCCTACAGCTGGCAGCTGCTGTATGTCAGAATTACAGTTCAACGGGGAATAACTTTGAGTGATATGAGACAGCCAGTAACAAGGTGAATATCTCCTGCTTGGAATTTTACTGTAATTTTCTTTAGAGGGCATGTACCATGTAGACTCATATGAACATCCATGTAACAAGGTATTGTCGGTTCATATTTTTTCTTAATCTCATAGTAGATTTAATTTCAAGGCTCTAATTGTAATATGTGAAGCTCTCCTGGTATCTGCTTCAGTGTATTATTTTAACAGTCTTACCTGGACTGTAGGTTGACTTAGTTACTGTTTGAATCTGAGGACCTAGGCCATTGCTTCAAAAGCTTTCAGGATGAGTTGATATTCCACTAAGATACATTGGTTATGGTGCAGATAGAATTATATACTTCCTTATGTAAGTGGTGTTCTGGGCAGAGTTCTGTGTGCATTGAGTCTTTCTCCATGCTTTACTGTCTAGTTTCCAAGCAAAAAGGAGAGGAGGAGAGCAGGAACTAATTCCAGATTCTTTTTTCTCGATAAGATTTAAAAAAAAAATTATAACAAAAAGGACTAATAAAAGGTGCTAGGGATCTGATATCACTGAACTAGCCAGGACACCCTAGCTTATGTGCAGTGTCTTACATCAATATCTTAACAAAGATGGCTGTGATGTGGAAATGGGGTACAATGCCAACAGGATAAGGATGGCTACCAACAAATTAAGTGATAGAACATTAGTAAACTTTATTGGCTGACACTTGGCAAAATGCTTTCAAGACGCTTTCTGCATCTCCTTTGTCTGTTCTATAGTATTTGTGATACACTTATCACTTCTGTATCTAAATACCATTGTGACAGGTAGAGATACTGATTGGTAAATTACGTAATGAGTTCCTGAAGTGTGAAGTTTTAGACACTTTGGAAGCACAGCTGTATAGGACACCAACACTTACACCTTGTGCCTCATAATGCGCCTCTATTCTATTCCCTCATTCCATAGAGCTCCTCTGTATCCCTATAGACATCAGAGCCAGCAGTGTTCCTCTTCCTTGGCTAGCTTTTCAGTCTACTTTAGCCACTGCAGAGTACTAAATGCTGGCTCCATCCTCTTACCACCCAAGGCTCTGATGTTGCACCATTTAAGTTGATGGAAGCTTTGCCATTGGCTTCAGTGGGTGCAGTGTCAGCAAGCAGCACAACTATGTGCATTTAATACTTTGCCTAAATGGCTTCTGTTTCTGATGCCGAGGGTATAAATCTATTTGACTCCCCTCTCCTGAGCCCTCTTCCTATGTAATCTCATTATTTTATCAGTAGACAGAGGTCTTTGCCTCCTTATGAACAGCATAGTGTATTTATCGAATATTAGGCACTTGCTGTTGCCACTGAAGGCCTCCATAGAAGCCATATTAGTACTAACTTCTGTTAATACTTTCATTTGCATATACTTTATATGCTGTCTGACTAGTTTTGGAGGACACTCACCTCACTCTCTTTTCCCATGTCCAAGTAATTCCTGCTCTCCGATCTCTTTGTAAGGTATATTGAAGTATTAAACAAGGACAGTTTTGTTTCTGAAGAAGAGCACTCATGTACTAAATCTAGGGAAATCAGTTGCTGTGTGTTTGGCTTTCATTTAAGTTGTGTGTGTTTAGATTGTGCAGTTGTAGCTGGTGGCAAGTCTGGATTTATGCTAGTTATTTTTTAATTCTTTATATGTGAGTCTTTCTTCAACTGAACAATCCTTTTTCCTTCCTGATTGTGTTTGACTCTTAGATTGTAGGGAATGGGAGTGAGCAGCAGCTGCAGAAAGAACTTGAAGATATACTGATGGATCCACCCATGGAAGACCTGTCCAGTGACCGGGAACATGGGGAAGAAAGCAGGACTGACGGAGAAGGGGAAGATCCCATCGTTCTTGAGGCTTCGGCATCCTCTACCATTAACCCGGTGTCAATGACAGGACTCCAGAAACCTGAGATGAGCCTGCCAGTGAAACCGACACAGGGAGGTTAGAAAAACTGGGGAGTACCTACTAGTGGCCATCAGAAGTTCTGGGTTTCTCTACGTATGATGCACAATGTATGAAGCACTTGTCATGTCATCTGCTCATATAGTAGGATGGTATCAATAGTATAGTCAAACTTACTACTTCAGAAGTAAGTTAGCTACTCAAAACAATGTGCTGTAATGCAGATGAACAGGGTGAATGTATTACATTGTTCTGGCTGCTTTCACCCAGAGGGATCCCAAAGTACTTCACCATCATATGTATGTTACCACTGAAATGCAGCTGCTTCTGGGGTGGAGGGCAAGAGACCGTTGGGGCACAGTGAGAGGAAAGGGAACTTTGTCTAAAGATACTGGATTAAAGCCCCTATTCTTACAAAATTGGCATGGGGTCTTAAAAGATATGGCAGAGCAGATGAGGTGAAATTTTCAAAATGCTTAAGTGACTTGGGTGCTTTTAAATTTTTTTAGCCAGGATCTTATTTTTACGGTCTCACCTGAAAAACCCACATGCATGTTGAAAAGTGTCTGATGCTCAACTTATTTGTCTACAGAGAATAAAGAGTGAAGATGCTCCATCCCATGGGCAGTCATTCATAAGGTTTAGGCTTATAAAATGTGTTTGCACAAAATTTGTGAATTCAATAAATAGTTCTAAGTGCTAGCATGCTCTCTCTCTCTGTCTCTCTTTTAAATGATCCCCAATAAAATCCTCTCCCAACTCAAGCTTCCTCATTCTTATTTTTAGCTGCTAAATAGCATTAAAAGAATTTAAAAGTACACTTCTGATATCACTTTTCTGTCTGAGTAATGTTGTAGTTGCCAGAGGGATGTCATGTGATTCCCACTGGGAGGGGAGGTGGCCCATGAGATCATTTAAGATATTATTCAAACTATGGATAAAGTTTAGAAACCCCTATCCTGAAGGAAAATAGTGGTTAGTTCACAGTGTGACCACGATGAGTGCTTTAAACATGTGCTGTCTGTTAAATTGGTCCAGTTAGAATGCCTATGACTTTTACTGTCCTGGTGAAAATGAATGCATTCGGACAGGATGCTAGAGGGTACCCCCATGGAGAGAGCCAATCTTAAGAGCTTGGATAGCCCTGTGGCTCTCTTTCCATTTCTAATCATGGGCTTTCCATATCCATTTTAGTCTGTCTTGGCTTTTTGTAATGTCTAAATGAAATTACTATAAGGCGGTGCACAAATGGTTGAAAGACCATACTCAAAAAAACAGTTATTGATGGCTCACTGTCAGACTGGGAGGGCGTATCTAGTGGGGTCCCACAAGTGTCAGTCCTGGGTCTGGTACTATTAATATTTTCGTTAATATCTTGGATAGTGAAGTGGAGACTATGCTTATAAAATTTACAAGTGACACCAACCTGGGAAGGGTTGCAAGCACTTCGGAGGACAGGATTAGAATTTGAAACGACCATGACAAATTAAAAAATTGGTCTGAATTCAACAAGATGAAATTCAATAAAGAGAAGTGCAGAGTACATAGAAAGGAAAAATCAAATGCACAACTACAAAATGAGGGATAATAGTTAGGCAGTAGTACTGCTGAAAAGAGTTGGGGGGGGGGGGCGTTATAGTGGATCTCAAATTGAATGCAAGTCAGCAATGTGAAGCAGCTGCCAAAAAGGCTAATATCACTCTAGAGTGTATTAACAAAAGTGTCCTGTGTAAGACACGGGAGGTAATTGTCCCGCTCTACTCAGCACTGGTGAGGCCTCAGCTGAAGGGCTGTGTCCGATTCTGGGTACCACATTATAGGGAGGATGTGGACAAATTGGGGAGAGTCCAGAGGAGAGCAACAAACATGATAAAAGGTTTAGACCACTGACCTATGAGGAAAGGTTTTTAAAAAATGGGCATGTTTAGTCTTGAGAAAAGAAGGGGGTGGGGGAGGGCTTATAACAGTAGTCAAATATGTTAAGGGCTGTTATAAAGAGGATGGTGATCAATTGTTCTCCATGACTACTGCAGGTAAAACAAGAAGTAATGGAATTAATCTGAACCAGGGGAGATTTAGGTTAGGTATTAGGAAAAACTTGCTAATTATTAGGATAGTTAAGCTCTGGAATAGGCTTCCAAGGAAGGTTGTAGAATCCCCATCATTGGAAGTTTTAAAAACAGCCTGGACAAACACCTGTCCAACATGGTCTAGGTTTACTTGGTCCTGCTACAGCGCAGGAGTCTGCACTTGATTACTTCTCAAGGTCCCTTCCTTCCCTATGTTTCTATGATTCTATGAATGTCGTTGCATGGTTTCAGACCCCTGGTTATTGGGAGGCCTGCCTTGAAGCTTACTAACATGTACCAGCTGGCTTGCCTCTTCATTTGTCACTTTGTGCCTTGTTGCAGATTGTGAGGAGTCGAGCCCTTTTACACCAGTGGCAGATGAGGACAGTGTGGTGTTCAGCAAGCTTACCTACTTGGGCTGCGCCTCAGTGAACGCCCCCAGGAGCGAAGTGGAAGCCCTGAGAATGATGTCTATCTTACGAAGCCAGTGCCAGATTTCTTTAGATGTGACTCTGTCAGTGCCTAATGTGTCTGAAGGAACCGTGAGGTATGAAGCTCATTCAGGGACTCTCTGGAGTCTGTTGCAGTCAGTCTGATCAGTTCCATCTGTCAAAGGAGAGCGAGCTACCAATCACAATTAGGAGGAGATTTCTTTTAAATGTGGCAGAAGTGGGTCTTGAGGGATTTTAAAGAAGAGAAGGTCAAGTGGCCTTACAGATCAGTTTGCAAAGAACTTCTCATGTACAAGGGGCAGCACAGAATCTTCTTTAATATCTGAATTGTCTTGGAAATCGTAGCTGGGGCAGTTACTTACTGGTGCCTTGGAAATAGAGTCTGAGGCCTTGGCTACACTGGCGGTGTACAGCCCTGCAACTTGCTGCGCTCAGGGGTGTGAAAAAACACCCCTCTGAGCGCAGCGAGTACAGCGCTGTAAAGCGCCAGTGTAATCAGAGCCTGCAGCGCTGCACGCTCGCTCACAGCACTGCAAGCTATTCCCCTCGGAGAGGTGGAGTACATAGAGCGCTGTGAGAGCTCTCTCGCAGGGCTGGCGGCGCAACTACACTCGCGCTTCACAGCAGCGCTGTGAAGTCCCGAGTGTAGCCAAGGCCTAAATTCTAATCCCAGGGGAGGCAGAGCCAGGACTGTAAAACTGTTCATGTGCAAAGTCTCAGGCTGGGAGCACGCTGTAGTCCTCCTCCCCAAAGAATGCCATAGAAGGACAGGCAAGGGCTATTGTGAGAATGGGAGAATTGTGTGACCTGAAATATGTGTGAACTGCTGTAGGTTAGGTCAGCTTTCTGAATGGGAAGGTCTGAGCTTTTGTAGGGAAATTATAGACATAAGAGTCTTGCACTTCAGGTACCTGCACTTTTTCCCTTAGGCATAAGGGGGAAATAAAGTCAGACAAATAACTTACATTCAAATCCAGCACTGCTTTTCTTCCCTGTCCCATCACCTCAGAGTAAAGTGGTTCAGGCAAGATGGAAATACCTGGCCCATTTAATAGGATTCCATTTTAATGCTGACTGACTGCACTCTGTTGGGGGAGAGGGGCATTTACACAGGGGTTGGAGATGGGTCAGTATTTCACATATAATTAATGCCTTGAGATAAATGACAGTTGGGGATAGGATCTATGTATCGTGCTTTCTCTAAATATCAGTGGAATCCTTCAATCTCACAAATAAATGGTTGGCCAAAGTAATCCTTGTAAAGCCCAAAACTTTACTTTACTTTTTTTTTTTTTTTAAAACAGGCTCTTAGATCCTCAAACACACACAGAAATAGCAAATTATCCAATCTATAAAATTCTCTTCTGTGTGCGAGGGCATGATGGGACCCCCGAGAGTGACTGCTTTGCTTTCACTGAAAGCCACTACAATGCAGAACTGTTCAGGATTCATGTCTTCCGATGTGAAATTCAAGAAGCTGTAAGTTGAATTCTTTCTTGACCTTACTGGTATTAAGAGCATATCCCAGCAACACTTCATAAATCTCTTTTGGACCAACTACACTCCCAGAACTCATAACTCTCGCTAACATCAGTGAGATTGAACATCTGATTTAAGAATTTGGTCCTAACAGCAACAAATGAAACTTATTCTTCATTTTAAATTTGTTTATGTTGTTTTTAAGTCTTATTAAAGTGTCTCATGTCCTCAGGGTCTCTTGTTATAGGGATCACATAGGGGTTATAGTGGATCACAAACTGAATGAGTCAACAGTGTGATGGAGTTGCAAAAAAGGTTAATGTCATTATGGAGTGTGTTAACATAAGTGTTGTATGTAAGGGTACGTCTACACTTACTTCCTGGTTCGGCGGCAGGCAATTGATCTTCTGGGATCAATCCCGGAAGTGCTCGCCGTCAACGCCGGTACTCCAGCTCGGCGAGAGGAGTATGCGGCATCGACAGGGGAGCCTGCCTGCCGCGTCTGGACCCGTGGTAAGTTCGGACTAAGGTACTTCGAATTCAGCTACGTTATTAACGTAGCTGAATTTGCGTACCTTAGTCCGAAGTGGGGGGTTAGTGTGGACCAGGCCTTAGATACAGGAGGTAATTGTCCTGCTCTAGCCAGCACTAGTGAGGCTTCAGCTGGAATACAGAGTGCAGTTCTGGGCACCACACTTCAGAAAAGATGCGAATAAATTGGAGAGTCCAGAGGAGAGCAACAAAAGTGATTGAAAGTTTAGAAATCCTCACCTATGAGGAAAAATTAAAAAAAAATGGGCATATTTATTCTTGAGAAAAGAAGACTGAGGGGGTATCTGATAACAGTCTTCAAATATGAAGAAGACGGTGATCATTTGTTCTCCATGTCCACTGAAAGTAGGACAAGAAGTAATGGGCTTAATATGCAGCAAGGGGGAGTGCCTTAATCTGCGGGGTTCCCAAAACTGTAAGTCACTCTGTTACTCCTCTCAGCCTCAAGTGACAGCTGCTGCTAAGCTGTAAGACAGCTCACTGACCCATCAGCTTGTTCGCCTTATAAGCAAACTTCAGGGCTCTGCCAGCCCAAATCTTGCCTAGTAGGTAACAGTCAGTGAACTTCAACTCCCAAATCTATCTGCTATGCACAGCCCTGTCACTGAATGCTCAGAATTTGCTTGTGCCTCCCTTAAAGAGACAATACCCAGCAGCTTATTTACCTCAGCTGGGGTTAACAACACACCATTTTAATCAAAGCACTGAATTGGTTTATAGTAAAACAAGTTGATTGAACAAAAAGACATAGGTTTAAGTGGTACCACATATAAGGAATAAAGATAGAAAAGGTTATGAGCAAACAAAAGTGAAAATGTGCTTCTAAGACTAAAACCTGATTTAACAAACGAGTCTCTTTTTGCAGAAGTGTTTCTTACCAAGTGTTTTTTTTCCAGCACGGCTGACCAGACTCTCTGGCAGGACCGTTCACAGAGCTCAGAGTGCTGGGTATATTTGTTTTCTCAGATGAAGGATAACTTAAGGATTCTCTCCCTGCTCTTTATGGTCCAGTAAATCTTTGAAAGACTTTCTTCTGAGTGAAGAGTATCCCCCGATAAAGTTAGTTTTTTCCCTGCAAGGTATAGATGCCATGCTGTCTGGTCTAGACTCTGTCTCCCTGCTGGTTCCTCCCCTGCTTTTTACAATGCAAATGTTCTCTTCCTGGAACCTCTGATACCTGTACAAAAGAATAGCCTATTGAATTTGGCCACACCTGGTTTGAGTATTAGCCTCTTTCCTTTGTCCGGAGAAAACTTGTTTATCAACTTCCCCCGATATGCCTGGTTTGAACGCTTTTTAGTCACATATTTCCAGCACATCTATGAAGTTCTTTGTGGGTTTACTGTACATACATCACATCAGAATATTAATGATCAGTGAATTATTAGTATTCCAGTGATATATTTATATGCCACCTTTTATGTAAATATCGTGACAGACGTATGCCAACTGGCATTGGTGTGCTGTTCGGGTCACAGGGAGATTTAGGTTAGATATTAGGAAAGCTTTCTAACAATAAGGGTAGATAAGCTCTGGAACAGGCTTCTAAAAGGGGAATCTCCGTCACTGGACATTTTTTGAAAACAGGTTGGACAAACACCCGTCAGAGGTCATCTAGGTTTACGTGGTCCTGCCTCAGTGCAGAGGGCTGGACTTGATGACTTCTCAAGGTCCCTTCCAAGGACCTACATTTCTATGATTCCATGTTTTCCATAATTCTACAGCTGTGTAATTCACCCCTGGCTGAATAATAGTGCTCCAAAATCTAAACTTTCATTTAAAGTTTTTCAACATTTATGATTACAAAGAAAACTCAATCTGAATTAAGTGCAGTCTGAGGCAGTGACAGCTGCCTGAGTTTGCAGACAGCCTGAAACAATATCTCTGAAGAGTGTGAATTATCCAGTAGGGTGAAAGCAAAAGAGAATAGTTTTCAATGTCAGCATTAACTGCTTCACTGCTGATCATTTTAGCAGAAATATCTTATGTGTATATTCCACAAACCCACATGTGTGTCTCATCTTCCTAGCTGCTAACCTTTACCTGCCCCTTGACAGCTGCTAGGCTGTAGATATTCACTATCATTATAAAAATTTACACCATATAAAAAACTGAAAATGTGAAGATAATGCAAAACAACCTCCATTTAATATAAAAAAGTATAACAAGGGCTAATGCATAGGTTTCATTGCATTAAAAGTAAAATTTAATAATATTAAAATTAATACTGCATCTGAAGCTACCCTAGAATTTCCAACAGGGAGATTCAGACTTTGGGTGACGCTTGCTGCAGTGTGCAGGGCACTGTGGTTATAGTTGAAAAAGGAACCTCATAAATATGGTCTTGCAGATTTGTCGAGCTCCTGGAGGATCTTCTGAAACCTGCCTTTTCCTTTTAACCCTGCAGAGCCAACACAGCTCTGGGAGAGTGAGACAGTCTACTCTGGGCTTGAACAGTAGCAAACACATTAATCAAATTTCAATTGCAGAATCTCTGTTGTTGTAGTGCAGGCCAGAAAGAACACACAGAGAATTTGTGGAGCAGGCAGTTAGATCTTGTTTACACACCCAGTTGCATCAGTTTAACTAAAGGTGTGATATTGCAAAAGTTAAACTGGTGCTACATTGTGTGTGTATTTTTGCATCAGTTTGAACCAGGTTTACATCAGGTTAGCTTGCCCTAACGGTTTGCATAACAGGAGCAGGCTAAATTGGTGTAAACCAGGTTTAAACTGGTGCAAGAAGGTATGCATGCAGTGTTATACCAGCATAACTAAGACAGTGCAGTATCACACCTTTTGTTAAAGGTGTGATACTGCAAGAGTATATGCTTAAAAAGTACCACCAGTTTGACTAAATCAGTGCACACCCTTAGTTAAATCTGTGCAACTTCTGTATGTAGGCAGATCCTTAGGAAAAAATACTCTTGCCATACAAAATGAGCAGATTTGATACAGAATCATTGAGATGATAAACATCTAGCTAGCCCCACAATGCTATTTTTAGAAACCTTTCAGAGCCTTTAAATAGATAAATTACTACTTATGCATTAGAGAATCAGAGTATGATTATTTCCATAACTTGTGAAATAATCACTCAAGGCATTGCGAAATGTTATGAAGAAATGGTCTCTTCATAACTCAGACGTTGGTAAATGCATAGAAATTGCAACCATGAGGTGACAGCATGCACATTTACTATTTTATCTTATATTCTGGTTCTACTTAAGATACTATCTGCATATTCTTGCACAATATTTTTTCATCCCACTGGTTAATGAAAACACAGGTAGCAATCCTACTTGAACCTTTTCTAATCTCTCTGGTTATGTATGATTTCAGGTGAGTAGAATACTGTACAGTTTTGCCACTGCCTTCCGCCGTTCTGCCAAACAGACTCCGCTCTCAGCCACTGAAGCCCCACAGACTCCAGACAGCGATATTTTCACGTTCTCTGTATCCCTGGAAATCAAGGAAGATGATGGGAAAGGTTATTTCAGGTATTGCTTCCTGATTTCTACTTATCCATCAGCTGGGTCTAGTGTTGGAGGGTGGCTGGAGGGGAAAAAACGTGGTGAAGGCTTACCCCTAAATTCTCCTTTTGAAGAGTTCATACTGTAGAGTAAACCAGTCCTGGGTGTAGGCATTTTTGCTAAATAAAGCAGTGATTTATTTCTGGATTCTCTTACTTTGCTCAGGACCCTCCTGTTGGACTCTTCTTTTTGTTGTTGTTATAGTTTTCGTTGCATTGACTCTGAGGCCATCTGCCAGGTGGTTTCTGTATTTTTATATACCTCTTTTGTCTTTAAAACGCTGTGTGCAAAGCAGCTAGTTGCATTCAGCAGTGTCATGGCTGAGACTAAACACGGAACACTTAAATTCTAGTATCAAATATTACTGGTCAGATTTTCAGAGGTGCTAAGCACCATAGATCCTGCTAGAGTCAGTGGGAGCAGCAGGTATTAAACACCTTTTGAAAATCTGGCGATACACTTCGCATAAAGCTCCCCTCAAAAAAGATGGAAAGGACATGACACATCAACTGCTACCAGTGTGCTTTACTAAAGTTTTTAAACCCACTCTGGCCACCTGACATGAAACCTTGGGTCTGGGTAAATCAGAAAAGTAGCTGGACTTAAAATTTTGCAAGATACATCAGAGAGGGCTTGTGGCAAACAAGGGCTTTCATGCTCAAAATTCATCAGAAACCAGAGGTGAGGATGGCAGTATTTAGAAGGCTTATTCTCTGATATTCAGATATCCCGTCTGCTTGGTTGCAGGTTTTCAGTATTTTTATTAGTGCACCAACACATTTATCTAGTAACCCAGAAAACAGAACAGAATTTTCAAAAGCATGCAACTGAACTGAAAAGATGGAAATTACTCTCCATGTGATGCTGAGATTATCCTGACAAAGTTTCCTGTCACAAAGATACTGTACCATGTGGTGAATAGTTAGGGTGTTGTCATCAGGCTAATGAAGCACTAACCAAGACAACAAGCCCCTGCCCAAATTACTATACCAAAATGGCACAAAAATGTGTTCCTTGCCCGCTTTCCCATCTGGTAACGTATGCCCCTTTCACTACTTCATCTCTGAAGCGGTAGCACTGCAGCACCACCTGGTGTCAAAAATCAACCACCCAACAGTGAATATATTTCTATACAGATTGTTATTCAATAGGGCTAGGGCTGCGAGGCTAAAAATTGCTGTGTAGATGCTGATCTGAAGCCCGGGCTCTGGGACCCTCCCCCCTTGCATGGTCTCAGAGCTTGGGCTCCAGCCTGAGCCCAAAAGTCTACACAAGAGAGGGGTAGAGTTCCTATGCCCTTGTTGGCTTCTCAGAGACTTCCTCAGGATTGGTCCCAGCATTTTTTATGGGGAAGCAGGAGGGAAGGAGGCTGAATTAAAATTCATTATCAAAGGGCTCAAATGTTAACAACTCATCCCTGTCATGTGATCCATTTAATTGAAATTCAAATCTTTGCTTGTGATTTATGCAGCTAAATTTCTCTACCAGCTGCAAATATTTAATTATAACCTTGTAAATGGAGCTTGCATCTATTTCTAAATGCTTGTCCTCTGTGTTCTGGTTCTCAAAGACAGCTAATTTTGTTCTGTCTTCTAATCCAAGTGTTACTGGATTTTGTGTGTGTTCCTATATCCACAGACAATGTAGCAGTTCTAAAGAGTGCCACTGTGTATGACACTGGATAATCTTGATCCCTCAAAGGCCTTTTTCAGTTTCTGGTTAGTCCACACACAGTGCCCTCAAATGTTTTATGTAACCATTTATAGTATTTTATAATTGTTGAGTTGCCTTGATCTCAGAGTAGCACGACTGCCATATGCTCTTGGAGTTGTAGAGCAGTTTGGCTGCTGGCCATAGGCATAGAGATGTTTCTCTTTTTGGATTTATGTCCAGTGGAAGTGTTATTTAAAAACAAATTCCCTTTCCTCTTCCTTTTATTACGGCATCTTCCGTCTGGGAACATCCAAAGCACTGCTGAAATGTAACAAACTGATGTACAAATTCAGGGCCTGAACCCCTCTCAGGGTCGGGCCCTATGCAAGGATCTTTTTAGCTACAGAAATGCAGCTTCCCCTGGGGTGGAATACAGCAGCTATTTTAGCACCTCATAGCAACCTTACTTTAGGAAAAGGAAGTGAAAGAGGAAATCTTACCCAACTCAGCTGTTTGGGAGTGGTATGGAGGGAGCAGAATGCAATTAGCCCAGTCTGGGCACTTGGATTAATACTACTATTCTTTTGCTTAAAGAGAGTCAGTGAGATCTGTAATGACCACATGTGATTAGAATGTCAGTTTTAAATCTCCAGTGAAAGAGAGCATCACCAGAATTATCATGCCAGAGCAGTTGGGCTCAGAAGGTCGTGTCTGTTGTTTAATCGCCACCTCATAGGTATTTCTTGGTGGTCTCCCACTCAGACATTGTGCAACCTCAACCTTATTTAGCTTGCAAGATCTGAAAGCTTCAAAGGACAGGGCGATTTGACTCCTTTGTATGTTATGTGCATGCACACATGGCTGTGCAAATCATTGTTAAGTTTTAAGCACTTGGTGTTAGCCGCTCCACGCTGTTCCTTATAAGACCACTCAGATAAACGCTGAGCTGTACTCGCTTTGTGTTTACATAGCCTGTCTCTCTTCTCGGTCTTTAATCTAAAGATTTAAATAAAATAAAAGGAGGCAAGGGATTAATGCTACTCTCAGAGGAACATGGACTTGTGTATGGTGGAAACCAACGGTTCATCAGTTCGCTCCAGCAACTCTTGCAGCTGCACCTCACTGTTCAACAAGCAGCCCCAGTTATATCACTTCGATATCCAGGTTGGCCATTTAGCGCAGTGCTGCCTGCTCCCACATCAGCAGGCTGTCCAGTGCTCTGGTAAGCATTTAGGAGAAGAAGCCCTTCTCCGTATCTAGCTGAAGTAAAACTGGCTAGAAAAATACAAATCTAAGGTAGAATGCTAAGGGCTTTAAGCGTGCATTTTCTTTGCTCAGGTGCTTATTACATGCTTCCAAAGGCCCTACTGCCACATTGTGCACATGGGTGATTCACAGTTTCTAATATGTAATGAAATTGCTTTAAACCTCAGTATTTTAAAACTCCTTGTCTAAATGCCGCTGAAAGTGTCCAAGAACAAGTTACGTAATACAAAGAGTTATGTTAGTTAATTTCAAAGCCCAAGGGAGTACCGTCTCCTGATTATATTGCCATCTCTGTTCGGTTACTGACTGTAGTGGGCAAGGAAGAAAAGTCTGAGTGCATTTGTATACAAAGCTGACTTCACCAAATGTCTGATGCTGTTTTGATTTATTGAAAGGAGGAATACAGATAAATAACAATCTGAGTTTTCCCCCCTTCTTGGTAAATAACAGTGCAGTTCCCAAAGACAAGGACAGACAATGCTTTAAGCTCCGCCAAGGAATTGATAAGAAGATTGTGATTTACGTCCAACAGACCACTAATAAAGAACTTGCCATTGAGAGGTAACCCTGTGTTTTTAATTCTTTAACCATGTCCTATTTAGTTACATTGTTCCTAGTTCCAAGGCAGCAGATCAGTAATCTCTCTATCAACACCTGTTTTTATGGGCTTGTAATTTGAGTATGCAAACATCTTCTGGGCTGCATCTCACCAAGGCCCCAATCCTGCAATCGGATCTATGTGGGTGGACACATTCTCAGTGATCCGCCCGCACAAATCCAGTTGTAGGACTGGGGCCCACATCTCTGGTGAACACCCTTTGTATATGAGGTTTTTTTTTTTTTAATTTGCATGTAAATTTGCATGTAAAGTATTTCTCCTATTTTATGTTGCCTGATTCTGTGTTTAAATATTATTTTTTGCATGTGGGGAATGTTAAATGCTACTTGAATTTCAAGGGAACCAGAAAAAAAATTGGGCGGTGGCGGGCAGTCAGGACAGGGAGGGGTGGATGGGGCAACGGGGCCTCCATACAATTTCAGAAATTCGATGTGGCCCTCAGGCCAAAAAGTTTGCCCGTCCCGGTCTAGAATGTAAAGTGGAGAGGGGGAGGAAATCTTACACCTTCCATTGACCAGAAGAAGATATATTCTTTATCTAAGCACTGACCGTCTACTCAGCACTGTTCATACTACAGAGCAGGGCAGGGTTTCTGCTCTGTGGAATTTGCAGTCTGAAATGAAATGCAACAAATTGAGCTTGTTATGCAAACAGAAAGAAGATAAAGCCAAGTCTGGTACTCCAGCCCTAAATATTGTTACTGTGAAATAAAGGCATAAAATACACTTGCACTTAATTTTGGATTTGTGGTCGTTGTCTGTCATGGAATCATATAGAAAGTTCCTTATGCAAATATCCCTAGTAATAGAAAATGAGATAGAGGAAGCCACTCAACAAGGCCTTGGTCAATCAGCTCACCTTGTTAGTCACAGCTACGTTTGTGCTGTTCCTTCAGGGAAGAGTCTTAAATAACTTCCTGGGCCACTGTAGATACAAGAGAACCACGTAATTAAACCAGTTCACAAAACTGTGCTCTACAAGCTCTATGTTGGTATCCAATCAGGCTCTTTTGTAGTGTCCAAAGGCCCAGTGTGATACACAGGCAGAGATGTACATAAATGGGGTGTTTTGCAGGAGGTGTTAGCAGCTTGTGCCTGAAGTGTAATACTAATTTTTTATGGATTAATTATTTGTGTTTTTGCAGATGTTTTGGCCTCCTCCTGAGCCCTGGAAAGGATGTTCGGAGCGGTGACATGCACCTTTTAGATTTGGTAAAATGGATTTTTATTAACAAATAAAGAACAAGAGTATTTCTTAGCAGCACTGGTGTCTGATCTCGGGGAACAGGCTGGAAAGGTCTGGCTGTGTCGTCACCCACATCCAGTTCTTCAGCATGTGCTCTGCATACCAGAATAGACTGCAGCTCCTCTCACCTGTCTGGCACCAGGTTTTAAGATGGATTCAGCTGGAGTGTAATGTTGCATTAATCTGAAAGATGGAGTTTTACCATAAAAGGAAAGTGTTTAATGACTTAGATTTTTAAAAGGTTAATCCATGTTGGGGTTTCAGATGAGCAGCCCAATTTGCCTTAAATATTTCATTATCCTCTACAGCCAGAACATAGTGAGAAGTTTTATAGGGAACCTGGATAATCATTTAAGCACAAAGACAAAGTTTCAGTATTAATTAGCATATGGTTGTTTCACAGGCAGCTTATTGCATTTTTGATCTGATATCTGGAAAGTAATGATGTAGTAATTGCTAAGGTGGTAGATATCACAGACATAGTTTGTGGGTTTTTTTGTTTGTTTTTTGTTTTTGTTTTTTACCTGAACAGTGTTTTATTAGTGTTCTGTGAACATTTGTATAAGAGTAACTTCTCTATTTTAATTCATATTGAAAGGGTAGCATAAAGTAACTGAACTCTAAAGTACAAATTAAATTTTAAAATAAAATAGGGATTTGGAACAGAGTATTTATAAAACTCTCTCTTGCCAATGTGCTTTATGCACCTGTAAATCAATTCCTGAATTACTTCAGAATGCAGTCATACACCCTCTTAAAAGTACACCAGCTATTACTCAAATTTGAACAGTGTCAGTACACGTTCATTAGCTATCTCCTGTGTATCCATTCGTAGACATGCTAGTGTCTTTTTAGCAGAGAATTTTTTTGCTTCCTCTGTGCTCTGCTAAGGCCTATCATTACATTTTGCCATGCATCTGAAATGCCTTGATTGTGGTTAATATCCTCTCTGAGATCGTCTCAATTAGAGACCACAGAGAGAACTTGGACTTAGGGTAACTTTTTAAAGGGAAGCAGAATGAAAGTTCCACTGTGTTTCATTGCATTGCACTGTACAAATAGCATTTCCATTTATAGTCAATTATCTATTTAAAGTGATGTCATTCTTTCTTTATTATAATGGAGCTGGTAGTGCCACTTAAGAGTTAAAGTTGGCTGACATTTCCCATGATAAGACCCTGATTTCAGTTGCTTATAACTTTGCCAAGCTTGAACCATTCAGGCTGAAACTTTCTGTGTTTGGTGTCTTCCTAAATCTGAAGTTTTTTGGAAAGCTTTGACAAAAATAGTTCAGCTGTTTCCAAAAATAGAGTGGGGAAAATATTTCCTGTTCATATTAATAAAATGTACAAATGTTTTCTTGAGAAGCTATAGTACATGCAAGATTTGGAGCAGAGTCTTGGAATTGGGTGGAGTGGGAAGGTTGCCTTTGTGTCAGCAATTTGTCTTTTGCTGTTTCTGAATTTGGCCAAGTTATAGGCCTCTGAAAAAGCCCAGTGTGCACATACTCAGCAGAAATTTGGAGATTTAGCAGCCAAATTGTAGCAAAGATTGTCTGTATTGGGCAGGTTTCAGTCCAGGGCCATAAGGGCTGAGCAGGACTTTCCCTTCAGTTGTTGCTCCCAGCTGCTATGGGCTACTTTGGTACTGGGTACAGGAACTGAGAGAGGAGACTCTCTCTTGTACACTCACTGCTCCGTCTGCCTGCACCCA
Source organism: Terrapene triunguis (assembly GCF_002925995.2). NCBI lineage: Eukaryota > Metazoa > Chordata > Testudines > Emydidae > Terrapene > Terrapene triunguis. Next base: position 15,342,475 of record NW_020664589.1, read on the forward strand.
AGCAAGGGGAAGGAAGAACAGCTTGCCTCAAATACAGAGGGGACAAGAGCCAGACCTGGAGGCTTTCTGTCAGACCCTTGCCTCATTTGTTGCAGAAGCTGGAAGAACATAAGAACGGCCATATTGGGTCAGACCAATGGTCCATCTAGCCCAGTATCCTATCTTCTGACAGGGGCCAATGCCAGATGCTTCAGGGAATGAACAGAACAAGGCAGTCATTAAGTGATTCATCCTCTGTTTTCCATTCCCAGCATCTGGCAGTCAGAGGCTTAGGGATGTCCAGAGCATGGGGTCGCATCTCTGCCCATCTTGGCTAATAGCTAAGGCTACGTTTTAGTCACGGTTATTTTTAGTAAAAGTCATGGATAGATCACAGGCAGTAAACAAAAATTAATGGCCCGTGACCTGTCCATGACTTGTACTATATACCCCTGACTAAATCATGTGGGGCAGGGGGCGGCCTGGAGGGTGCCACGGGGGCTCTGGGGCAGGGGGCAGCCTGGAGGGTGCCACGGGAGCTCTGGGTCAAGGAGTGGCGGCTGAGGGGGGCCCATGGGGGCGCTGGGTCAGGGGTCGGCGACTGGGGGGAGGGGCTTCTGGGGCTGGGCCCCCTGCGGGGGCTCTGGGGCAGGGGGCAGCGACCGGAGGCAGGCCCAGGACCCCCCGCTGTTGCCGGGGGGGGGGGGGGGGGGAGGGACCACTACAGCCCTAGACTGCCCCAGCAACACCTGATGCGGCTGGCCCAGGGGCTACCCAAGCTGCTTGGGCGACCCCTAGGTCAGCCGCCCTTGCCGCTGCAGATGTCACGGAGGTCCCATAAAATCACAGAATCCGTGATCTCTGTGACAGACTCGCAGCCTTACTAATAGCCGCTGATGGACCTATCCTCCATAAACGTACCTAATTATTTTTTTTAAATCCGTTATAGTTTTGGCCTTCACAACATTCTCTGGCAGTGAGTTCCACAGGTTGACTGTGCGTTGTCTGAAGAAGTTCTTCCTTTTGTTTTAAACGTGTCCTGCTCTGTCAGCTCCCTTACTCTTCACATTTTTTATATTATCTTTCCATGAAATATGTAATATCTTCCTCAATCATCTGTTATGTACAGCTTCCAATCTTTTTGCTAGCTTCATACAGCTGGCCAGTAGTAGTGTTCTTATTTTCTGGATGCCTAACATGAGACGTGGGGTCTGATATACACAAGTCAAAGGGAGCTATTCTTTGAACATATAAAGGGCTATAAAATGCACTCTGAAAAATCAGGACTGAGGTGCCTCAAATTGGACATGCAAAATTAGTGAAGACTTCTGACCTTCATCTCTGCCTAAGTTCCCCATCTGTAAATGGGGATACCACCACCTCCTGACCTCAGGAAAGGTGTTCTGAAGATACATTTGTTAATGTTTGTGAAGCACCCAGATTGTGTCGTGGTAAGCACGATAGGGAAATCCCATTAGTAAATGAATAACTTTGGTTTCAGAGCAGAGGCCATGTGCTGAACGATGAGGATAAAATAAAATATTGAATTAACTGGTTGTTACGTGGGCACTGTCCTTTCTGTGCACTGAATGGGGCAAGGGTCCTGTGGAAAGAATAGTATGGGATCATGTACGTAAAGATTGTATTATCAAGCATACAGACAAGGGGGGTTAATTAAGGTTGCCTGTGAAACCTTACTTCTGGCATTTCCTATCTTTTAATGTTGTGTTTTATGAGTACTATGTATATATTTTAGAAAAAGACCAGTATTAGAGTCCGCACTCTAATGTCCTTTAGATATCAAGGACATTTAGGATAGTACAATCTCACAATGTCAGATCTTGTTTATTACAACACTGCAATGTATCAAGATACATTAATGTGAAACAGCTGGAAAGCTTTTTAGGATTAGCAGTTTGTAAGGCAGTATTCTGATTTAATTTGTTTCAATATAGTAGAGACAATGAAATGCATCCCTAAAGCAAACAATTTAGGAGCTTATATAGTCACATACTTCAATGGAGTGAATGTACCATTCAAGCAGCTGTCATTTAGAGACTGCATAGTATGAAATGAGGCCAGAATAACTGAATTGTCTTGAATCTTCTAGGGCTGTGTTAAAGAAGAAATCTGAGGGGGGAGCTTCTATGGTTTTGCAATATGGAGCCCTTCCACTGTAGACAATGGGTTTCAATCTGACCCAGATTAGTAGTGGCCTGAAAGTCACCAGAGTGCAGTTGGCTCTTTGGCCTCTCTGAAATGAACTATTGTTCTTTCCACAGTTCCTATTGGACAGTGTTCACATCATAAAAAATCATTGCAGTTAGTAGTGACTGGCCTCTTCGTGGCAGTCTCAGCTGGGAGGTCAAAGGTCTCATGGGCCATCGGAATTGAGCTCTCCTCTCATCCCCAGAGACTGTCTCTCCTGGTTAGAGCTGAGTAACGTGGACTTGGGGAGTTGGCACTGCTGATGCCCATGCAGTAGTTGTTTTGTGGACAAACATCAGGTGTCTCTCTAGGGCTGGGACTCTTAACACCTTTCATGAGCACACAGTTCACTTTATTTATTTTTTTAAATTATTTTAATGTTAATAGTAATATGTTTGGTCTTCCATTTGTTTCTAGGAGTCCATGGGCAAAAGCTCTGATGGGAGATCGTATGTCATCACTGGGAGTTGGAATCCAAAATCTCCCCATTTCCAGATTGTAAATGAAGAAACTCCTAAAGGTACCAACTTTACCAAACTTAACTTTATTATCAGCCGGAATGTGTGACTGACGTCACCGGCATTGGATTTCTTTTTATTAATTTAAAAGAGCTCTTGCTGAGAGAGAGTAGAGTGGCATCCTTTACTTTTTCTCTTAGTTACATAATGTAGTAAAAATAGTGTTGTGGTCTCTGAATTTGGTTCACATGGGATGTGTAAATCTAAATAGAACAGAAGACTAGTCCATTCTCTAGTATTAGCATACCGTAAGGGTAATCAAGCATCCTAATAGGGAAAGGAACAGCGGTACAGGATGTGGGAGAGGATGAGGAGGTCTAGTACTTCATTCCAGCTGCTCCCCTTTAACTTCTGCAGACTCTCATTATGAATTGCACCAGATCATTTACTATAGGATTTCCCTTTTGTATGTGCTTAATTCCTACTGTAAATCCAACAAGGGTTGCACAAAGATTATTGGGGGAAAACCACTATAAGAAAATTTTACATGTGGCAGAGAAAAATCCACTAAACTGGCAGATTTGTGGGGCTCCACTTCAGTTTTGGGGGATGACTCTCTTGATTCTTAAGCCTAACAATGGAATGTGAAGGATAAAATTTCCAAATACTTTAGGTGATTTTCACAATTATAGTTGTGTGTGCAAATTGGGGAATTGAATGTGAATTGCTTGAAGGTCAGAAATGTTAGTGGTCCTAAAATTGTCTGGCCTCGTCTCTTTCCCATTTTGTGAAGAGTCCTGCTGCTATCGGTGGCTCTACTATATCAAGGAGAGAATTTCTCACAGCTTGGTGGTCTTGAAAACATGTTTCAGAATCTCTTTAATGTGGTAGATTTATCCATCATCCAAATGACTCATTTAAAAAAAAAAAACTGGTGGGACTATACTTGCAAAGCAGAGGTCACCATGCAAATCAAACCCTTAATTAAATATTTGTAATTGTTTTAAGGAACATATTTGCTAGTTTTCAATAGGGATTCAAAAAATCTGACAAAGGATTTTTATCCTCTGTAATATGGGCATCCTTTGCTAAGAGAAGATTCTGATAGGGCATCTTCTCTCTCTAGCAAATAGCTCATCTTATTGTCCTGTGCCAGTCACTGAAACCTTTGCTCTGGTAGCCTCTGACTTGGGGTGTTAGGTTAGCTAAAAGAGACATTTCTGCAGAATTAGCTCTTACAGTAACATTACTACAAGGTAAACAGATTAGAGAGCATTTCCACTGAGATTTGTCAGCGGGTGATTGTACTATTGATTTGATTTTTTTTTCTCTGTAGATAAAGTGCTATTCATGACTACAGCTGTTGATTTGGTGATAACTGAGGTTCAGGAACCTGTCCGATTCCTTCTGGAGACCAAAGTCCGAGTTTGCTCACCTAATGAGAGATTGTTCTGGCCCTTTAGCAAACGTAGCTCCACTGAAAACTTTTTCCTAAAACTAAAACAGGTAACACTGTCTTTTTATCTACAGTTAAATTTGGGGCTTGGCAGGCTTAACTGACCATAACCCCCCTATAATTAAATTCTTTTGAGACTTTAGAGGTAGATTTAGGATGCATTACAGGTTAAATGTAAACATATTGGGGACAAGGATAAACTGTCAGTGCAGTTTAAAGGCTCAGTCCTGAAGCTCTGATACATGTGTTGTCCTATTGAAGCCAGTGGAATGAATCGTGTGTAAGGGCTGCAGGTTGTCGTGTGTAATTAACTTCTGTACTTTCAAACCTGGTATTTGGGATGTTACAAAATTTCCTTAATATACAAGTCCTGCTTTTCTTTTACTTGACATGCCATAGTATAAACATAGAAACGGTAGGTTACTTTTTGCAAAGATAAACAGGATTTAAATGTGCAAGTCCCAGAAAAATTTGACAATTGACCTGGAAAGGCTATTTTTCTTCAATAATGCTGTTAATGTCTAAGAATTGGAGAAGTGTCACTGCACTGCTCCCTTTCCCCCCTGTGTTACATGGTTAGAGCAGAGGTTTCAACAAACCAAATATCCCAGCTTTTCCTGTTGAAAAACGGAACTGGGGAGCAATGTCAAAAAGGCTAACATGTTAGCTTTTTTACACCACCTGCTGGAGAGAAAAGGGTAAAGTCTGTCTAGACATACACTTGAATAATATATGGCAATACCTCACGCCAGAAACTATCAAAGGCTTGAAAATGGATGGTGAAAACCACCTAAGAGTTAGTATGTGGTGGTGGTGGTGGTGGGGGGGAGCTATTCCCTAACTTATGAAATGGTCACGCTGAAACAAAACCACTCTTTAGAAGAAATAGAGAGCATATGAAAACAAACCATCCCGTTGGTGAATTCACACAGTCCAATAGCACTGAGTGGAGTCAAGAATAGTGAGGGAAGGGGCTCGCTGTTCTCTTATTGTTCATGAATTATATTGAGTCACCTCTTTAAGAGGCTCAATTGAAACGAGCAACTTTCTCCCCAGTGTTCTCTTTTGCGCTTGTTGGTTTTGTTTTTTTTAAAGTAATAGCAGATAGTGGCATGGTTTCTCTGAGGCTTCTTTGCTGCATTTATCTTTTTTATTTAAAGTTAATTCCATGTGTAACCTGTTACGTTGCTGAACAGCTCATTCCAGAAGCACCTGATATGAAGAGATGTTATGGAAACCTTCCTTCAAAATACAGGCTGGAAAAAAAAACCCTCCATGTAGGAGATTAGTCTGATCCTCTCCCTATTTGGATTGATCTTTTTGAGGTGGATTGTGGAGATGTTAAACAATTAATGCAGTTAGCTATAAATATTTCACTAATCTTAGAATACAGGCTGCTTTTCTGCCTGGTAATGTAAGGAAGCTTATCTTACTTAGCTAATTTTGTATCTTTTGTCTTACCAAACTCTGCATGCATTGTGACCTTTATCTCACGTAATTCTGCCTTGTTCACAGGCACTGACAGGTTATCCAACTTCCAGTGTTTACTAATGGAGGAGTTAGCACAATTCATAGTTGAAGTGACCGATATAGAGAGTCATGCCTGATAAGCATGGAAGGGAAACTTGTTTCTACAGAGAGGTGATTAGTCTTTAAAAGATACAACTATGTAGAATTAGCTTATCTTAGTTTGCCAATGTTTCTTGTTTCGGAAATGGTGGAAGCAGAGGGATTTTATTTTCCCAGATAACATTCATTGACTTAGTGATCTTTAGTCTGGAAGAATTTCCATTAATTTAAAATACTAAAATGATGAAATTGAGCTTTGAGAATTTTTTACAGTGGAATTCTGTAAAAGTAGCTATTTTTTTGATTTTGACTGGGTGGAAATAAAGCTTCTTTAATGGTCTTGAATTAAGTTAGAATTTTGTGAAGTGTTTACATAGAAAGTCTTTGCTTTAACTTCCCTGTAACAGGACAGAAACATTGAAAATTAATAGAGGAAATAAGGCCACACAATGGACCTTGGAACCCATAAAGTTGGCTACCTGTGTTCTCAGCAAGAATACCCGTACATCTTACTTTTGAAGCAGCAAATAGACAATCCGTAGCCATGCTGGGACACTAAACAAGAACAAACAATTTTATCACTAAAAGATTACAGAAAAAAATGTCATACACTGCACTATTAGTCTGGTGAGAAGTTAGCTATAGTTCTAGGTTTTTGTCATTCGTAGTATTTTTCCCCCTTAATGAAAAGGTTGTCACGTAGTCAAGAATTCACCAAACTTCCTCTCCTAGAACTTCCCCAGAGCAAACATATCATATACTGTTGAAATACATGCTACCTGTGTCTCCAGTCCACTCCTGTGGAAAAAGATGAGCCTGTTTATGAGTCCTGGACCTGAAATGTACTCATTTGTCCCGGCGGGGGGGGGGGGTGTACATCTTACTTGCAGAAGCTATACAACTCTGAATGATGTCTTTTGGATTATGTTTGCTATGCATTCCCATGAAATAGGGGCAGACACCAAACACCACAAGCATTCACAGCCCTGGAAGTTGCATTGGGGCACTGAAAGGACTGTAATAAAAATGTCAGTTCTTCACTTTTTCCTATGTGGATGGTGGTGAAAATAGTTCCTCTTCTCCATCTCCCTTACCCCAAGGAGAGGATGTAGAAAGAACCTTGTGAAGCACATATTCCTCACTCACAAGTATATTTTCTAATCCAGATAAAACAAAAGGACAGGAAGAACAACACAGATACGTTATATGAAGTTGTGTGTCTAGAAAGTGAATCAGAAAGGGAGAGAAGAAAAACTACAGCAAGCCCCTCTATTCGATTGCCGCAGTCTGGGTCCCAGGGCTCAATGATTCCTTCCCCTCCAGAGGATGACGAAGAGGAAGGTAAGAAGTGGGTCCTGTAAAGTTTGTTTTATTTGCATGCTTTGAAGGAAATGGAAGCCAGCCTAGGTAACTAACAAAGCTATTTAGAACAAGTTACCTTTTGAATGGGATCTTGTTTCACACTTTAAAGCTATGAGTGTCTGATAACTAACATTCAAACAGTTCCTGCAGCTGCCACTCCATTTTTCTTGGACACTTCTGTGAACCAACTAAATGCTTTTCCTTGGTTCATTTGAATCTGCATGGAGACACACTGTGAAGAGTTTGAAACACTGTGGAAAAAGTTAAAAACGCTCATAGGCTGCTTAGAAGCATCTGACCTGAAGTAGCACTTGAGATGGAGTTTGTCCCTCCTTGACCAAGTGTGAACAGCTGCAGCAGTGAGAAATGGGGAGTTGGCTTTAGTTTGAGATGTCTATAAGTGGCATGTTTGCAATGAAAAGTGAGCATAGGCTTCTGTAGTGCATAATGTCACACCAGGAGCTATTTCACTCTTTTGGTGATGCTGTTCATTCTGAGACCTGGTGCGTTTTCCACTGGCTATGTTGCCATTTCATTTTTTTAATAGACTTTTGAACTGTTTCTGAGTAACTGTTAGAAAAGTAATCAGTATGCTTGAATTATAGCATCTACCACTTCACATATCTGCTGTGCTGTTCTAGATTTTTCACATATGAACCAAGATAACTGAGGTCCATTCAAAAGGAATGTATTTTTGTATAAATAATTTAATGGAACAACACTGTCAGACCACTGTTATGGTATCAGAGAAATACTGAATGGCAGCAAAGCTTTTTATCTACATTACTTGTAATGAGCATTTCAAAATATCTGTGACAGAATATATCCGCTATGAGATTGGTTTTAACCAAGGTGTAGCGGGGTGGTTACCCCGCTCCTGCCTGGAAGGGCTTAAAACAGCCCCAGCAAAGGGCTGCAGCTCTAAAAGCTGGGCTGATTAGGGAAGCAGCCACAGCTGGGCCACGCCCCAATCAGGCCACAGCTGGCCTTTATAAAAAGGCTGGGAGTCAGAGGCCAAACAGTCTCTCTCTGCACTCAGAGAGAGAGAGAAGGGCCTGGCTGCAGGGAGTTTAACAGGGTACCTGAGTGGAGCAGGGCTGGGGAAAGGCTGGGGAGCTCCAGCCTGGAAAGCCCCAGGCTGCGGCCTAGTAGAAGGCCACAGGGGTGCTGGGGGTTGCAGAGGGCAGCAGGTCCAAACCCAACCTTGCCTGTGATGAGTGGCCTATACTGCAGTCTGCCCCAGGGAGCGGGGGCTAGTTGGTGACTGGCAGTGGCCTTATTCCGAGGCGAGGTAGGGATAGTGGGTGGGGGTTCCCTGGGGAGGGGAGACCCTAATACTGAGGGGTGTACTGCCAGGGGGCAGCACCCCAGATAAAGGGGCACCGGGGTCCAGGAGGGACACGGGGGCCAGAGGACAGTCGGCTCACTGGCCTGCAGGGGGCGCTCCAGGATGCTGGAACGAGCTAATTCCCAGAGACGACCAGCAGGAGGTGCCGCAGGGCTGAGTCCGCCCCTCTACACAAGCGTTGCTTCTTGGGGTTGTGCTTAGCTACTCTTTCATTTTAGCGATGGGATATGCAGCATTCTAAAAGCTACAGAATTCAAGCTTAGGGAGCTATCAAAAAAGTAATAGCATTCAAAGGAAAAGTGCAAAGCAGTTCAGGTTGCAATGAATGCAATGACATTATAATGGCCTCATTATACTTCATAAAGGAAACAAGATCCCTTAATCTTTCATTTGAAAGATCAAGAGTTGAGGATGTTACATTATCTATCACTGGCAGTATTTCAGTTGTCAGGTACTTGCTGCTTTAAAACGCTTTAGCAGCGCTAGAGGTGCAGCATTTCACTGATAGCAATACCATAAATTTCTTTCAAGATAACATCTGAAATATGATTGCATTGGTAGCAATTAGGTTAACGCCTACTTTGCATTCTGACTTGTTCTGGACTGAATTGTGAGATGCCTGGTAATGATTATATAAGGATTGAGTCTACAAATGCTGTATTCCTCCTTGTTAAAATTTGCACAGATACACCAAGAACTGATTCACGTTGTAGAGAGTTGAATGCTAATCTCCTGGTAGGATAGTTCCCCCTGTTCTTACATTTTCTCCTCTCTTCTCATTCATTATAGATAATGACGAGCCTCTCTTGAGTGGTTCTGGAGATGTTTCCAAAGAGTGTGCTGAAAAAATTCTTGAAACATGGGGAGATCTTCTGTCCAAATGGTAAGAAGCAAGAATATGCATTCTGAAAATGGTACTTCTGAGTCCTCTCAGACATAATAGGTTGCCAGCTAAGTGTGTTGTTTCTTCGCAGAGTGGCCATTGTTTCTGGAAATTAGCTGAGAAAAGATTAGGGTGGATTAAATCCTCTGTTACTGAGAATGCCTCTTATTTTCTTATCTCACAGCTCATAGACTTTAAGGTCAGAAGGGACCATTATGTCTGACCTCCTGCACAACACAGGCCACAGAATCTCTCTCACCCACCCACTCCTGTAACAAACCCCTAACCTATGCCTGAGTTATTGAAGTCCTCAAATCGTGGTTTAGAGACCTCAAGGTGCAGAGAATCCTCCAGCAAGTGACCTGTGCCCCACGCTGCAGAGGAAGGAGAAAACCTTCAGGGCCTCTGCCAATCTGCCCTGGAGGAAAATTCCTTCCCGACCCCAGATATGGTGATCAATTAAACCCTGAGCATGTGGGCAAGACTCACCAGCCAGCACCCAGGAAAGAATTCTCTGTAGTAACTCAGATCCCACCCCATCTAACATCCCATCACAGGCCATTAGGCATATTTACCTGCTGCTAATCAAAGATCAATTAATTGCCAAAATTAGGCTATCTCATCATACCATCCCCTCCATAAACTTATCAAGCTTAGTCTTGAAGCCAGATATGTCTTTTGCCCCCACTACTCCCCTTGGAAGGCTGTTCCAGAACTTCACTCCTCTAATGGTTAGAAACCTTCGTCGAGTCGGATTTCAGGTTTTGTCTGATATCTTTTGTACTTCTTCTTCTTTTTTGTATGTCTGAGTGTTCTTTAAAATCATTCAGGGAACATGTTCGTTTCTTGGGGTTACTGCAGCTGCAGGTGTTCTGGAAAGCCTAGTATTACTTTGCGCTACATTTGCTAATAGTTAGATTTTTTTTTTATCAAAAAAAGAAGAAAGCTGCAGCTTTTCCTTCACTTTGGCTCCCCAGCGATCATTTCCTGGGTAGGTTCCCTCATTCCAGCTCCAAGGTCAATCAGAGCTGAGCCACTTACACCCTCTGAGTATCCTTAGCCTTCAACACTTAAGAATGCAGTAGGATCTACCGATTATGAGGATGTGTCCACCTCATTAAAGGAAGATAGGCTCTGGGCCCATCAGGGGAGTGTGTGAATCATGCTTTTCTAGGAAGTGCTGATTTATCTAGCACAGAATTTCTAAATAGTAGAGATTCTGATGCAACCCATAGCCTCCCTTCCTGGGAGAACAACTAGCCAGCTTTGCATACTAAGATGAGCCTCCCTCAAAGAGGTTGGTACTGGGATCTTTGCAAAACTCTGTCAACATTGCACAAAGAGATCACACAAACACAATACCAGATGGAGCATTTCAAACTTGCCCTTGGTCTCCATCTAGCATTGGTTCTCTGCTTGTGCTTCATAACACCATTGAAAAGCAGAGCAAGAAACATCCAGAAAGCTGAGGGAAAATGAAGTACTACATCCCCAAGAAGGAGAAAAGCAAAGCTATAGTACAGTAGAGATCAGATTAAATCCACATTTAAGCGGTAGGAAATTTACTAATATAATGAATTTTAGCAAATATTTTCTTGATATGAAGCTAATCATAGCCTAGTAAGGGGAGTGGTTCTCTATTGATCTTTAATACCATCGTTTCAAATTTGATAGGGTTTTTACTTCCAGTTTTTTAATACAAATACATTATGGTAATTTGATAGGAGTGCTGGACATATGAAATTGTCACTTTAATATAACAAAAGAGTGGAAAGACTGCAACAAAATGATGTCCTCTCTTCCCCCACCCCCTTACAAGCAGCTTGATCAGATGAGCTCTACAAATCCTCTCTCAGCAAGAATGTTTCTCATATACTTCAGTTCTGTAACTCTTCCAAGGCTGAAAGGTAATTAAGCCACCTGACACTCGCACTGAAAATGTTTTGGCAGCTCTAAGGATGTGGAGTGCTTCTGTGCTAATGCTGGCAATAACAACTTTAGAGTGGTGGTAAAGTTTCCCTCTTAACTTAAAAAAATATTGCAGGTAATGATCCTTGAGCTTTTAGCATAATAGAGGATTGAAAATCCTAAAAAGGAGAGTTCAGGTGCTTAGATGCCATGGTTTTATGATCTCATATTCAGATTTTTTTTATAGCAATTAGCGATTTGTTGGTATTCTTTTAACTTTTTTTTACCATGTATGGTTTGTATTTTATTACAAATGAGTCACATGCTCTTCCCACTCCAAAATCCAGTAGTTGGGAATATCTGGTAGCCTGTTACCCATGAAGTACACAGGTTCTATTGTGTGACACTGTTTTATTAAACCTACTATATATACTAATTCTGGTCATAAATTAAGGCAAGGCAGTTCATAGTCTCTTCAGAGGGTTTGTATTTGTTGTAGATGTTCTAACTCCCAAGCTTGGTCCTGAGAACAGATTTTATTTCCCTTATAGATTATAATTGATTAGTGCTCCCTGTTATCAAGCTCTGTTGTATTTCTGGTGTAATGGGGGAAATCCTGGTATTTAAAAAGCTTTCTAGCAACATGATAAATTCAGGAGAACTGAATTTATGTAGAGGGTGAAAGAGCAGATTATAGTACAAGGGTCCTGTGGAATAACTGCTGTTTTAAATGTCTGACACACTAACTTTTGTGGCCCCAGATGATTGTAATGGAATCATCCTACTGTAGATTGGAGAAGAGCAGGAAAGGAAGCCTGTGTGTGTGTGTGTATATGTATATATAATATTCATTCTAGACTGCTGGTATAGTTTTTCTGAGCAATAATCCCCACATTTAATAATTCTACCTCTTGACAAATAACCACAGAGTCAAACTATCCATGCATATTAAAATTCATTTTTATTATATTATTTTATATGTTTTATTATATATAATAAAAATGAGTTTTAATATGCATGGATAGTTTGACTCTGTGGTTATTTGTCAAGAGGTAGAATTATTAAATGTGGGGTTATTGCTCAGAAAAACTGTACCAGCATCTAGAGCAGTTTAGAATCTGTGGAAATTCAACGTAAACTAGCTACACAAGGCAAGTAGTGATAACACTGGAAATTATTCGAACACATGCTTATAGTTGGAATTGCACTTTAGATTCTTGAAAACTGGTGTGTGGCCATTCTAGTCCTAAAAGGCCAGCTGATTACTGTAAAAAGCCTAGAGAGCAATATGCATTTCTACCATAAGCTCTTCCCCCTCGTGTCCAAGTCTGCCGTGTTGGCACAGTTTGAGATAACATAGGTCTATAAATCTTTTAATTTTATAACTCTGAGTGAAGCTTTAGATCATACAGAATGTGGTGTATTTCTGTACTTGTGTTTAAGTCTTTTTTGCTTTGGTATATTGTGCTGTTGAGTCTTACAGCAGGTCCAGGACATGTTTGTCTTCAAACTAGATTTAATAGGGTTTATGGAAGTAGACTGGAAATGTGTCCCATTAGTTTTGTTTCTTTCATGGCTCCTGAATGTTCCCATACTGTCATTATATTACAGTCTCCTATGGACTAGAAAGATACTCCAGCAACACACAGACTGTCTTGAAGTTTTCTCCATTGTGTCTCACATTCCACATCGCATTTTGGTTGTTACACATGTGTTTTCATACGTTTGTACTTGGGCCACAGTGATGGAGCATAACTTCCCTCTTGCCCTCCCTTCACCCAGGCATCTCAATTTGAGTGTGAGGCCAAAGCCTTTGTCAGCGTTGGTGAGAAGTGGTGTTCCCGAGGCACTGAGAGGAGAGGTGTGGCAGCTGCTAGCAGGATGTCATAACAATGACCACCTCGTGGAAAAGTACCGAATTCTCATCACAAAGGTAAAGTGATGCATTTTATTTTTTTAACGTCTTATTGGTAGAAAGGTGGATAGTTACAAAAATCCTGTATTGCTTAAAGGTTATTGGGTATAACTGAATTTGGAAGCCGAAAAAGTCAATATAATGGAAGAAAAACATAGCAAAAAACCCTAGCATCTGGAGTATTTATTGTGGAGTTACCTCCACATAGAGCATATTTCCCTTTAATATTTCCACTAATATTTTATAAAACTGTGACTTGTTTTAGTTTGCCTCTTAGGAATATTCAGCTATTTGCTTTTTATGTAATTGTTAGAGATTTATTTGGTTAAATTCTTTGGCTTGCTCAGATTTCCTATTGGAAAGGTAACATCTGTTATATTGCCCCTAAAATCTGTTTGCAGCTAAAATGAGAATCCAGACCTAGATGTTGAAATTTAACTTTTCTTAGTAGCATAACCAAGTCAATGTGATCTGTTAACGTTTGTTTGTTTGTTTGTTTGTTTTTTAAAGGGCATATTTGGGGTTTTTTGGTCCAGCTGTTTAATTTTGCAGATCTTGGTTCTTAAGAACAACAGTAGTGTATGAAAGTTTCTGACATCAATGTTGACAACAATAATAAAGAAAAAGGAAAAGACATGCTCAAACATCATGCAACCGTGCTTCTCAAAATTCAAAATATAACAGTTGTTCAAGAAATAAGAATGAAATATCTTTTCTCCACAATCAGTATTCTGCGTTTGTATATGATCGTTCTATGCACAAGCAATCCTATTTTACTGTGTTCATCAAATGATAAAGTACTTAAGGACTGTGTCAGAAATGACGATGGTGAGAGTTCACTACAAAAGTCCTCTCAGTGTAAATTCATTGTCCAAAAGATAATTAGCAAAATGAGTCTGAGTCAGTCTTTGGATATCCATGATCTGATTACACATAACCTGACTCTGATTTGCCAGGAATAATTACAAACATTATTCTGAAGGGAGAAGGGCATCTGAAATAAGACCCAGTGGGAAATAAAGCTTTGATTTATGTTGCATAATCACACAAGTTTAAGAAGAAGGTAGTATTATCTGTCAAGCAAAATCTCCTGGGTGTTTCTGTTGTATTGTTTCAACTGCTAGGTGAGGAGCTGACCATGTCACTTGTGTCCCCATTCCAATATTTGGGTACTGGAATGAAGGAATGACCTGTGTGTAGTATAGTATAGTGCATGACACACACTCCTCCTGTCTGTGAGTGAGTAAATGCACTAGTGTTTCATTTTCCTTCTTAAAACTGTGAAATCCTTCCACTCTTTCACCTCTTGGCAGAAGCAGAGGAAATAACCTGGCTGTGATGCATTGAAAGTTTCCCTGGAGTCACAGGCAGGGAGAGTTGGCTGATTCAGCATTGTGATATAGGGACTGGCCACTAGGAAAATACTAGAAAATTAACCTCTTGAAGAAAATTAGCATTGAATGAGCCTCTTTGGCATATGATCTCATCGAGTAATTGGCTTAGGCAAACGAAAGTGAAGTCTACTTTTTAATATCAATGCCATATTTGAGAATTGTTGTGGTGACCAAAAGTCAATTAAATGAAAATGGGACAGGAGTGTTTTTATAGTATTAGTAGAAAAAGGGTGATGGTCTGGAGGGAAAAAATATCTATTCAACTTTTATACTGAATTTTCTAGTCTGCCTAGAGTGAGGAATGGTGGAAGACCTAGCAAAAGGGATAAGGAGCTGCATAGGAAGAGGTCCAGAGATGAGATTAATTCCTTTAGAAGGAGGAGATGAGAGAGAAGATGTCAGCAGGGGCAGAATTGTGTGCAGCTTTAAAGAAGGACGAGGACCTTGAAGTGGAAGGGAAGTGACCTGGTCAGTGAAGGAGAGAAGTATGGGTTTTATTTGTGTTTGTGTGGTTTTGGGTAGAAATTTGGATGGATTTAAAGGGAGTGAGGTGAGGAGCAAAGGACACTTATTGCAGAGAGGGTTGTGACCTACACTCCTGCAGTGAGCCTGGGATCCTGCGGGTCCTGCAGGACCCCCTGCCATAATAGTGGGTAAAATGTATTTTGTTGCAGGGGCAGGATTGGGTGGGCAAACCCCCCAAAACCCAGACTGCAGTAATTTGTGGGAAAACACTACATTGCTCATCAGTTTGTCATAAATAGAATTTCAGCAATGTAAAGCAAGTTTTTCTTTAAAAAATAAATAAATAAAATAAAGGTTTTAATACTTAAATTTAAGCGAGAGATGGGAAAAAAATTAATGTCTATTATAACAGAAGTTAAAGTATTTTTTACATGGCTTAAGTAGGATTTGTTGTTGTCTTTTAGTGGTAAAAATTGTCTGAATTCCGTTATATATCCAACTGGATGGTTTTTTTAAGTAGCATGGGGGAGTTTTGCAGGATCTAAGGTTTTTGCAGGTGGGAGTGGGATAAAAATGCAAGAAACAATGCTGGAACCGGTGGGAATGGGAGTGGGTTTTGCGGGATGGGAGCAGGGGCTCTGCTGTGACCTTCCTTTCAGATAGCCAAAGCTGGCAGAATCTCTTAAGCATCTCTAACCAGGTTTGTTGGCGGCTTCTTGTAGAGTGCAGACACAGCGTTGTTCTTCTGTGGTTGGGGAGGGCTGCTCTGAAGAGTGATTCCGTGGACACTTGTAGTAACTTGCTTAATCTTTCAGGCACAGTCCACCCTACAGGGAGCTCAGCTGGCTGCTGGCATATAATCATCAGACTTGTTTTGCAAAAGGAAACAATGATAACAGGTTGAAGAAGTGTCTCAGGTTTACATGCAGTTTGCTCTAATCAGCAGGCTTCTTATTTGAGAACTTCATCACTCTAAGGCAGCAAGTTCACCACTTTGGCCTTTGCAGCAGTTACCAATCTCTTTGAAAATGGTGCAGTGTTGCTGCTCAAATCAACTCATAGTACTGATGTACCTGTCAAATGTTTGGCAATAGTGCTTCCTGGCAGAGCAATATAGAAAACCAAGTGCTGTGCTGGCTGGCATCAAGCCCTGCCTTCTCTGTAAAGCAGCTTGTGACACTTCAGATAACTTCATCTCATGTGGTGGATGTGCATCTGCAGAAGTGTCAGTTCCGCTTAGTGTGAGCAAAAAATGATAAACAGGGAGGATGTGCTAGCGACTGGTGTTCAGCCTTCTACCAAAACTTATTTAAGACCAAAGAATGACTTAAATGCTTTCCTCGTGATCAAGAATACTGCAGCCTTTCAGGTGTGCTCCTCTCTGCCAGAGAGCTGTGAGCAATGAACTATCCTTTCTAGTCGCTGCATCAGATGGCATTGGACACTGTAGTCTTTTGGCCTTGTCTTTTGCTTCAGGGCAGTGGAAAAAGGTAGGTTTCTCACGGAGATTTCAATCCACTGCTTTGGTTAAGTGACTAGATCAACTTCTTCCATGCTGACACTTTTAAAAAATAACCTTTGGCGAGTGTTCAGGCCAGCACATACAAATAGCAGCTGGCACTTCTGCGTCTCCTTCCGCATGAGTAATTGCTCCACTGACCCAGCAAGAGATCTGCAATTCCATCATATGCTTGCTAAGTGGAGGGGCCTGAGTGAGTAGATTTAGAATAGAGGTGGGTTGTGTTTTTCTCTCCCTGTTTGGTTTTCATTATTCCTGATTAACTCTGACCGTTATACATGGAGTTCTAACAGGAGCTGTTTTAACTGTTCTGAAGAGAACCGGTCGGTTGTCTTAGCCAGAATACTGTAGTGTGACCGAAGGAATTCAGATCTCCACAAACTTAGTTGAGCTCCACCTCCTTAGTGCTCACCAGACTGCTGTGATCCCATGTGTGTTAAGCCTCCAGAGGCTGAAAGGAGACCAGACACTGCCCCAAACTGGGGGTGCCGAGGGACATTGTTAGGGTGCAGATCCTCTGTCTAACATCCCATCTGGAGAGCATAGATCTCAGTCCAACTGCCCAGATCCTGGGATGAGTGCGGGTCCCTCCCCTGTTACTTAAACATATCCTCTCCCGCAACTCTAGCTGTCTGGGTCTTCCTCAGCTTTACTCTTCAAGGCAACTTGATAGGCCTAACACTTAACAGTCTCACTTTGCACAGGATTCTAAAACACCAACTGCGCTTTACTTAATAGCATGAGAGAATACAGATAATTTAGAAAATAAGAAACATTTTGGATGCAGTGCCCGTCCCTCTCACTCACTCTTCCCTGGAATCCCTGGGGGGTCCCTCTCTGTTCAGGTACGCAGGGTTCCCTTGGCCTCTTCAGACTCCTGTATCAGCTCCCCTGTGCTCGAGCTGGTGAAAAAGGCCAAAGACCCAAATAGGTCAACTCCTCAGGTGACTTCAGGAACTGGCCCCTCAGCTGATCACAGGCCTCTACCAGGTTCTATTATTTCTCCCTTGACAAACCAGTTCTTCTGGATGGGAGCTAGTCTATTGCCTAGAATTTCTGTGTTTTAATAGATGATCATCCCGATATAATAACTTTCTATTGTCAGCCCTGCATCTTACCCTTTGGAATTTCAGTACAACTTGGAGGTAAAGAGGACAACTGTGCAGCCCTGTGCCTTCTCTTTCAAAATAGAGTTTTCAGCTTGGTAAAGATTACATAGAGCGAGTTCATAATCTCACAGAGAATTCATAAATCGCACAGCTAGATTCCCCATGTAGTCATACTTCCCAATACAGAAGTGTCTGCTAATCATCTGGGAGGCCTGGCACTCTGACTGCCATGGTTTTACCTTCCTGATAATGCTGTGCCATGTTTTACAAGCCATTCCTAGAAGTACTGCTTTTGCAAAACTGTTGGTAGGAGTGCTGTTAATGGAAATGCCAAATCAGCGGCACTGCAGTTTTCTGAAGGTGGTGTATCCAGGAGTGAGTAATCTCGTTATAGCAGAACTGCAAAAGGAGTTAATGCAATCCCCCAGCTCTCCAGTGCAAAGCTGGTAATGCGATAGGCCTGTTTAAGTATTCATAGTAAGTCTCTGCCCCCTCTTCTGTCTTGATGTTGACCTCTTTGTTTCAGTAGCAGCATTTGATTTCCGTCAGTCTTTTCGTGACCCCAGATGGCAGCGAGGCCCTGCGTTAATACAGATCTGTGTTGACAGCTGCATTGGAAGTCTCTGGCCTCTTTCAGTGGATTGTTTCTTGTGAGCAGAGTTGTGGACATGGGCTGCATCAATAGTCTTTGATATTCAAGTTTACTTCCCGATGGGCTTCAGACTCTTGATGGTTTCAGAAGCTGTGTTTTGCTTTCTTCTACTTGTTAACAATCTCTGTAAGAGCAGCCCCTGGCTTGTTGTTGCTACGTGCCTGATTCCATGTGGCTGCTGAACAGTGAAATCAAAATGTCCTCCACTGTTTTCTAAATGGAGACCTTGTTTTTTTTCTTTTCTTTGAATCTATGTTGTGACATAGGAGATACTTGAAAACCATGCCCTGAGGTGTACACCCTTTGGTTTATTGCCTTTGGTAAATATTGACCAGCATTGTATACCATGCTTTTCATTATGTGAGTAATGTCTAGATTTTACCCACTTCTCCAAATTACTTTTGATTGGGAATTTGTGCACCATCTGCGTGAATCTCCAAAGCTATTAGCAATCCCAGATTGTTACACTGATGGGGGTATTTGGAAGACAGCCAGCCAGAAGAATTAAGGTCATATCACTGTTGGGGACAGAAATGGAACTCCAGATCAAAAGATCCAGACAATCCTTATGAGAAGCATCTGTTTCTCCTGGAACTTCAAAAGAGGGACTCCTTGCTTCAAATATGGTAGCTCTGGTCTTTGGGATAAAGAGAAATCTCTATCACTTCGGTAGTCTGCTCTCAGCAGCATTCTGAAATCTAAGGGAGAAGACACTATTAGGTACCTGAAGAACAATACTCAACACTTTTGCGGGTCACCTTTGGACAGAGAAATACTGTGGTATGGAAGCTGTTGGTGAATAGAGTATTGGCATCCCCAAAGGTTTAAAAAATCATGAGTCGCTTACTAAAAATCATGAGTGGCTAAAAAACAGGAAATTACAAAAATCAGGCGATTCTTTTTATTCTTGTTTTTCAACCTTTAGGGTATAAGCTTTTCTGTGCAGTGATTAGAGATAGAAGTTTTTTTTAATGAATACTGTAATTTTTCAGGTATTCCCACAATTTCAGCAGTTGGGCCTTTAAGAAAACCACCATTCACATGAGATTCGAGATAAAATCGCTGGAGTTAACAACACAGTAAATTATTCTTTACTCATGATTATTGTAGTTAACATTTTTTGTGCATGATCCAAAGCCCATGGATATAACCAGAAAGACTCCTATTGTCTTCAGTGAACTTTTGTTTGCAAAGCATTTTGCAAACAATTCTCCAATCGCAGCCTTATCACTACCTGCTGAACTGTTAGGGAAAGAAGTCTAGGACTTGGTTGTACTGTGTCTCCCACTCTGAGGCTTTGTCTACACTACAAATGCTTTGCCGGTATAGCTATCTCAGCAAAGCCCGGAGTGTAGACTTGGTTTATGACAACAGATGGTTTTTCTATCGGCATAGTAACACCACTGCCTCAAATGACATTAGCTACGCCAACAGAAGCACTCTTCTGTCAGCATAGCTGCATCTATGCTGGGTTTTTTGTTGGCATAGCTCTGTTGGGTAGTGGCTGTGAGTTTTTACACCCCTGACTGATATTGTTATGCCAACAAAACTTTGTCTATCATACTGGACTTAAAACAATCAAAGAGAACGTTCTGTGTGATAAATTATTTCATAAGTTCAATTAGGGGAAGAAACTGACTGTGACCTCTTAGGGTGCTAAACAGTCAAACTGGAAAGTTTGTTTTCTTCCTGGGAGTTGTGGATAGATTACAAATAGTAATTTACAAAATATAACGGCTAACTGAAACTATTGGCACATAACATTTGTAGTGTCATAGATAGCATTGATTTCACATCAAACATTCCATAATTTATTTTAATAACTGTGAAACGCCTTCAGCAATAAAGTTAGATTCTGATGAGTTGAATGGGAAAAAAAAGCAATAGTTTCCATAGCAACTGGTGGTGAGTGGCAGGGAGGAAGTACTCTTTCAGTTATTGCTAAGCAATGGATGAGCAGATACAAAATTTTTGCCTTTGTTTATAAGCCATCTGCATTGGTCCCAATAGAACAAGTGCTCAGTGCACAGGAAATTAAAGGCTGTCCATTATATCTGATGATGTCTCGACGTCTCTTGTGGCTGTATAGTCCAATCTATAAGGAGCAAGGTCATAATCAGATGTCACATAGGAAACTAGCAAGTAGAAAATTGCCTATTTTGTACTATCTTGCTTTTAGAATTGTTCCTTTATTTTTATACTCTGCTGTGAACACTGATTCTACTCAATAAATAATGAACAGTTGGAAAACAATTAATCCTGACTTTAGGATCTAGTTAAATCAAGACATTGATTTGTTTTAAGATAATATAAGATTAGCTTTTTCTCTTGGGGTAAAAATAATCCATGCTTTCAGTGGACAGGTGAAAACACTTTTCAAAAAGCCAATTTTTTTTTAGACTTCATAGAAATGCCCCTCTAACAAAGCTGTGAATTTCAGAGATGCTGAGTACCCAGAATTCCAATTGAACTCAGTGGGAGCTGCACTACCTTACAGGTAAAGTGCTTCTGTTTTTAGATTAATGAAGCCATAATGGGAGTTATACGTTTCTTGTTGAACCTCCATGAGGTTGCATTTTGCATGATCATAGGTTCTCAGATATTCCTGAACACTGATGTTGTGGAATAGGAATATCTCTGATCAGTGCAGCTTTTGTGCTGCAAAACTATGCAGTATGGGACCCCACCTCATTTCCCATTCAGCGAGAAGAGAGATGATTTTACATTGTTTTAATGGCTGAGAATTGCCTAATGCAGACCCCCATCTTTTTGAACCCTTCTGAGATCACAGCTAACCTTAGGCTGTGGAACAATTTTGTATTTTTTATATACATTTATTTCTATTGCTGTAGCACTCTGTTAGCTGAGATACTTCTAAAAAATAACATACAAACATCCTTGCCGGTGAAGGGGAAGAATCGTTTTTAATGAAACTTCTTGAAAACACACAATTGGCACTTCCCAATCAAGATTTTCTAAAGGATTAATATATAACACCAGTCAGTAGGTCTCAGGCTGTGGCTTGTGTTTTAGTGGTTCATAAAACAAAAGATTAAGAATCAAGCATTTATAATGTTGAAGGGAAAGTAGAGGATTAGGAAGGGGAGAGGTTGGTTTATGCGGGACTGTGTGTGGGAGGTGGTTTGTAGCATTAGTGTGTACCAGATAATTGCATTATCAGAAAAATATATTTGGCACAACAGGGATATCTTGGGGGCACATCAGAAAAATCCAGTAACTGCACAGGTGCCCCTTGTATGTTCTACAAGAGTAATCCTATGTTCATTACTCTTTAAGGCAACTCCCAATTTAAACAAATATATCAGTATCAACTATTTCTAGAAATCTTTAAATGCAGGGTTCTCTCTAGTTACTTTTTCTTTTCCCTGTAAAGTAGTGATGGGCAGCCTGCGGCCATGGGCAGTCTGCTAAAATCCTGGCAAGTTCTTTGAGAGTCATTACCACAGGCCTTGTTTTCAGCCAAGTGGTTTGGCTATACAATAAACCCCAGCTCAAACTTTTTTGAAGAGGGTTGAAAACTTTTATGATTTCAGGCTGGGTTTTTTAACTAAAACTGACTTAGTAAGAGCATTGGTGTTTGATGGTAAATTAAAATGCATATTAATGAAAAGCATTATACTTTTTGTTTTGTTTTGTTTTAAAGGAAAATATTTTGATGATTGTACCTTTCTCAATCAAGGTGAACACTGGCATACAAGAGTGAACCACACAAGTGTTTCTCTGATCATTGTGTAGCAATGTTTCTGAAAGTTGGGTTTTGGGAAGTATATACATCAATTATGTATAAGCAGTGAGGGAAGGAGTGTTGAACTGAGCTGAAAATATCCTTGAAAGCTTTTGTATTTATTTTATTGGCTTTATCTTTGAAATTTGTTAATATTGTCAATTGTCAGGCATCATGTATTTTATTAATCGGGTGCTATTGTGATACCACTAACATTGTTTTCCCTTAGCAATCAAAAGAACTTAACAATTTGCTGGGATCAGTTCCCCATTGTAATTTGACGTTAGCCTGTTTTCTGTGTAACTTGTGATACATTTGTGTGAGTGCCTAACTTTAATGTGAAGGTTTATAACATTTCTTAGCTACAGTTTTAGTATTCTTCTCTACTCAAGTAGAAATTCCATCAGTTATTGTACAAACCAATAATAATATTAAATCAATCTTCGTAGAAGAAAGTAGAAAAAAAATCAAGTTTGTGTTTTTCAAGATTATAGGTCAGCATGAGCCAGAAGGTTTTAAATAATGGCAAACATTCATCTTGGAATTTTAACCAAATTCAACCCATATAAATGTAATAAGTTAAACAGCTTTTTTTCAAAGTCAGTATACATTGTAAGCATTGCACTATGACTGCTTTGGGCTGTGTGCTTTCCAGCTGTGATTCATATTTCATTAAATACACCTGAGTTTGGCATAACATTTTAGTTTCTGTTGTTTTAGGACTTCTCTGTCCAAGAAAGCTGCATTGATTTAACTTAAGGGTGAATTTAAATCCATATCGTTAAATCAGTTCAAACGGCTGTTTGGACACTCTTATTTTGGTAAAGAATACCTTATCTTGGGTTAGCTTAAGTAAGTTAAGAGCAGGTATAACTAAATTGAAATAAGCCATTCTTATATCAAATAAAAATAGCCAAAAAGCCTTTTACATTGGCTTAACTATATCAATTTAGAGACTGTTCTTTGGTAGCTGGCAAATCTCATGTCACAAGTTGTCGTTTTGGAACAGGAGCCTGATTCCTCGAGTTATGAAATGGGCTGTTGGATTTCGAATGTGTAGGTATTCAGTGTGGCTGAGTGAGGAAAAGAGGGGAAAAGCACTTTGTTTTCATTCCTAAATCCCATACCCAGAGGTGTGCTGGTATGACATTTTAGGGCTTGTCTACTTGGGAGATATTTCCGTCTGTCCCAGTATAATTAAACCACTCTAGTTATACTAGTATAACTCCCATATGTGGACACTCTTATTCACAGATAAGAATGTTTTTGGTTTTCTTCAGTTTAGCTTAAACTACTTCCAAAGGCACATAAGCTAAACTGGAAAAAGGCTCTCTCTTGTACCAGAATATGGGCAGTTATACTAGTATAACTGTAGCGCTTTAAATTCACACCCTAATTTATACTGCTGTAACATCGCCATGTAGTCAAGCCTTTAGCCTGTGAATGTGTTTGTAGTTACGCTTGCTCAGTGAGATCACACACTGGCTATGGACAGAAAGCTGTGTGTAACAATCTCAGGGAGCCCATCTGTTTTACAAGGTGTTCAGGGAGTTCATGTGAGGAGAAGCACTTCTTGTCACGTGCAAACCGTGACATATGTTTCAAATCAATGTTTTTAATACAAATCTGCATTTCTGAGGCTACAGGGGGTAGGGTTGCTAAAAAGCAGTGTTTATCACACTAAGGACATAGCGAACTAATTCATATTAAGCCACTCTTATTCCGGTGTAAGAGCATCAATACAGGGAGTTAATCAGGAATAGTTAATCTGTTTTAAATACGCACCCTATATTATTCCTGATTAAATTTTATGTGCAAACAAACTGTAATAGTATGGGGGGGAGTCTAGTGTTTTCAGACCCTGATTTGCTCTCCATTTGACTTTAATACCAGTTGAGTTGTCAGAAGGGCCTTGTACTGGAATCTCTAACCAAGTGTTTTGTACTGTATCTTTAAACTAAACTGAGTTAAGTACACACCAGCATTCAGCTGTAGGGAAGCCTCTTACGTTTCTCATTTCTGTACTGATCGGCTAACCTTTTTGGAAGAGAACCACCGTGCTTTGAGCAGGTCTGTGTGTGGCAATGTGGAGTCATGATGCTTGTTAGAATAGGGCTCCCAAGGGGAGGAAGTGAGGAACCTGGCAAAGCACTTCCATCCTCCTCCTCAGAACCTGTTGTGCTGCTGCCCTTTACCTTCCTCTCCTTCGCAGGGTTCGGTGACTGGTTGTTGGGAGCTCGCCTGTTGCATTTTGCCCCAGGGGAAGGCGGCTGGGATGCCGGGGGGAGCTCAGAGCTGTTCATCACACAGCCAGACCGCTGGCCACGTGTTTCCCTGCAGCTACTGCAAGTGTTGTCTGACTCGGGGGCCCCTCCCCCAAAACAATGTGCTGCTGCTGCTGAACATCTGGAGAGGGCAGGTCCTCCGGGTGGCTGCTGGAATTGGAGTAGGCTAGCAGGGAGGGGGGCGCGCCCCCATTGCAGGCTCAGAGCTGGGTCCACCTAGTCCCCGGAGCCCCGGCTGTGGTGCTGCAGCTGCCCCTGCGCTCTGCCTTGCCTTCTCCGCCCCCCTTCCTCCCCTCCCCATCTCCCTCTCCCCTCCCCCTCGCAGTTCTGCAGCAGTCGGGGCTGGAGCACACGCCGGCTTTGCAGGCTCTCGGGGCTGAGGATGCACTCGGGCTTTTGTTCCCATTGCGCCAGGCACAGGGGCAGGTGAGTGGGGGGTGGGGTGGGGGGGGTTAGCCGGGGCTGGGTCAGTCGCTCCCCTGTTGTGTAAGGGGAGCGGGGGGTGAGCCAAGCACCTGGACCGCTGGATCAGTGCAGTTAAAGTGAAATAATGAACAAAGCATCCTGCAAAATGGAGCCAGGGGCAGGGCTGGAAACACCCCTTCTCCCCCCAATATCCGCTGCCCCCAGGGACCTGCGGGCGGAATTGCTTGGGAAGCCCATGAAATGCATCTAAATCTCCCCTCCTGCTGCTGAGAGCCCAGCTCTGCGAGAAGGGGTGTCCAGGGACCGCGGATGGTGGGGTGTGGAAGGGGGAATAAGGGATTGGGGGAGGGGGGAGGCTGTGCTGTGAGAGGCAGGCTGCACTCAGGGGTGGGGAATGAAGGAGTGATGGAGTTGGTGGCATGGGGTGCCTGGCAGGGAGCACAGTGGCCGGAGAGATGCTGCAAAACACTTTCCCCTTTTCTTCTGTCAGCTCGAGTTCAGACTCCTGCCGAAGCTTCTCCCTCTTCCCCCGCGCCGCATCCTCTACCCAGATGTTCAGCCCGCCGGGGTGTTAGTGTCAGCCGTCTCTGGTGCCTGTGTGTGAACTTGCTGGCAAGGCTGCTGCTGGGACCCAAGGCAGCAGCAGCAGCAGGGAGGAGGCTGTGGATTGAGCTGGATTTAAAGGGGAATTGTGCTGCAGACAATGCTCAGCAGCAGCATCTGGAGCCGCCCTGGGGACCCAGCTACACATTGCTACACACACAGCCAGGCACAATGACAGCAGCTGCCTGGAGTGGCTGCAGGCAGCAGGCGGGAGCATGAAGTGAAGGGATCACTGCAGTGCTCAAGATGAACTCCACCTTGGTTGGTAACCAGAGTGGGCGGCCATTCTGCCTCCTGGCCATTAGCTACTTGGAGACTGTCAATTTTTGCCTCCTGGAAGTGATTATAATAGTGTTTCTCACCGTGCTGATCATTTCAGGCAATATTATAGTGATATTTGTCTTTCACTGTGCACCTTTACTGAACCATCACACCACCAGCTACTTCATCCAGACGATGGCATATGCTGACCTCCTGGTGGGTGTGAGCTGTCTGGTGCCTTCTTTGTCCTTACTCCACTATCCCATTGTTTTGAGAGAGTCCTTGGTCTGCCAGGTCTTTGGTTATGTGGTATCAGTGCTCAAAAGCGTCTCCATGGCCTCTCTGGCTTGCATTAGCATTGATAGATACATTGCCATCACCAAACCACTGACCTACAATACTCTGGTCACCCCGTGGAGACTCCGCGTCTGCATCCTGATCATTTGGCTGTACTCCTGTGTAGTCTTCTTACCTGCCTTCTTTCACTGGGGAAAGCCTGGATATCATGGGGATGTGTTTCAGTGGTGCGCCGACTCCTGGTACACTGATCGCTATTTCACTCTCTTCATCGTGATGATGCTCTATGCCCCTGCTGCTTTCATCGTCTGCTTCACATACTTCAATATCTTCCGCATCTGCCAGCAGCACACCAAGGAAATCAATGAAAGGCGAGTGCGCTTCAGCTCCCAGGATGGGGAGGCTGGGGAGGCCCAGCACTGCCCCGATAAGCGCTATGCCATGGTTCTCTTCCGCATCACCAGTGTCTTCTATATCCTCTGGTTGCCCTACATCATCTATTTTTTGCTGGAGAGCTATGCTGTCTATAGAAACCACACTGCATCCTTTTTGACCACTTGGCTTGCCATTAGCAACAGTTTCTGCAACTGTGTCATTTACAGTCTCTCCAACAGTGTTTTTCAGAAGGGGCTCAAGCGCCTCTCGGGAGTTGTTTGCGCCTCTTGCGCAAGACAGAGGGTAGTTAAGGACTCCTCAACCTCTAGGAGCAAAAGACCTTCCAATGGATGCCATGTTTAAGGAGCAGATCGCTGTGACTGGGAAATGCAGGCAGTCATGTAAATTGCAAAATAAGTTAAAAACAGTTTTAAGATGTCCAGGTTAGCAAAAAGGTTTCTGAGAAATGCTGCTGACACAAAAATCAGGAGCGTGTATTATTGTTTTCACTTTAAAATTTCATCGTGGTGTTAGGGTATGTGGTGTGTGACCTCCATATTCATTTTAAGAATAAAGCTGTATCCTGACACTTTTTCTGGCATGACTGAATGTAGTGGGTGTGTGTGAGCTTCAGCAAAAATGGTGTGGTTTTTTTTTTTGTTTTTTTGTTTTTACAGCTTTACGAGGCTGTTTCAAGATTTATGCGTCACATAGAAATGATTTCTCTCAAGTGGAAGTGTTATAGTATAATGGTGTATTGCAGGGATTTTTTTTGTGTATGCCAAAGCATATTGACTCTGTGTGTTCTTACACTGCAATATAAGGGGCCAAATGGTTTGTCTTTCAGCTCTACCTAGACAGAGCTCTAGAATATAGTGAATAATGTGAACACTTTAACATTAATTTAAACTTGTAATGAGCCATGAATGCAGCAATGTGCTCAAAACAGTGAGACACTTTTGAAAACTGATCTGGTCTCTGTGCCCTGTTTTACCAGTAGAATTCTTGTATGTGATGGGAGTACAGTATTTACATTTTCCTTTTTGAACAACTTGGATCAGACCAAAGTTAGCAGTTTAATAAAACTTTTTTTATAAGCTAAGAAAAAATAGTTGCTGTTTTATGACATCAGAATTGTGGCAGTGATTTGAGGATGATGCCTAGTTGTGAAAATTATTCTCAAAACACTGGAGAAAAGCTACTTCTGTTTGGAAATTACTCAAGAACAACTAAAAAGAAATCTGACATGTTTATATCTAAATTCTTCTGATATTTTACATACTGGAACTTAAGGGGAAAAGGAAAGAAAATTGTTGTCTAACCAGCTAAGGGAGCTATGTTATAAATTTAACTACAGCATTTGAGTTATGGATAACTGAACACGCAGCTAAATCAGGCATTTATCTTTAATCCCAGGAAGCCTAAAGAAGGTTCGAATATAGCAGGAGCTAATTCCTTTTGGCAAGCATCTGTCATAAACTGGTCAAACAAAGTACACTATCTGAGAAACAAAGTTTTCAGTGACAACTTTTTAGGGCTGGTTTAGAATGGAGGCTTTTTGTGTGCTGTAATGTCATCAGGAATGTACTGTGTCCCTCAACTAAATTCATTCTCTTTAAAAATGCCATTAACTCTTTATTGATTCATGGAGTGCTATTTTAGTAGCTAAAGTGTCTGCAAAGTATAAATTTCTTAACAGTAATGGATTATATTTTTCCATCTCAGTGTCCTCAATACAGGGATGTGTTGTTTTTTCCCCCTCCCTTCACATAATACATACCACAACCTATCTACAGCTCACTGTTTTCAGCATGCATCCAATCTCTGTGTGCAATAGGAGTCGGTTCTGGGGAATTCTTTGAGCTCTCCACTTGTGTAGGCGTTGCAGTCAGTGTGTGCTCACAGTGCACAGAGGGACTGAAGGAAACCTATGAGAAATGGGTTACAACACTAAGACCTGGAGAAGTCTCTCCAGCTCAAGGGAAAAATCACAGTTTGTGTTATAAAATATATTTAAATCAGATCTTGATTTTCTACCATAGTATGTCATCCATGATGAACACTTAAAGATAACTTCCTCCTGTAGATCCTCCAAAATGTATGAAGAAAGGCTGTTGGTAATCCTGATGCCTTCGTGGCCACTTTATTAATCATTATTTGTGTTGTGGTGCACCTAGAAAGCAGGGCCCCTTTTGCTTGGCACTGTGCAAATATAAAACAAAGAGATTGTCCCTACCTCTAAAGAGCCTGCTATCTAAATTTAAGGCTAAAGACAACAGGTGGATATGACTGACAGCAGTGGGGAGCTGAGGGTAACAGTGAGACAGTTATGAAAGATGTAAGCAAGGGTTGCACCAGCTGGCTAATCATTCTCAAGTGTTTTGTAAGTATTATAGCATAGGTGGTGGTTAAGGAGAAATTTAAAGCTTTAAGTCACTAATATTTAGCATTTATGCTCAGTATTATTGAAATACCCCCTCATGCAAAACACCCCTGCTTTTCCATGGTTCTAAGCTGTAGTTAAAGTTTCAAGTGTTTGAGCAGTTCTAATCTAAGCATTAAAATAGCATTTAACATCAAGATGATTTATGTCAGATTTATCCACTGGGTACTAAAATCCATCACAGTAAGGTTTTAGGCATAAGTGGAGGTCTGAAGGCAAATATTGCTGAATCTTTCAGTTTGTGCACCAGGAAGAAGCAGTTGAATGTTACTTAGCGTACAGTATATTTGGGAATACGTGAATTTAGCAAAAGTGGGGAACCTAAATCCTGACATTAGTATTTAACTTGTGCTGGAGCAGATACCAGCTTTACCCAACTGGCCCAGAGCTCTATTCAAAATATAACAGTTTACAGCTGCAGATATTTTTAAAACTTAACTTGGGAACAGCTGAACAAGTCAGCATTACTCTGATGGTTAGAAGGAAGGTAGTGCAGCTGTGACTTACAGCTGTGAGATTCACTTACAAAGTGTTTATTTAAAAACTAGGCTTTTGCTCTCTCTCAATTGCCATATTCAAATCCACCGTCAGTTTCATTTTTATCTCAAAATCTTCATCAGTTAAGTTGCTTTTCATGAGACACAGGAAGCAAAACCTGGGCTTCTAGGGAATTAAAAATCAGAACAAATAGTAGATGCATCCTAGTTTCATATGCAACATCTTTCACAGATGCTTCTGAAAGGTGAAGCCGTCTCCTACTGTACGGTTAGCATTAAGCCGGTCTTGTCTCAATTACATCTAGTATTTAAATTTTTTTTGTTTTTAAATATCTTTCATATACTCCTTTCATGTGACACAGTGGTAGATATGTATGTAGTTTAAAAGCTGCTGCACCAGATTCATATCACACATAACTATTGACTTCAGTGAAGTTACATCAGGGCTGAATCTGTCCCAGTGTGCTTGGGACCAAGTGAGGGAGAAATAATTTTACACTTATTACCTTGTTTTGTCCGGAGTTCACTTAACTTTATTTGGTATGTAGTTGACATGAAGCACAGTGCTTGTTTTCAGGGACTGTCAGCACTATTGATGCTATGAACTGTTACAGAGCAGACTTTACAGTCAGATCGTTTTCATAGCTACATTTGAAAATTAGTCCTTGTGCTTGGCTAAACTTGTTTGAGTTCCCATAATACGTTAAAAAATAGTAAATACTGACTAGGATCATTGCACGAACAAATGTTGTGATGAAGGGAGCATAGATGTAAAAATTATTTGTATTTTTATGAAAATACTAAGTCTGCTATGAAACTTCCATGAGCTTAAGTGGTTAAATGAATTGACTTTAATTTCAAATTTGTATCCGGGACTATAAATTCTATTTTTTATTAGGTTATCCAACTCATTTTCAAATCCAGCTGGGTGAGGGTTTATAACTTGCTTAATTACTGGATGGAACTCACTTGGCATCTTTGAGTCCCAGGGGGAATGATTTTCACATGCATAGCTTTTCAGAAAGTGACATAATTTATGTAGCTCATCCAATATTCTCATACTGAAAAAGAAAAGACTTAAAAATGATTGGAGGTTGCGGTTGTGGTGTATTGCTATTTGAAAATAGTTTTGAAGGGAGAAAATGTGCAATTTAATTTTCTAATTCAAATCCAGTGACAATTTTGTTAACATGGAGTTCCTTTCTAGGTGAGGTAAAAAGAGGATGATAGCTTTGTGCTATCAAATTCTGCATTTACATGTTGGTATTTCTTCACTCCCCGTTTTATAATCTTAATTTACTAGTGCATGTTTTGTACTTTAGGGTCCTAATTGTTAGTAGAATTTCAGACTTATACCTTCCTTAGGTACTTGGCTTCCATTACTGCAGTATCTGAGCACCTCACAATCTTTAATATACTCACACCACCTTTGTGAGATAGGGAAATAATCCATTTTACAGATGGAGAATTGAGACCCAGAGAAAATAAATGACCTACCTAATGTCAAACTGGAGGAGCAAAGAATTGAACCTGGGTCTCCCAACTTCCAGACCCTAACCATGGCATTCTCATTTTTTCTTCTCCCTCCTGCCACCCCCCCTTTTTTTTTAAATAGGAGTTTCACAGGTAAGATGCTCATCTACTCAGAAAATGACAAATACAAGGCCCTGACTAACATCCTTCCTCTGAGAATACCACCAACTCAATACCCAACATTGATAAGCAAATATCCCTTGCTGTATTTGCAGACAGCCACACTATCCTATACATTGAACTTCCACAAGTCAAGAAAAGCTGAAGTGCTTCAACCAAGCAGTACTCCACCATCAGAGTTTACAGTTTGAAGTCAGTGGGACTGGTGCTCCAAAGTTACTAAAGTGCTTTTGAGAATCCAGCCCTCAGGAAACTGTTTGGGTTTGAGATTAGTTTTAAGTTTTCAGTTTTGAAAATTTTGGCCTGTGTCTCTAAAAGTTAATAGTTTTGTCTAATGTATTGAAAGTCGGAATTAATTATTGTTAACCCCAAAGCCATTTTGTTTTGGAATTACAAAGACTTTGTCACCAAGAAGTTTTTATTAAACTTTTAGACCCTGATGCTGAAAACATGTATGCATGTGCATAGATGCATTGAAATCCGTGGGGCTGTTTATGTGAGTAAAGTTACGTACCAGGTGAGGTGTTTGCAGGTTCAGGGCTTAATTTTCAATATTTTGTTTTTCACACTAAACAGTTTTGCAAAATTCAGTAAACTACATTACAGTAGTGGCCTTTAAAATAAAAAACAGCACTTATAATTTAGTTAAATATAAATTTTGATCTAAAATGGCAATAACACATTTTCAAATTAGTTTTACAAAACCTCAACCTGATTTAAATTTCAAAAAAATCAAACTGGCTTGATTTAAATAGCTAAACCCTGTGCCATATGAAAAATTATGAACCCACTTCTGCTGAAGTGCAAGAGATTGTAAAGGCCATCACTGTTTCTAATATTAGAAACTGGGGGATGAGTAGGAATCTTCCCTTCTTAGGCAACTTTGTGAAACTAAGATCTTCTGCAAACCCTTTTCCCAGTAAACGACAGTTTAGAGGCAGAGCAATGTGCATACTAGAGAAGAGCAGAAACTCTACCTTTGTGTTTTCAGTATAGAATTAATGCCTGCTCCCACTCGCTCGGTATGCCTGTGGCTCCCAACCTGTACACTTCACTACTTTTCCATACATCAATGAACAGTGTGTCTCCAGAAATCCAGCAGGTCTCTAGGGAACAATCTTCACACGGTTGGATTTAGGTTCCAGGATCTACGGTTGCTCATAAATGACCTCAGACAAGCCAATCATGTGTGCTATAGTCTGGTATTCATTTCAGAGATTCTCCAGTTCTTTGGATCAATGTTAAGTGATTTAAATTAGGTTTGACTGAGCACAGGTTATAGCTCCTCACCCTTAGTTATAGCTGATCAGATCGCTGTATCATCAAGTTTCATAGGCTGCCTCCAATAAGAACAATACTTCGTCCTTTAGAGAAAAGTGAAAATCCCCCATAGTGCGCCCAACCAGTTGTGCAGTGCTCTACATAGAATCATGCGACTGGAAGGGATCTTGAGAGATCATCTAGTCCAGTCCCCTGCACTCATGGCAGGACTAAGTATTATCTAGACCATCCCTGACAGGTGTTTGTCTAACCTGCTCTTAAAAATCTCAGTTGATGGAGATTCCACTCTTCTGCTCTTCTCTAGTATGCCTCTCTGAGCAATTTATTCCAGTGCTTAACCATCCTGATAATTAGGAAGTTTTTCCTAATGTCCAACCTAAACCGCTGTTGCTGCAATTTAAGCCCATTGCTTCTTGTCCTATCCTCAGAGGTTAAGGAGAATAACTTTTCTCCCTCCTCCTTGTAACAACTTTTTATGTACTTGAAAACTGTTACCATGTCCCCTCTGCCGTCTCTTCTCCAGACTAAACAAACCCAATTTTTTTCAATCTTCCCTCATGTTTTTCTAGACCTTTAATAGTTTTTGTTGCTCTTCTCTGGACTTTCTCCAAGTTGTCCACATCTTTCCTGAAATGTGGCACCCAGAACTGGACACACTACTGCAGTTGAGGCCTAATCAGCGCAGAGTAGAGCGGAAGAATTCTTGTGTCCTGCTTACAACACTCCTGCTAATACATCCCAGAATGATGTTTGTTTTTTTTGTAACAGTGTTACACTGTTGACTCATATTTAGCTTGTGATCCACTATGACCTCCAGATCCCTTTCCACAGTACTCCTTCCTAGGCAGTCATTTCCCATTTTGTATGTGTGCAACTGATTGTCCCTTCCCAAGTGCAGTACTTTGCATTTGTCTTTATTGAATTTCTTCTGACCATTTCTCCAGTTTTCCCAGATAATTTTGAATTTTAATCCTGTCTTCCAAAGCACTTGCAACCCTTCCCAGCTTGATATCGTCTGCAAACTTTAAGTGTAGAGAGGGAGTGTTTCCTGACTCTTGTATACTATCCTCCTATTGCATGAGATCCAGTTTCCCTTAGCTTAGCCTGCATAGGTACAAATATTAATGCTCACATAATCCCCTTTTTAAGCATGAGCTTCAATAACACCACAGATGCATAAATTATGGTGCCCCCGTGTTTGTGCTCTGTGTACTTGGTCTGTGCTAGCACTTCACAGTGACCATTTTAGAGAGACTTCGGTGTCAGCAGATGGGCAAATGCATGATGGTGCTGAAATTATGTCTGCATATTTTTGTGAGATGAAAGCTGTCTGAATTTAAAACCTATTGTGTATATACACATGTATGCAGAAAGATTTAAAGAAAGAAACTAAAAGACATGACCAGCTATCAAAATAAATGTGTTACAATGATGTAATTACTGGAAAGGTATATTGTGCCAGAATGGATATAAAATACGCAGTTACATCAGTGCCACGAAATAGTTCATTTGGAGTTGGAAGAATAACAGGGCAGTTCTTTCCACTGTAGAATTTGTCTTGTATACCGTACGGTTATTCTTGTAAGCTTGGATCTACCCTTTTCATTTTGGATTTATGACATTACAAAGATGCCCATCCAGAAGCTGTGGGTGTCCTGCACGCATGCAGTTTGCAGACCCCAGTCAGCTCACTTCTGAACAAAATCCAGCCACAGTCGAATCCTAAATCGCAAGCCAGTTCCTATTCCACCCATCTGTGCTCCACTCCCTAAATGCCATCCCTTCCCAGGCAGTTTTGAACATCCTTCTCCTCTGTTAGTTTGCGCTTTGCCTATCTGTGTGTTTTAGTGTCTACACACTTCCTCTGTAAAATTCTGAACTGTGAAACCCCTCTGGTGGCAGCGTTTGTGTGACGTGGAAAGATGGATTTGTAGTTAAGACACTGGAAAGGGGCTCAGGAGATCTATGTTAATTTCCTGGCACCGTGTGACCTGTCTGTGCCCCCAATAAAAGGGGGGTAATTAATTAATGATTGTGAAGTGTTCAGTTACTATGATCATTGGGGTAAAGAGGGGGTTATATAAGACCCTAGATAGATCTAGCACTTCTGTTCTCAGCTAATCTGTTATGTTTTCTATGATGAGCAAACCTTTGTCAGCTAACTGCATGGGGGGTAGCTTATATCAGTACTTGACTCATACTGGTGGTTTTTTTTTTTTCACCTCTACTCTTATTTCCTCATCTATATGATTTGAAGCCACCTCTCTTATAGAACGTAGCTTGTTCCTTTTGACTTGACAAATTCCCAGTTCAGTTTTGAATTCTTTTGCTATAAGGAAATACATGCCTCCCCCCAACCCCTAGGGGACTAAGGGCACGTCTTCACTACCTGCCGGATTGGCGGGTAGCAATCGATCTATTGGGGATCGACTTATCGCGTCTAGTGAAGACGCGATAAAATCGATCCCTGATGGCTCCGCCGTCGACTCCGGAAATCCACTGCGGCAAGAGGTGGAAGCGGAGTCGACGGCGGTGCGTCAGCGGTCGACTCGCCGCCGTCCTCACAGCCAGATAAGTCGACCTAAAATACGCAACTTCAGCTACGCTATTCACGTAGCTGAAGTTGCGTATCTTAGGTCGACCCCTCCCCTCCCCCCCGTAGTGTAGACCTAGCCTTAGAGTCTGTATTTGTTGAGGGTGAAGTATTACTTAAATGTAAATTAAGTTGTGGTCCACATCTGCATTATTGTTTGTTTAATGATAGTGGCAAATAGAAACATTTCTGCAGATGCGTATTCAAGGTGTCTGTTAATTTATCCATATACTCAATATTTAATCAAATATTAAACCTCTTGAGCTTTAAAATTGAATGAAAACATTAAAATTATAATCAGTTGTGTACTTGCAACCAGATCTAACTTGGTGCCTCTGCCTGGGGCACTTTATTAATCTGCTTGCTAATTTAAGTGACTAAATATCTAGAGAATCAATTTAGACCAGATGCTTTGTTAAAGTTTTCACTGTCTTGGTCTGAGAATTTGAAGAGCAATGTCAGGAATACTAAACAGGTGACAAACTCTGAGCAGGTCTAGGAAGCTGCAACAGGGATCTGTGACTTGCAAAGGGACATTGATAGGAAACTGTCTTGCACTGATCTGACCTATTAGCTTTATTCAGTTTTCAATTTCTAGTATTCATGCTGGTCAACATTTAAAAAAAAAAAAAGTCTGATTGTTTTTGTTCTTTTAAATAACTTTTTGAAATTCCAAAGAGAGATGCATCTTGTTGTCATATTAAACTTAAAATCCTAGATTTTGATTCAACAAAGTATTTGAATATACTGATCATTAACTGTGTTTACGTATTGTACTGCATCTCATTCTTTCATTTTCATTAAGGTGCCTATTTGGTATGATGTGGCAGTGTGGTTCAGTAGTTAAAGTTGGGGAAGGGAATATGAACTCCTGGGTTCTTTCACTTCTGGTTTGTGGGTTTTTTTTTGTGAGATGAGGATAATAGTTCCAATTCAGAAGAAAATGGAGGCAATTAAATGAATATTTGATATACTTGGATGGAATGGGCTAGATAAGTGCATATAATGTAAAGCCCATGTAAAGATGAGATGAATATGTACAGATATATCCATACACATACTAGTTGTTCTTAAATATTGCAAGTTTCACACGATACAAAGAGAAAACATATGCTTAATCAAAATAAGTCACTACTTTTACCAAAATGGAAAACAAAATTTTTCTTTGGGGTTTTCAGCTTTTTAATGGATCCATGAAAATAAGTCATTAGATTAATGGAAGACCAAATCTTTAGTATGTTGGCAAGAATATAAAGAGACTCATCAGTGGAAGTATAAATAAACATTCTGCTAGAGTGGCTTTAGTATATAGTGCTAGTGATTTTTCTTTGTGAAATCTTTTGTTTGAATATAATGTAAGTCTTTGATCTTTAGCTGACTTTAAAATTGCTAATTTCATAAGGTTGTGAAAGTACTACAATGTGAAAAATTAATAGATATTTTCATTGCACACTATTAAAAGTATTTTGTTAAAACACCTGTTACAATGTTTTCCATAGCAATTGTCAAGAAAAAAATTGTCTAATGCACAGGGAAAGAAAAGATACAAAGATTTATGTTCTGAGCAGGCTAGGCATCTAAGAAACATTTATTTTCCTGATCTTGCCCATTTGCTGGGAGATGGTATTTCTTGAAGATAAAATGCTGTACCACTTAAGAATCTTAGGCAGGCTCACTGAAAGTAATGGCACAGTTGGTCCTTTCAGATAACAGGAAGCAGTGTTGTCTTCAGCCTCAATTTTGGTCTACCTGGAAGGATTTGCAAAATATATGTATATTGTCATTCCAGAATTCCATATTGCATTCTGCAAGTTGCTGGGCTGATAAGTTGCTCTTCATGTATTACATTTGAAATTCAGCTTCCATCTTAACTCTATGGGTAAACATCGAGTATTCATCCTTCTTATTCTTGGTGAATGCAGCAGGATGGAAAATAATTTGCAGTTTCTGATCTTGGGCTTCCCTCCAGGTCTTAATATCGGTGATGTTTTCTTTCTGCATGGGTTCAGAAATTTTAAAAGTAACTTAAAACTGTTAAACCACAAGCATGAATGACTTCTCATGTATGCCCATTCAGGTTGCTTTGCTGAGCAAAATACAGTAGATAAAGCATTATTTTAAAGGCCTCTTGGTTTACCTATCTCCTTCCTTCAGGATAGTAGTGGGCAAGGCAAACTTTAATATATTCTGTGGAGGATTGCCATCGGGTATCTGCTTCATGTGGAATTTCATTTGGGTCCGAGTCCGGTTCCCAGTGGATGGGTGTTCACCTCACAAAAGCTGTCACAATTGGCACTCTTTTTTTGAAGTGTCAAGAGCAAAGCCAAAAATAGATTAAATGTGTTTGTAAAGCGTTTTGCATACCTTTTTTAGGTGCTGGAAAATATTTAACATACAAGGGAGGGAGAAAAAGAGAGCCCTGACGTGAAAAAAACCAAAACCCCATGCAGTTTAGACATTGAGGGGAAAAACACAAAGGTGGATTTTGGGATCAGTCCAATCCCTGTGTTTGAGACTTTTCTAAGGTGCAGTGTTTTGATTGTGATGCAGTGTAAAGGTATTAGGCCATGTCTACACTACCACTTAATGTTGGTAAAACTTATTCCACTGAGGGATGTGAAAAAAACCACCATCCTGAGCGACACAAGTTTCGTCAGCATAAGTGGTGGTGTGCACAGCGCTATGTCGGCAGGAGAGCTGCCACCGCTCGTTCAGGTGGTTTTATGATGTTGACGGGAGAGCTCTCGCCCATCGGCATAGAGCGCCTACATGAGCGATCTTACAGCGGCGCACCTGCAAGCTCGTTAGTGTAGATGTAGCCTTAGTTTCAACCCTGGCTCTTTCATTCTTAATCTGTCCCTGGATTTGTCCCATTTTGTGTGCCGAAATGGTCTCTAAGGAGACAGCTGAAGATCTGTTGTCGTGATTCTAAAAATATAGATATATATTTTTGGGCCAAGTTGAAACTACTTCAAAAAAAAATACTAAGAGTACTTTAACCTGTTACAGGGGTCGGCAACGTTCGGCACGCGGCTCGTCAGCATAAGCACCCTGGCGGGCCAGTTTTATTTACCTGCTGACACGGCAGGTTCGGCCGATCGCGGCCCCCACTGGCCGCGGTTCACCGTCCCGGGCCAATGGGGGCGGCGAGAAGCGGCGCGGGTGAGCGATGTGCTGGCCGCGGCTTCTCGCCACCCCCATTGGCCCGGGATGGCGAACCGTGGCCAGAGGGGGCCGGATCCGCTGAACCTGCCGCGTCAGCAGGTAAATAAAACTGGCCCGCCAGGGTGCTTACCCTGGCGAGCCGCGTGCCGAACGTTGCCGACCCCTGACGTATTATTTCAGTCAGGATTTCTGTAGCTGACTTTTCAACTAAGGCTAATAATTGGAAATCTTAACATTTTAGGCAAAGCTACAAATATTACTGGTTTTAAAATAGTACAAATATTTTCAAATATTAAATGGGAATAGAATAAACTGAAGCATGTAAAATACTTGATCCTAATTCCTTATGTATTTCCAAAAGTGAATTTTGTTATCTGCTACTCAGAAACAAATGTATCTTTCACTTTGAGATGCTCTGTGCTGCAGCAATGTAAAGCATCTCTTAGCCCAGGGGTTCTCAAACTGCGGGTCAGGACCCCTCAGGGGCTCGCGAAGTTATTACATGGGGGGTTGCGAGCTGTCAGCCTCCACCCCAAACCCCGCTTTGCCTCCAGCATTTATAATAGTGTTATTAATTTAAAAACACTTTTAAATATATTTAAGGGGGGGTCGCACTCAGAGGCTTGCTTTGTGAAAGGGGTCTCCAGTACAAAAGTTTGAGAATCACTGTCTTAACCTGTTAACTTTTCTTATCAGTGCATGTATGCTGTGGTTTTTTGTTTTTTTAGGAAAGAAACATAACACAAAAGGAAACCAAAGCACCAATATAAAGTGTGGAGCTGTAGTAGGACATGTAATTTTAAGTATGTTGATAAGGTTCTTAGAAAATTCTCAGAACACTTGGAGAATCCATTACCAACATTTTCCTTCCTGAGAAAACTGCAGAAATTTCAATCATTGTTCCACTGGATTACATTTTTGTTTGCTGTTTACTTTGGATTAATGTAATCTTGATACATATTACAATTTAAAGGGCTATTGAAGCATTTCGAACTACTGACATGGCAACCTAGGATTGTCTGTTCTCTAAATATACAGATCATGTATTAACAATATGAAATAACCTTACTGTTTGCCTGAAACCTAACTTGTATAATACTGTTCTTTGAAGAGATGCTAGGTTTGGTGCAAAATATAATCACATGTACAAGGTAGTTTTAAAGGCGGTATCGTGACAAGGTATTCCTTCTCTTCCAAAAGGACATTCAGAACTCAATAGGCTGTTTGTCAATCAGAGATGGTTTAGCCAGAAGTTGCATGGGATGGTTTTACAGGAAGGTTTTTTGCTTCAGAATTTCTTGATCCCTTTAACAGAGCCTTGTTAAGAGTGTAGTTTTTATTCTTAAATGCACTTGCACACTTTATTTCAAAGGTCTGAATAGCTCATAAAATAAATTTAAAAAATAAATTATACTTCACATGGTTTCACTTTTGTCTCGGGTGACTTTGTATGTGACTCTGTGCTGGTATGTGTGTTTCTCTTTTCTTGCCTGGTGAGAATTTTTCCTCCTATCTTTAATGCCTTACAGAGAGACTAGTTTGTGTGTACTTGACCAAGGCAAGAAAACCTTGACCAAGCAATTTGTGTTTATACTTTATCCACTCGTGATGTATGACATTTTTGCCAAACTCCTCTTTACAATTTTCCTGTGGGAAACTTGAGCCCTAAAAGGAAATGAACACTGCAAAAGGGCTGGCTACCACAAGGGATTCACTTTTATTTTTAGAATTGTACTACTATATTGCCATATTTGGGTGGAAAATATGCAATATCACTGAATTATTGTATCAAATTGCAGCTGTCCACCCATTCTTAGTCTCAATCAACTTACAGTAAGTAGTCAGTGAAATGTGTGAAAAAATTTGTTCTGCAAATGTGTTTAGCAAATGCTAGTACCAAATAACCCTTGTATGCTGTGTCTGAACATAATATTTCTCATTAGCAAATATTAACTATAAAAGCTGAGATTTATACTAGTCACTAAGATCTCAGCAACAGGTGTAACTTTTCTTACTAAAAATGTAGGGTTTAGTCCAAGACAAATGTAGGAAATATGCTTACCATCAAAGACAATGAAAAGTTAGAATTTAATGTATAGAAAAGAATCTTGGGCGCGTCACTGAATTTGGACGCTACAGGATAAATCTGGCAGTCGTTTAACAGGGCATCCTGCTAACAATTAATAACTATTTTATATTAGCACAGAATTGTTTAGTATGCTGGCATCTGTTTAAAATGTGTAGGTCTGTCCAATACTACTGTATTATGTGCCACTGGTAAGGCAAGTTATTTTGAAGTCACTAGTCTGCCAGTGTTTCTGCTAGTAACCCTATTTCACTCATTTTAAAAGGTTGAAACTTGGCATGAAAGTGGCTTCTTCCTTACATGTTACATGTGCATTCTAACTACATGCCACATGTTCAGTGCAGAGTCTGAATAGCATATAAAAATCCCATTGATTGCTTTGGATCTTTGCTTTACACCCTCATACTTCCATAGTAATCTTTTTCATGAATTGTGTTACAAAATCTTTGTAAAAGCAGTTGCACCTCTGTGGGAAGTAATAGTGTAAGATATAGATTTGTTACGATGGCAATGAGAACCAAGGGAATCCATATATATGGTCATATAGAATTCTTGTTTAAGAAAAATAACTTCTTGTAATTCGTAGCAACTGGTAAGTAGCCAGAAGTTCTTAGCCTGACTTTGGACAATCACTTCCAGAGGTAAACTCAGGCTCTGATGGACTTAATAGTTTTGACACAGAAATAAAAAGGAATTTCTATTGTAAATAGCACCTAACCTTTTTTTATATGCAAATATGAATGGAACTTAAGAGAATGAATGAAAAACAAGATAACCTATCACGAACATTAGGTTACCACAAAATTCTGTGATGTTTTTGCACTTGCCCGCTGCATTTAAATTATAGCTGAGGTTAATATTGTAGAACACCTTTTTCTATTAAAGATGTTTTGATAAACTGTTTGCACAATATAAAAATGTAATTTGAAAATATTCTCAATATTCTCTCCCTCCCCAACACTTTTTTGGGACAAATCTCATATGTGAAATGACACTATTTCTAATGCTGCATCCTTTTCCACTGAGTGATTGTGTTTAATTAAATGTAAAATACAAACGAGGTGAACAGAAGATGGGATACCCAGAATGTGTAACATACAAAATATTCAACAATATACTACAATTATTTTTTTAATATTCACTCTAAGTTTAAGTAAATTATTTTGGATATGTGCCATATATTGAATTGTTACACTTACTGCTTTGAAACAATTTTATTTTACCTTTAGTTTAAATGTTTTTCTCAAGAAAAACAGGCTATGAAAACTTTCCATGGGGTGCAAAGTTGGATATATGGAGATCTATATTAC
The DNA here is from genome assembly GCF_002925995.2 of Terrapene triunguis. Classification (NCBI taxonomy): domain Eukaryota; kingdom Metazoa; phylum Chordata; order Testudines; family Emydidae; genus Terrapene; species Terrapene triunguis. The sequence continues at coordinate 15,383,720 of NW_020664589.1, forward strand.
CAGAAATTTCCAGATTTTACAAAACCAGAAAGTTGTCTGAGCTTTATTATATTGAAAATCATTCGAGGTCCTTCCCTTTATCACTTTATAAATTAAACCTGAAGTATTCCAAGACATCATGAAATGATGGGACAGCTGTTGTTCACAATCTTTGGACCAAAGCGTTACAAATTTGAGAGAAGAGGTGCTTGTTGGTCCTTAAGGTACATGAAGTTCTCACAGAGCTGATGTAGGAGTCTCTTGATCAGAATAAGTGTACTGTTCTGGGCAGGCATATAAGAACTTCATGTTTTGCCTGATTTAAACAAAAATATCTAACCTTTGTAAATGGTTACAATATGAGAGGCGCTTCCTCCTGACACTTCCAGTTTATCCTGTTTGTTCACTTTGCTCGTCATGCCTTTCTGGGGGTAGTATTGTAGATCGTGGCAGTATTCAGTATATTTGTTGCCACATTTATTTGAGCAGGGATCTATGCGCTGTCAAGTTGCTCACTTGCTGATACCTCTGATACTTCTGTGCTAATAAAACAGTTCTGTGCGCTGCTGACACCTCTTGCACCCTTTTACCTAAGCTCTGACCCACCTGTACTGTTTGTGTGTTGACTGTTTGTACTACCTCCTTGACTGTTTGTCTTGCCCAGTCATAAGTGGCGCTCTCAGGAGCAGACCTTTTCCAAAAAGCAGTTCCCAGGACAAAAATAATTTAAATAAACATTTTCACCAAGTAGCAGAAAGAGCAGCCAATGATGTGCAAGTAGGCTGCAGACTCCTCTAGCACTTAGACAGCTTTTTATTAAACTCTAAGAAAAATAATCTTAAACATAGTATCTGGAATTACAGATATAAAAAGTACATTTTAAAATGTGCAAAAATTAATGTAGATTACATGTCTCATTATTTTAATTACCCTATGCTTACCTCATTTGGCATTTATGAGCTTTTTGTACTTTAGCCCCTGAAGTGTGTTGCTTTGGTAAAGCTTTCAGATTATTTTGCAAATTGAATCCCTGGTGTAAGATAATTTACAAGTGAATGAGCTTTCAGGGTCTGAAATAAAGTTAAAAGCCAAAAAAAAAAAAAAGGTCTGTAGTTTGCATTCTTGTAGTCTGAAAACTGTCATGTATAAGTTTCTTTACTAGCAACTGAAAAATGTTTGCATTGTTTGGGTCTCACCAGTCTGTTACAAGGAATGCATTGTCATTTTTAAAGCCCATATGCTTCTGGATGCTATTTATTGTTTATTTTGTACCTACCTTTGTTTCTCCTTCAACCTTCTTGTGATGTCAAAAGTTGTTCTTGGGGTTTTTTTGGTTGGGTTTTTTTCTTTCTCCAAATCTGCCTCATAAAGTTATCCAGGGATGGATATTTTTCCAAATAAGTTGAAGGCCTAGGGGACCACCAGAGGGCTGTGTGCACATTCTGATGAAGTTTGTTATTTTTAATGTGACTCTTAATGACTGCCCTGCCTAAAAAAAAAAAAAAAAAAAAAAAAAACATAAAATTTGTCATGTCTTTCAAATGGCTTTGGAGCAGTCCTGAGAGAACCTCAAAATGTTTAGAGTTCAGAGAAATCTCCAGAATTTTGGTGGTCGTCTGGACATAGCACTTCCATGACACCCAAAGATCCCCTTTTCTCTTAAAGGGCCTTTTCCAGCTTTCCCTCCCACCTTTGTACCTGTAATTGCCTTCTTGGAGTGGTGCGCAGTGGCTCCCTGGGTTCAGGGCTTGGCTGCAGGCTTCTTTCAAGTCCTACTGGCCACCTTCTCCCTGACTTTCTCTACCCTTGTGAGGGGTGCCCATTTCATCCTTTGGCATCACCTTCCTTCTCCTTGCATTAATTCTCTGCCTCTCTCCTTTTATGTTCCTTAAGTCCTGTGTCAAGGTTGGGAGGGATAAATTGGGCCTACTGAGCTCCGCAAGAAGATCAGAAACATGGGGAGAGAGACAACTTGTCAGTGTCCTGTGTTCTCTGCGTGGCAGCCCAAAGTCCTGCATTGTAGCAAAAGTGTTTCAGGTTGCACCTTCCTCAATCTCTGGAACGCTGGTCAGGACTGTGGCTGTGCAAATGCAGGACATGCCCAACCCGATGAACATTTTTGGCAGATATGCTATATTTGGGGGAAAACGTGGCACAAGGGTGTAAGACGCACACCCGCTTCAGATTTGGGGACAACTTATACCTTCAAGTCAGTGGCACTGCTATGGGTACCCGCATGGCCCCACAGTATGCCAATATTTTTATGGCTGACTTAGAACAACGCTTCCTCAGCTCTCGTCCTCTAGTGCCCCTCCTCTACTTGCACTACATTGATGACATCTTCATCATATGGACCCACGGAAAGGAGGCCCTTGAAGAATTCCACCTGGACTTCAACAATTTCCACCCCACCATCAACCTCAGCCTGGACCAGTTCACACAAGAGATCCACTTCCTGGACACTACAGTGCAAATAAGTGATGGTCACATAAACACCACCCTATACCGGAAACCTACTGACGGCTATACGTACCTACATGCCTCCAGCTTCCATCCAAGACACATCACACGATCCATTGTCTACAGCCAAGCCTTAAGATATACAACCGAATTTGCTCCAACCCCTCAGACAGAGACAAACACCTACAAGCATTCGTAAAACTACAATACCCACCTGGGGAAGTGAGGAAACAGATTGACAGAGCAAGACGGGTACCCAGAAATCACCTACTACAGGACAGGCCCAACAAGGACAATAACAGAACACCACTGGCCATCACATACAGCCCCCAGCTAAAACCTCTCCAGCGCATTATCCACGATCTACAACCTATCCTGGAAAATGATCCCTCACTCTCTCAGACCTTGGGAGGCAGGCCAGTCCTCGCTTACAGACAACCCCCCAACCTGAAGCAAATACTCACCAGCAACTACACACCACACCACAGAAACACCAACCCAGGAACCAATCCCTGTAGCAAACCTCATTGCCTACTCTGTCCCTATATCTACTCTGGCGACACCATCAGAGGACCCAACCACATCAGCCACACCATCAAGGGCTCATTCACCTGCACATCCACTAATGTTATATATGCCATCATGTGCCAGCAATGCCCCTCTGCCATGTACATTGGCCAAACCAGACAGTCCCTCCGCAAAAGAATAAATGGACACAAATCGGACATCAGGAATGGTAACATACATAAGCCAGTAAGTGAACACTTCAATCTCCCTGGTCATTCTGTTACAGATTTAAAAGTCACTGTCATTGAACAAAAAAACTTCAGAAACAGACTTCAAAGAGAAACAGCAGAACTAAAATTCATTTGCAAATTTAACACCATTAATCTAGGCTTGAATAGGGACTGGGAGTGGCTGGCTCATTACAGAAGCAGCTTTTCCTCTCCTGGAATTGACACCTCCGCATCTATTATTGGGAGTGGACTACATCCACCCTGATGGAATTGGCCCTGTCAACACTGGTTCTCCACTTGCGAAGTAACTCCCTGCTCTCCATGTGTCAGTATATAATGCCTGCATCTGTAACTTTCACTCTATGCATCCGAAGAAGTGAGGTTTTTACCCACGAAAGCTTATGCCCAAATAAATCTGTTAGTCTTTAAGGTGCCACCAGACTCGTTGTTGTTTAAGGGTGTAAGACATTGTGTACAGTCCAGTTAATGCTGGAGCCAGCGTGTTATATTTATCTGCAATAGATAACTTTGTATTTACTAGCTTGAAAACTGGTTTTCATTGTTTATTATTTCCGTTTTTTTAAAAACTGACAAATCATCCATACTGGTTGTATTTCACTATCCATTCAGGGGGAAAAAATTCTAAAAAACTGTTTAAAAAAGAGACTGATTTGTTCCAGCTTCCAAACTTTCCTCCTTGTTAGTCAGTGCAATGAGCTGTTATGGGAATTCTAATCTTTACAATACTTGCTCCAGTTCTCATGGCAGTTTTCCACTCTATTACTTTCTTTTTCTTCCTGTCATTCTTAGCTTTCTATTTTTTCAATCCCGGTTTGTGAAGGGTGTGTACTCAGAAGGGCTTCCTTCAGTTCCCAGTCCCCTGAAAGCATGAGAAATTGCCCAGTGAGCCAATTCTCACAGCAAGGTATAAAAATAGTAGTAAAGGAAAGGTTACACAATGCTAGAGTTGCAACAGTTTGTACTAATGGTTAGTTTTCAAAGCTGTGTTTTGAAAAACATTTTTAAAGCTTTATCACTTCCGTATATTTTTCTCTCCCAAATCTGTTCTAGCAGCAGGAATCAGCTTTACTGATACTTGAAGAATTGCACCAAAACATAAGGAGCTGAGGGATGAAGTCACGCAAAGCCAGGGAGAGACCTACTCAATGTCCAATCCCACTTTTTTGACTGGTAGAAATGATTGCCTGAAAGATGTATTTATGATCATTTCTAAATAGATGCCTTTGCAATTACTATTTAATATGTGGCTTAAATGGGAGAGTTGTTCCTTTTGAATTCAGCCTTACTTTCACTACCTCACTGCTCTGTCTCTGCAACAGGACAAGGTACTTAGTACTTGGTACTTAGGACCTCTGTGATCTCTTTCATACCGGAATAGATCATTTTTTTAAATGTAATTTGTTTCTTTTTTTCCCTTAAAAAGCAGGTTACTCTATTATATCTCAGTGATGCAAACAGGTAAGCACATGAGTCAAGTCAATGGGATTACTTGCATGAATAAAGTTACTCATGTGCTTAAATGTTTGCATGATTGGGACCTTAAACAATACATTTCTCTGGTTACCTCATCTACTAATTAAAGGCAATAAATACCCTCCTTAGTTGCCTTCGTTAACTTAAAAAGCTTATTCATATGCTAAAATTCTTTAGTGTTGCATTATGATTGCTTCTATTTTCCTAATGATGTGCTTGACTTTTTAGACACATTAAATTGTTACAGAATTGCAGCGATGTATGGTACACAGATCATTTGCAAGACAATCCAATAACTAGATACTACTAATAGTTTAATTGCCTTTATAATGAAATGGTTGTGACAAGCCACAGAGAAGAGTGTTCAGTTTGGATTAAAATCACAAGCGAGGATTAAATATGGAATGAGAATTTTGGTCCCCATTTGTTATCAAAGGGATTTTCCAGAGCAAAAGATCAAGTGAAAGTATACATTAATGTATTCTAGGCAGGGCTGGCCGCATGGCCTAATGTAAAAGCGTTGTCACTTTTGTAGAGCGCTTGAGGTTTCACGTGTTTAGAAGAGCCTCCCGTTATTGGGGTTTTTTTTTTTTTTTTTCTCTCTCTAGCAAAAAAAGGTGATTCATTTTAAACATATCCTGTTTGGAAACAAGCTCTCTTCCCTTGTGGTTCCACATTACATCTTGCCCTCATGCTGCAGCCTTTACGTGGAGCAAACTTCCATAACTTAGATGTAAAGGGGACATAATCTTTTAATTTTTCCTCAGTCATTGACACAGTAGCACCTGATGAAGGGAGCAGGTGATGCTTTCAGTAGCACAAGCTGCCTAATGAATTCATAGGCCTCTTTTCAGATGGTCATCTACCAGTGAGGAAATCTGATCTCATTAGCCGCCTAGGAAGGCCCTTGTTCCAGTACTGAAATGAGACCATTTATATAGTCAAATGGAAATCAACCAAGAATAAGAACATATGTTTATTCTCATGCATTTTAGTGATGATACTAGTCATGGTATTCAGCTAAATAAATGCTAGGACATGACTTACCCCCAACAGGTGCTAAGATACCATGTGATGAGGGCCCATATAAAAACCTGGGTATGGAGAATGTGGTCTCCTCTGGAGGAGACTTACATATGGCACCATTAGCCTAACCCCCTTGCCTCTGATTGCAATTCAGACTCTTACTGTGACATTTTTAGCACACTTGTTTCTATTTTGGAGAGGGTATCTACAGGCTTATGACATGCTAGTTATCATGTGAGATTGAATGAACCTGTTGGTCCTTTTGTCTATATCAGGGGTGCTCAAACTGGGGGTCATGAGGTTATTACATGGGGGGTTGTGAGCTGTCAGCCTCCACCCCAAACCCTGCTTTGCCTCCAGCATTTATATGGGGTTAAATATATTTTAAAAGTGTTTAATTGATAAGGGGGGTTGCACTCAGAGGCTTGCTATGTGAAAGGGGTCACCAGTACAAAAGTTTGAGAACCACTGGTCTATATCTAACTTCCTTTAACAATTGCACTGCTGATCTTCACTACTATGTGCTGCACTGAGCTCAGTGGACTTCATGGCATCTTTCTTGTTTCAATGGGATTACAGAGCCAATAAAGTAGTATACAAGAATGAGGGTGAACAAATGTGACTACTTATGTAAGCTGTTGTATTTTAAAAAATTGGTACATATTTAAAAGATGTTGATCCTTTATCTGATTGAACTAATATCATCAGCAAGAGAAACTCACAAAATACAGCATATCTACTCAGAAAGAGACAAGCTGGGCAGAATTAGCAATCTTCCTACTTTTAAACCAAAGTTCAGATCGAACAAAGATTTTGGAATTCCCTTTAGGAAACTATCACAAATCAGTGAGAGAGTCACAAGTACAGATTCAAAAGAGGGAATAAAACTGCTGTTAGCTTATTATGCAATGTAAAGCATTTTGAAGCGAGCTCGAGTGAGATGCTCATTGTCTAATAGCAGTGTAGGTTCACATGGTTCTGCTGAGAGAAAGCATTCAGCTTCTGGGTACTACTACTGTTGACAGGTTTCAGAGCGGTAGCCATGTTAGTCTGTATCAATAAAAACAATGAGGAGTCCTTGTGGCACCTTAGAGACTTGTATTTGGGCATAAGCTTTCGTGGGACATCTGATGAAGTGGGTTATATCCCATGAAAGCTTATGCCCAAATACATTTGTTAGTCTGTAAGGTGCCACAAGGACTTCTCGTTCTTTTTACTGTTTAGTCCATCCACAAAGCACTAGCTAATTGGCCTTCCAAGTCATATTGGTGTCTATTGCATGGCTTCTCCCCCACTTCCTGATGATTTGTTGGCGCACCGACAGTCTCTCTTAGGCAGATTTTATTATTATTTTTTTTTTGGTCCAAACTTAAAACAGCTCCTCAGCTCACCCTTTACATTTTAGGCTGTGACTGCTTCCTGCAGCTTCCGACCTCTGACTCACTGGGCCTCCTGCCTCCCATCCCCTCAGGTGCCCTCTTTTGAAGCCTAATCTGGGTCAGTTGATGGGATGCAGGTGCACTGGCCCCGGTTCCTCTTACAAGGCAAGTGTCACCCTGTGACATACTGATATCAGCAAGTTCAACAGCCCTTCCTGACCCCTTTGTACTACCTGGCCCTTCTTTCCCTACCCCAAGAGCCTTTAATGCTGTTCTTGGTGCAAACACAGATCTTGGAAAGAGACTCTGCCACCTCCACCTTCTCGATCTCAGACACCTCCTTTTCCAGGGTGGTTTTGTTCAGGGCCTTCTCAAGTAAGATCAGTTCCTTTCTCAGACTGGATTTCTTCACTTCCAGCTACTCCTGCTGTTTGTAGCCTCGCTCTATCTCCTTCTGCACACAGTGTTCTAAAGGTGGTTGCACCAGAGCCATATACGCACAGCACTGCCACCTCCCTGAGCCATGATGTGATGCCTCTTGTATGCAGCCAGTAGAGTATGGCTTTTCTTTTTTGTGAAGTCATGTCCTGCTCAGGCTTGGATCCCATTTCCTGTCTATTTTCACCCTTATTGTGTCTTGGCATTTGGGGGGGAAGTGAAAAATGACTTCTCCAATCTAAACTGGGGGTGAATTTTAGCGTGGCAGACTACAATGACCAAAGATTGTTTGACTGGCACCCTCAGTTTACCGAAGAGGAAGTAGAATTTGTGTAGTGGCAGTTGGGTTCCGTACAGATTGAAAGGGTAGATTTTTTTGTCTACTGACTCACTACCACTTCCTGTAGCACTTGATTGTATTTTCTTTGGCAATCTCCTGGCTAAGTGCTGACCATGCCCAGACCTGCTTAGGTTACCAGATTGTGACCTGAGGTGGTTGGGCGGCAGGCTGTCTACCCTAGTCTGTATTGAGTGAAGTGCACAGCATACACTGATAGTCTATCAGCCATTCATTCCAGCACATTGTAATTTATGCTGATTTTTAAACGGCATCCCTTTTAGCATACAGATTTTTCTCTCATGTTCTTGTTTTAACAGGAGTCTCCCCAGGACAGCGCAATCACTCGGGACATCAATCGCACGTTCCCAGCTCATGATTACTTTAAGGATACCGGGGGAGATGGCCAGGACTCCTTGTACAAAATATGCAAGGTATTTTATAACCTCGTGTGTGGTGTTCTTGGTCAACATACGGTTTTTATGTTTACAACAGTTATGTTGGATTTCAATTGGTCATGTTTCCCCTTTGCTTATTTTTTCTGTAAGCTCAGTTGAATTGAAAAGTTGCCAGAGTGCAAAGGTTGTTTTGGCCCATACAAAATAACTTCAGTTTAATCCAGTTCCTAATGGACTGGGGTCCACAACACTACAACCACCCTCATATGCTGCTGGTATTCGCATCCTTGATGGCCATCTCAGCAGTGAGGCCAGGACTGAATGGGGACAGAAACTTAAAATCCAGGGCATGTTGGATGGGTCATGTGGGGAAAGCATATGTCACACGCACAGTGTGTGTGTGTGTCTCTCTCTCTCTCTCTCTCTCTCTCTCTCTCAAATTATGCAGGAGTGAACCTAGTGCAGATCTTGTTGTATTGTCCTCTTCAAAGGAGAGGTCTCCATGTCTGATTTAGATCCGCCCCTGTGAATCATGTTGTCATTGAAAACAATGTTTATAGGGAATTATGCAAATAGAAATAAATGGCAATTTCTTCATTGGTTCAACTTTCTACAAATTTTTCACGGCTAGTTTTGAAACTGAAGTGGAGGCACCACAGCATGAGCAAACTAAGCCGAGAGATTGATTGTCCCTTTATTTCTGTGTAGTGTCTCGCTCTGCTCCTGCTGAGAGACATGATGCTCTATGTGGCCAGGTGCCCACACTTCAGAGAGAAACAACGACCAAGAATCTCATAAATGAGCTCACTGGGTTGGAACCTTTTTCATCTTGTCTGTCTATTCTGTGCTAAAATGTTTGGCGTTTTAGTTTCAGTGGGATACAAAAAAACTAAACCAAAGTGCAGTTGAGTTGTTAGAACCTGTAGTCTCTGCTGAAGAAAGGAATATAAAGGAAGGGGTTGGAGCTGCAGGTGAAGGTTAAGTGCCTCAGCAGAATAGTCTAGAGGGGCCTAGCTCTGGCATATTAGGGAGGCTGCTGATCAGGGGTATTGTGTGGGGCTAGAGCTGCACGGTGGGAAGCTTGACCCGCGTGTGCCTGTCTGTGGCCAGTGCTATTAGATACTAGGTTTTTATAGGATCACTGGGCAACACACTAAACAGAGGAAGGTGCAGCAAAGTGTGAAGCATAAAGAGCTCACCGTTTTTAGAGGGACACCTAGTTTTTATTCCTCACAAAACCTTTAGAAATCCTAGATCTGTTCAATTATGCAAATATTTCTGCACAGTTTTGATATTTTATTTCTATTGATATCAGAACACTGTGCAAATGGGGATGGCCTCATTTCTCTCCATCACATCTACAGATTAAGATACAACCCTAAACAATGCTAAATTAAAGTGTTTCTTTAGAATATGTCCTCAGAATACAACAGATGATCTTGTGGAATTTTCATAAGAGCTACCGTAGTCTAATAGAGAGCAAAGATCTTGCAGAAGATCTAAGTATCTGTAAAGCTGAAAATAATTATGCATCTCTCACTAGCATTATAAACCAGCAAGCACACATTTAAGTGCTCATTAAAATGCAGAAGATAATTATCAGGTAAAAATGACTGTTTTCTGTTTGATCCAATTACCTTGTTTGACCAGAGTGTATCAAGCTTTCAGCACTCTGATTCCGCATTTAGAAATTCTTCATGTGTTCTATCCCTCAGGAGACATTTCTGCATTTTGAAGCTTAAATTCCTGGCACATAGTTTTTCATTTAGGATATAATTTAAAGATGATGAGCTTTGCACAGGGGACTGTCCTGGGCAGAAGGAAATGCTTGTGCATTTCTTGCGTATAATTACAGTAATACTAAAATCAAACACTTGGTAACCAGTTAAAAGATTTTTCTGTACCACGATACCCTGCATAAACCCAGTAATTTGAAATAACACCCCAAAATCTCAAATTTTCCTGTAAAAATGCTTTGGAAACTTAATTCTTTGGTTACTTCTGTTTGATCTTGATGGTTTATCCAGTATATTTTGCAACAGTAACATACCGGTGAGATCACTCTTAGGCTAGCATAGGAACTGGACTGATACCCATTGCACCCTTTCCATGACTTCAGATTCATTGTGAAATTGTTCTCCTGTTCCTTGGTGGTGATCGTTTTCCATGTGATCTTTATTTTGGAAGCAGACTAAGGTGCTCAAAATGATCCTCACCCAAACACTCTCTTTAGTCTTGTACCTTTAAGTCTGTTTTATGACATTAATTTTATCCACGTTAGGTCCAGCTGGATTGTGTACAGAATATCGGCAGCTGTTTTAGCAGCTCTCCTTTTTCAATTGGGGTTTCAGATGTGCCCTTGTCTGTTGGCAGCTCCTTTCTATATGTGACTGCCTAGGATGTTGACCTGGTATCATGTGCAAGAGGAGTTCCTGCCATTGTAATGCTGTCATTTTAGAGTGTAATCATCTTATGCTGCAACAAAGGCAAAACAGGATTGTAAAAAGACCCCTCCCCAACAGATAGTTAGTTATTTTTATACCATAGACCCATCAAATAATGAACTAAAGGTTAAGTGGGGAAAATATTTAATGATTCTTGATTGGCAAATGAAAGTCAATCCCTGGGCTAAAGGATATGAAAATGTATTTGGGTCCAAATTTGACTGGAATCAGGACTATCTAGAGGCTGGCATGGGGCATAAGAAGAGATAAGTGGGGACTAGATGATCATGATACTCACTTCTGATCTTAAAGTATATGAGACTTCTCCATGAGTGAGTTGTCAGCCAACAAAATTGGTGCATGCTATAATTGCAAGGCCAAATACTGTCTACATATGTATGCACCCTATTCCCACTGCAGTCAGTTGGAGCCATGTATTTATAGCCAAGGAAAGAACTCTGTAACCTTGAGGAACATCATGTGCCAACATGTTGCACTTAGGAAATGGAGGATAAATCTATTCTGTAAAGTTCACTTGCACAGTTAGATATCTTTCTTCCTTGCCTTACTTTTCTTAGAGACCTGTGGCAGTTTGAGAATAATTTAAAGAGGAGAATCCCCAAACAGGGCATTGATTTGTCCATAAAAGCCACTACTTCACACATCCCCATTTGAGATGATCATGTTACTGGATCCAAAGGTGGGATGGCACTACGTACTGTGTTGATCTAAAATATTTTAGAATTGCTATCTAATGATGAGTTTGCATTGTCTCCAGCACACTAATGGTAGAGGGTATTATACGCATTTGAGATTTGATACAGACTAAAATGTTCAAATTTTAAAATTACTTGAAGATGAGCTGTGTATGGCTCGAAAGCTTGTCTCTCTCGCCAACAGAAGTTGGTCCAATAAAAGATATTGCCTCACCCACCATGTCTCTAATATCCTGGGACTGATATGGCTACAACTACACTGCATACAGAATGTTTCCATGGCATTCCTATACAATATGAAATCCCACTTGCTTGCTTGCCATTTTTTCTTGCATAGGGCCCATAATGAAAATTAATGGGTCATTTTTTGTGTGTACTCCCTGAGGCTACTGAAGAAATTTTAGGCTAATCCAAAGGTTTTCAAACTTTTTCATAGTACAGGCTGCCTTTTAATAGAGAGGTAGTCTTACTCCTTCCTCACTTGTGTTCATGTGATTCATAAGCTCCTGACATCCTGATTACAACTACAGCAATTGTTGCTCTGTAAAAGTAATCTTAGGAAAGTGATTTCGTGTACTTTAAGAAGCCCTCAGAGTGAGTTAGCAGCTGAAAATGGTCCAGCACCATGCAATCAACCAGGTCTCTGCTGGCCATCAACAATTGCTCTCCAGACAACAGTTTTTTCTTTGGATTAATCATTGTGTAGTAACATAGCAGCTAAACCATATCCTGGAATCACAGTCCAGTCATGACTGAAGGTATACCCTTCAGTACTTAACTTTTTCCTCGTGCAGTTCTGCTCTATGGAGAGTGTACATCTTAAAATATTGATTCTCTTTTCAGGCCTATTCCGTCTATGATGAAGAGATTGGCTATTGCCAAGGCCAGTCATTTCTTGCCGCTGTGCTGCTTCTGCATGTAAGTCCCCCCTCCCAACACTCCCATTTATTGTAAGCCTCAGACAAAACAATGCTCCAATTTATCCAGAAGAACTCATTTCAAATTCACTCATATTCGTGCCATAGCAAATCCCCTGCTTATTTACTCAAGTGCTTGTTTGTCCATAATTATGACTTTGGGGGAAAGAGAAGCATGTTCCATTTAAAGTTCACTGCAGCATCGATAATGAGTTTGTGGTCAGTGTTCACTTCATTTTGCTTCTGGTTCTAGCTTCCTTTCCACCGCAAGCTGTCTTAAGCTCAGATCAGACTCTCTTCCTTTGTTTATGCAAAGTAGGCTGTCTGGATAGAAATGACTTTAGGGTTTAGGCCACCTATGAACTCCTTGTAAAGGTACCCATGGGCAGGGGGAGGGTATCTCTGATTCAATGTAAGCTTATAGAAGAGCTTTTATTGGTGTTGATCATAAGGTCAAACGGGTTGCCATGGCTTTTGGATTAAACAGGAACATATTCTGCAGCATGTTAGTAGTGTGTGAGTTTATTAACTCTTAGTGGTTTGAACATTGCTATGTGTTTATTCTGGGCCTTGTTTTTTGTGGTTTAGATGTTAGTCAATGACCCAAGATTAAAATAGATTGAGTCTCAAATGTATTATTTTTCAATTATTAGCATTGGGTAAATTTGTGCTTAGTGTAGTGATCCCTTATCTATCTAGGTATTGAGTGGTCTGAACTTACGAAAGCTGCTGCTATCTGTTTTACACTTAAAGTACATCTGAGTAGAAAGTTTTGAGACTTAAGATGTTTCACACAAACATGAGTATCTTATGTGAAAAAATGTACAAATTTCTGCAGCTACATGCTATTTTTAGATCAATATTTTTGAAGTGTGTCTGCTTTTTGTCATAAGTCCATATTTGAAACTGCAGTTCCTGAGCCCTGTAGGATTTTGTGATATTCTCCCCCTGCCCCCCGCAGCCAATTTTGAGTGATTGCTGCTACCATGCAGAACTAAATATAAAGATTTTTGTGCCTCTCTCTCCAACTGACAGTATGTATGGTTTTCAGAGTAATATTTTCCCCTAATTCTGTGAAGTTTAGGAGGATACAGAAACATATTATAAACTACACTCTTTATAAACAGAAGTCAGATGGACTGATAGTATCTAACTGTAATGCTTTGATTCTCTGTAACCTGTATAATAAAACCGATGGAGAAATTAATTCTTCAGCACTGTTCTGAACCCAACCAGCAGTAAAGGTTTATTCTTGCTGCTAGTAAGGGGACCGAACTCTGCTCACTAATAGATATGCTTTCTTTTAGCTGCCAAAATTCTATCGGCCTACCTTTTTGGCACCCATTGGATTAAGGAGACTCATAGAGACAAGAACAGACCATTCATACATTTTCTTAGAGCTCATTCTTTAATGTTAGTTGTTTCTTCTTAGAATGAGCTCTGTTAAACTGAAGGCTGCAACTTAAAAATCTCAGTTTTTTGTTTCTCTCTCACTTTTTGAGCCTCCTGAAAGGCAGTCTTTGGAGTGTGATTATTAGGGGCTGTGATGGAATTCATGTTACCTTGTGTTATTGGAAAAGGTACTGCTGCGTACACCCTGCAGTCCCTGAGCAATAAAGGGAAATGTAGTTTCTGCAAGTCCCTCACTGCCAGTATGGGAACATCTCTGAAAAGTTTTCAGAGTTCACTGACTGCATCTGTGGATGAATAATAGAGCACTTGAGTTAGATATTTTGACCTTTACAGGAACAAGTAATTGACCTGAAGAGTCAGTCTTTACTGCTGTGGAAAGAACAGAACTGCTTTATGATGCCAAGGAAGGATGTATAAATACTGACAAGTAATGATGTTTCTGTCTCCAACTGCTGGCAGAAGGGGGAGAGCGAAGTGTCCCAAAACGGTGTAGAGAGCTGCCAAATCTGAACTTTGGGTAGTAATAACCGACTCTCTCCCTTTTTTAATCAGTTTGAATAAAAGACCATCAAATGAAGTAACAGCATTTTTAAAAAGTAGAAATAAAAATTGCTACTGTGCGTTTAGCATCTTGTAGTAATACTGTAAAAGTACTGGTCATATCTTAACTGTGTTAGCTGACTACACTGAGGAACTGGATGGGTTGGGCTCACAATCTATAGGAGTATAATTTGATTCTGAAGTCATTGACCAGATTTGGGACAGCTACTGCATGAAATAGAACCCTTGGGGATCTTTAAGGTTGAATTGTATGTTTCTAAATTGAGGAACTAAGAGGGAATTTGTCACACCTAGCAGGTGTAAGATACCGTTTCTAAATCCAGTTGTTATGATGTGTGCAATTATCCTTATCCGTTATGAAAAACGGTTGGTATCTTGATGGTAAGAGCAAGATGAAGGAAGGAAATAGAATAATATAAAAATGTCAACAAGATTTATTCTCTTTGACAGATGCCTGAAGAGCAGGCGTTCAGTGTTCTGGTCAAAATCATGTTTGACTATGGACTCAGGGAACTTTTCAAACAAAACTTTGAAGATTTGCACTGCAAGTTTTATCAGTTGGAGCGCCTCATGCAGGTAAGTGTCCAGATTACTTTGAGGTGAACAGGTCAGATTTAGTTGCTTGAGAGCAGCATTTTATCACAAGTGAATAGTTTTTGCACATTCTTCTTATACCCTTGATTGAGATAGAGGACAGCTGTGCACCTACATTGTTCCAGAGAAAGAACTTCCTTTAGCATAATTATTCCAGTTGCAACTTGTAAAATGCCATAGGATAGCATTAAATATTTCTTCTGCTGTACCATTCTCTTGTAGATTGGAGAATTATAAGCATGATATAAACAGCTGCCTTTAAATCCAAATTAATGTGTGCTTTTTTTTTTTTTAAGGAATGCATTCCTGATCTCTACAACCACTTTCTGGACATCAGCCTTGAAGCCCACATGTATGCCTCCCAGTGGTTTCTAACCCTATTCACTGCAAAGTTCCCCCTCTACATGGTCTTCCATATTATTGACTTGCTATTATGTGAGGTATGTATTACACGTACAATTATACAACTTTGTACCTGCAGCAACTCCTGATGGACTCTTCCTATCAAGTCTAGCTTGATTGCATTCTTTGTTCACGTCTGTTTTTTGAGTGCTGGACAACTGAGGCTTGAAGTACAATTTCCCATATAAAAATTTAAACTGTTACATAAAAACTGTTCTGCAGCAATGGATGTGTTTTTTCAGCATTTTTTGGATATTCTATCATAGAATTAAAGTTGATGGCATTTTTTGGTTTTAGATTGAAGTCTTCTATTTCTTAGAGCATCATTATGTCTTTTGTCATTCTATACATTAGTTACAGGCTAAAGAGGTTAATTTTGTGCATGTAATCTCTTAACATTTGTAAACCCTATATAAAAAGAACACAGTGTTATGGAGGAAATAATTTTATGTTTCTAGTTTTTTAGATCTAAAAAACAACTTTTTTTTGTTTTTGTTGCCACTTTTATGTGTAAATACCATGTAATGATAGACAATTTTAGGGCATCCCTAGAGTACTGAAGTACTCTGCATTTACAGCCTGACTATGCTAATTTTCACTTTGGTAATCTCATAGGCCTGATAACTCTCCCTCCAAAGAAACTGAGGTCTCATTCAATTTCTCAGCATATATTTAATAGCAAAATTCTTTGTAGTGAAATCATGTATTAAGAAGACTTAGTTGTTTTTTATAACAGTATAGTTAGCAGTATGTTAGGAAGTAATTTAAGTAAAATCTAAATTACCCTTGTAAACATGAATGAATACAGCACATTTTGCAATGCAGTGCCCTTGGGTTTTTTTAATCATTTGTTTGCTTACTTGCTGACTACTAAAATGCATGATTTCTCAGTGGATCTCCTAGTCATTAGCGTGAAATAGTAAAGTTCTGCTCTATTTCTTTTGTTTAAAGATTGCTGCATTCATAAATCTCCTGGTCAGTGTTTTGCTCCCTATGTAGCTATGTTTCTCTGGAACCTGCTGCTTGCTTTGCCTAGATGCTAGTGTAATAAAAAGCAACAGATGGCATAAAAGTGGTCTCTGCATGTTGAGCTAAGATATCCTGTAAAGCGGAAGTAGATTCTACTTCTGAATATAAGGGACACTTAAATAATTAATCAGTTATTTTAATAAACCGATTTCAGTTCAGTTAATGAGTAGCCGAATAATTAGAATAGGGCCGTCTTCAAGAGCTAGTCATTTTTTCTCCATAGCAAGAATTCCCCAGATTTTTGAAAGTAAGAGAGTTAATCAGATGTGAAATCCAGAACACCACTGTAACACAGCGCTAGCTCTACTGCTAACAGAAGTGATAGAAGCAAGTTTAGTCTTAATTTGTTGCTGTTAAAGTCAAAACTCAAAGACATAAGGGATGGAGAGAAAACCAAGCCCTTAACCATAATGTCAATAAAAGTCTAGAATATGGGAGGTAGAGCTGCCAGATACTCTAGTATTGTACTGTGAGTAAGTTCCCCCTTTTATATAATCTGGAATAAGAGAGGATCCATAAAAGATGTGGGATTGAATAATGAGGTGGGAAGGACAAATTGAAATCATGCACACATGCTTAAACTGTTGGCCAGAATATTGCATGCCCCCTGTGCATAACTGATATTTTCATTTTCCAATCTTCAGTAGCTGTAATCTTTTTTTATGCTGTAGCTATTTTTGCGGGGGTGGGAGAGAAGTGTACGGGGACTGACTTTCTCAGTCATCACATCTTTACCTTCCTTTCCCACCTGAGGAATTATAAATTTTTTCCAATATCAGAAAAGGGTCTAAGAAAAAAAGTCCCTTGCCCCTTAGGATAAAGTAGCTAAATGAGCAGTGTTAACAAAAGGGAACTTTATATTTCTTTGTATACTATTCATTATGGCAAAGGGAGTATTGACATAGAGGAGGTATTAACTATCCAGAACACCACCTCATCTGTAGTGTCTGACCTTAAAAGTTCATCGATTTTTTTTTTTGGAGGGGAGAGAGGCAGCTTGCCTTTGGGGTTTATTAAAGGGTGTTAGCAGGGGTTTTTTCTACGCATATAAATAAGATGTTTTACAAACAGATCAACAGAGCGGGTAATTCCTGTTTAGGTAGAAAACAAACATACTACATTGGCCAAAGGAACTATTACGCTGCTATATTTGAATCTGATGCTTTTGGGAGGTTACTATATTGAGATGTTAAACAGCCTTGAATTGACCAGGTAGGAAATAAAAATTAAAATGCATCAGAATAATGCTGAGTTTTGCCATTCTGAAATTTCTAGTGTAGAGATACGAGTCAAGGTTTTTTTTCTTTGAACAATAAGGACAAGACCCAGCTAGTATAGGAACCCTCCTAGACCACCTCCCGTTGAAGACAAAAACGGTGCGTCCTCCAACCTGAGCATCTCTCCTGGAGCTAAAAAGCACTTTGGTGTATTGCTGTCTGTACTCCATAGAGTGATTATGATTTCTGTTTGAGAGAGGGCACGAGAAGGGAAAGCATCCAATCAACCAACTATAATAAAATCTGGTGGTACTGATAGCAGATAAGAAGAGCTGATGATACATACTGAACACTTTTTATCTTGATCATTTGATACTTGGGTTGTAGCAGACTATAAAATTTGCTACAGTACCTAGTACTGATTGGAGAGCACCCATTTGTGGCAGGTAGCCCAATACATTCTTTAAAATAAAATAAAATAAAATAAAGACAGTCCTATACTCAAGGCAGGGTTTCGAGCTGGACTTGAATTCCACTGCAAGGTCTCCTGGTTTCTTGGGCACTCTGGTGTCACACCACCAGCCTCATCTAAATTAAACAAAAAACTATTGAATTCGATACATTATCCTCACATTTTAATTTTCCAGGAGGCTGCAGATTTTTGTGCTGACTGTGTGCCTTCTAGATATTGCCTAGAGAAAGTTGGAGCTTTTGGCACCTGAGTAGAGAGCAGTTATGGCTTCTGGCACCCAAGGAGGGCTGAGGAGGTGGCTTGGGGTTGTGGGATATAAGCACTCTAGCTGGTTGTTTCTGATAAAATGATCACCAGTGAACTACTTGATTATGTTGCTATTTAAGCTGTCGTCTTTATATATGGGAATTAGCCTCAAACAATAGCCTTGGAGTGTTATCTGCAGACTCAGGAAGGCAACATCACATCGACTTGCATTTGGTTTTTGAATGTTTGAAGGTTGTCTTTGCCATTGTACGAGCTAGAGATTTAATTCTTCTTACATAAAAACTTAGAGTCTAGAGCACAGTTCTTTGGCTAGAAGTGGATTCTGCCGCAAATTCCACCACTTCTGAAACAACTAGGCCCTGACCGTAGTGACCGAAAACGATTGCCATCTGTATGTCCAGTATCAAGTGTGTCGGAGGTCTCATGACAGCAGGTGGCACCATCACCCGAGAGCCAGAGATTGGGTAGCCATAGAGGTGATCCCTCCAAGTGAGGTTAGAGAGTCATGTTGCCTGGGTGGTGTGTAGGGAAAGCTCGTTGGAACTATCAATATAGCAACTCTCGTTAGCACAAAATTATTGTAAAATGTTGGATGTTTCTGTCTAAACTAACTCCCCTTCAGAGACTTTCGAGCAGACAACAGGAGAACAGCCGCTGCAGTGTGTGTGTGCTGGAACAGGGGTGGTGTGTTGGGACACCGTACAATCAAATACAACATAACAAGTATTTTGCTAGGGGAACTTGTACAGCAGAAACATTACTTTTCCAAAACACAAGCAAATGGGAGAATATAAATGTGTACCAGATCGGGGTGGAGAGATGCTTACTCTTTAAAGAGAACTGACTCCCAAACCCACCTGATGGAAAGAAACTGCATTACAGATGTGTCCGTAGACTGAGGACATTACAAAATACACAGGGGGGAGTCTTATGCTTCCCAGTGGTACCCGGGGTTGTGAGGCACCTCGCTATCACCTTGTCTGTGCCTGCTCGGGGTCAGCTCCCTGACTCCACTGGCCACAGACAACACCAGCCCTCCCCCCGTAGCCTACGCAGGCTCTGCTGTCCCTCTGCAAGTTAGCAATAGGTGCACTCCAACCCCTGAGTCCTCCGAGCGACTCCCTGGAGTGTCTAGCCCCTGCTCCACTGGATACACAGCATTCACAGATTCGCTGTTCCCAAAGAAGCAGTGGGCTCCAGTTTACCAGTTTCACATCAGATCACTGCTCGGTTTAACACACAGCACTTAGATATGTTCATAATGAAAACAAGCAAGAGTTTATTTAACGAAGTAAAACATAATCCCAACTGTACATACAAAGTGATGGGGTCTAAATTAGCTGTTACCACTCAAGAAAGAGATCTTGGAGTCATTGTGGATAGTTCTCTGAAAAGATCCTCTCAATGTAAAGTAGCAGTCAAAAAAGTGAACAGTTTTAGGAACCATTAAGAAATAGATAATAAGACAGAAAAGATCATAATGCCACACTATAAATCCATGGTACACCCACTCCTTGAATACTGCTTGCAGTTCTGGTCAACCCATCTCAAAAACAGATATATTAGAATTGGAAAAGGTACAGAGAAGGGCAACAAAAATGATTAAGGGTATGGAACAGCATCCATACACTGAGAGATTAAAAAGACTGGGACTTTTCAGCGCAAAAAGACGTCTAATGGGGATATGATAGAGGACTATAAAAACCAGGGGTGAGTTAATGAAACGAATAGGCAGCAGATTTAAAACAAACAAAAGGGAATACTTCTTCATACAACACACAGTCAACCTACAGAACTTGTTGCCAGGGGATGTTGTGAAGGGCAAAACTATAATGGGGTTCAAAAAAGAATTAGATACGTTCATGGAGGATAGGTCCATCAATGGCTATTAGCCAAGATTGTCAGAGATGCAACTCCATGCTCTGGATGTCCCTAGCTGCCAGAAGCTGGGAGTGGATCACAGGGGATAGATCACTTGATGATTGCCTTGTTCTCTTCATTCCCTCTGAAGCATCTGGCATTGGTGACTGTCGGAAGACAGGATACTAGGCTAGACGGACCATTGGTCTGACCCAGTATAGCCGTTCTTATACTTACATTTTGCAGTGCTTAGGCTGACCAGTGGGCTACTGGCTCTCAGTAGAGACCTTTGGTGAACTTGTGCATATACTTGACTCAAGGGATCCCTGTACAACTCTGTGCCCTCTGCCAGTTGGCACAAAGAGGTTCCTGGATCATAGGGAGTCCTTCCATCCCTCAGAGATCGCAGAACTCCAAGCTATACCCCAGTTACCACATACTAGTGTCTGCCCGTCCTCCCTTCTCTCTGTATCCTTTGAGATGAAAGGGAGGGTGTAACAGGAGGAATGTTTTAGACAAGTGAAAGACGTATTTCTTGTGTGGTTTAGGGCCGCTTTAGCCAGTGGCTCTGCCACCTGCAAAACTGAATGTACTAAGACACAACTCCACGTTATATGAAGATAGCGTCTTACTGGCTATTAATTTACAGCAGCTTTTGGTGGGACCTGTAGCTTTGTTGTTGGTTACTATTTTATGTTGCTAAATGCATGAATTGTGTTGCCCTGAGCTCCCCACAATCCACTGGACTATGTAGTTTTCCTAAAAGGATCTTTTATTATTAGACTGGACATAAAGGCAAAGGAAGTTTGGAAGAATTCTTTTCTCCATCAGGCAAAGGGAAGCTTATGAGGAGAGGCTGCAGTGTGTGTTTGAGGCAGTTCCTTTTGCTATCTGCAAAGTGCCAGGCACAGGGGATTTTTGCCTTATTGTGAGTTTACTCTCCGGGGCTTTGATCTGATGAACCTACTGCTTATATTTTTATGCTACATTCACATTTTCATAGGAAAAAGTAAAAATATGTAACTTTAAGGTGTGGGAACAAAGTAATAGCAAGGCTTGTAAATATTGAAAACGTTGACTTATTTCTATTTTTCTTTCCTTTCTCTCTTTAGGGAATAAGTGTTATTTTTAATGTTGCATTGGGATTATTAAAAGTGAGTATCCAACTTTAACATTGTTTCATTTAATACATCACCATGTACTGGCTGTATTACAAAAATACTATAATCAAAAATCTTCCTGTATTATTGTTGTTGCTGTCTGGCATGCACTGCCTCTGCGGCTGTGCCATGTGTGGAAAATGTCCTATTGTGCAAGTGGAAACACGTGTTGCTATTTTAAGAAGGTTAAAAGATACTTTCTCGTGAGCTTAACAAAATAGTGGTTTCATTTTATTAGCATCTGTTATTGAAGCTATTTTTCAAAATCCGCTTTGCAAATATTGTTTCCTTTCTGCATGTTTCTAGACTACCAAGGATGACCTGTTATTGACGGACTTTGAAGGGGCTTTAAAGTTCTTCCGTGTACAGCTGCCCAAGAGATATCGGTCAGAGGAAAATGCAAAAAAGCTGATGGAGTTAGCTTGCAATATGAAGGTAAACATGTGAGGCCAGCAAGTTGTTCTCAGCATTTGTCTATCCTGTATATATTGGCAGAGAGTTCACATAACTTTGTGATTTATCTACCTCTAGATGCTTTGCAATGAAACAAATAGAGCTTAAGTTACTAAAAACACTCCAATAAAGTTTAAAATCTGCGTAAAACTACACATATTGCATATGCAGAAAAGCATTTATTTGCTCAAGTCTTTCTCCAATGATTTCTGCTAAATGGCCAGCAGTGTCTCTCCTGGAGACAACTGGGAACAACACACTTGAAACAAAGTAAACAGTGCCGAGGCAGAAAATATGGTCCTTTTGAACGGAACAGAGCTATATTTAATTGTATACTACAGCAAGGAGCTCATTAAAAATGCATTGATAGGTACTATAAATTCTGTATATCTACTTGGGAGGCAAATGGAAGATGACCTTGCATTTAAAATTTCCCAAATTAATCAAGGTTGGCAAGTGATCCTGAAGCTTCTATGTTCCTAATGTTGATTTTTTTTTTATTTTTTATTATTTTTTTTTTTTTTGCTTCTGTTAAAAATCCTCTAAGTTGAGTACTTGACTGTTTTAAACCTGAGACTCTGCAGTGGGCTGTAGCAGGTTAATGGGAGGGCAGTTTTACACCATAAGCATTGATTTATGCTCTTTTGTACTCTGAAGAAGGATTCCTCTATAATGAAATTAACCTAAGCAGAACTGTGTGTGGAGCTGTCTGCAGAAACTGCTGCACCTGCATTGCAGCTAGTTGGAAACTCTTGAATAATGTAGAAAGCTTTGTTTTTCCATGAGCAGCCCTAGTGGGAGGTTCACAGTATCACTCTTCGTTTGGGGACTGTTAACTGAATGTATAAGACAGGGGTCGGCAACCTTTCAGAAGTGCTGGGCCAAGTCTTCATTTATTCACTCTCATTTAAGGTTTCGCGTGCCAGTCATAATTTTAACATTTTTAGAAGGTCTCTTTCTATAAGTCTAGAATATATAACTAGGGTTACCATATTTCAGCAAGCAAAAAAGAGGACGGGAGGAGCCCCGCCCTAGCCCC
>NW_020664589.1:15406911-15430113 GCF_002925995.2 Terrapene triunguis
GGGGCTCTCTCTGGCTATCGGAGCCCCATGTAAGTGGCACCATCCAGCCGGCTGCCCTGTTAGCCGCGCGCGCTCTGCATGGGGGGGAAGTCCGGACATTTACAAATTCCCCCCGGACGCTATTTTTAGCTCAAAAAGCCAGACATGTCCGGGGGAATCCGGACGAATGGTAACCCTAATATAACTAAACTATTGTTGTATGTAAAGTAAATAAGGTTTTAAAATATTTAAGAAGCTTCATTTAAAATTAAATTAAAATGTAGAGCCCCCCGGACCGGTGGCCAGGACCCAGGCAGTTTGAGTGCCACTGAAAATCAGCTTGTGTGTCGCCTTTGGCATGCGTGCCGTAGGTTGCCTACTCCTGGTATAAGACATGATATTTAAAATGAGTGCTCTGGCATGTACCGCACGTGTTTCGTGTGCGGATATTTCTGAATCTTTCATAAGTGCCTTATAGTTTTAAGAGTGCTGTTCTCCGTGGAGTAACCATCTAACCTGAGGTTTCTCTTACCACGAGTGTAGTTATTGTTTGTCTTCTCCCCAGAGTTGCTGCTTAAGCTAATAAAATTGCACTTGTCATACAGTCAATGTTATCAAAAGTTTGGGAAATACTGAGGGTGGCCAGACTTGATACTTGCACTTATGGTTAGTTGTGAAAGCACTAATGGGAAATCATTTAACATGAAGTAGGCTGAGCTGAACTATGCAAAGAGTTGTAGGGGTTAGAATAACATGAAGATGGAACGCAGTTGAAGCCATGTTGGTCCCAGGATATTAGAGAGACAAGGTGGGCGAGGTAATAATCTTTTATTGGACCAACTTCTGTTGGTGAGAGAGACAAGCTATCTCTCTCGAAAGCTTTTGTCTCTCACCAACAGAAGTTGATCCAATAAAAGAGATTCCCTCACCCACCTTGTCTTATTAAGATGGAACACTCAAATACTGTATCAAACACAACCAAGGAGGTTCTATGCAATACCATCAATTCTAGCCACATAGATCTAGACTCTGAAGTTTGAATGGTATGTAATAGTCACCTAATGTTGAGCTCCCTGATAAAAGATTATGGAGCCCTCAGGGCCTATACAACAACCAGCCCAAGTGAAAGGTTTTGTGTGTTTAAGAGCCAGGAGGATTAACGTAGACACTATTTTGTAGCTTTTTAAAAACTGATGGCTTACATTGACAGAGAACTGAAACCCGGCTTTCCCTTCAAGTAACAAGGAGCTTGCATCATTATTAAAAACACACAATGCTGACCTAGACGTGCACTTTCTGAATATACTGGAGACTAACTCCTCATAAAACTTTTGCATTTAAAATAATTTAACATTGCTAAGTTTCAGCTAAGTGGCACAATTTAATAAACAACTCTGCCTTTTTTTTTAACTCACTAATTTAAGACAAGGCCAATTTAACTTAGTGTAAAGAGAACAGCTAAAACTTTGAGAATTTCACCTTTGCTTTTAAATTCCAGAAAAGAGTTGGAAGGAAATTAGTTTTAAAAAGCTTTCAGCCAAAATTTGATTCAAACCTGGGTAGACACCAGTTATCAGGGATGATTTGTGAGTAATGAAATTTGTACTGCCACAATGCAAAAAGGGAACTATGTGACTCATTAGAGAAGGTCCTTCCAATCAAAACAACTGTCTGATTAAAAATAGCAAAGATACCAAACTCTGAAACCCAGAACTTAGAATTGGTCTCTGCCACAGAACCAAGTTGAGGTCCATCACGCTCCCATTTAGTTAACTATAGCATCATCAGGGTTTGCCAGCAAATATTGTGCTGCAAATTGATTCCAACTCTGTCATTACAAAGGAGGCTCTGTTCTACAAATGTAATTGCCTTGCTATTAATGTATCCTTTGTATTAATTAATAATTCCTATTTAATAATAGCTGTATGACAAAGTGCTTCTCTAGGAGATATTTCATCCAGTTCTATCGCTTGAGGTGCACAAAAATTTCTCAGATAGAAATTGTCCACCAGACCCTATTACTTAAATGTAATTATGTAAAAGAGATGTAGCCTTTAACATTGGGAATAAGGATATCCTGGCAGTTACTGGTAATGAACACGGCATTAATTCACAGTGAAAGTCAACAGCTTCTCTTTAATCAAATCAAACTGTGAATATTGTAACTAAACCTTTAAACCAGATTCCCAAAAACCCCTTCTGTAGTGTCTCCTTTATAGCTGTGATCATTCAATTCTGAAATAGAGCTATCTTATGTTTTTAAAGGAAACTTTCTAACTTCTTATGACAGTTGTAGATATATATTTTATATTTATAATTTAACTATATATGCCAAGTTTTGGGGCAAAACCACTGGTGTTGGCACAAAATTTCTTTATACTTACAGCATGGCTAAAGGAGCTCGGTATGCTGCCAGAGTCTAAGCATAGCTTTAATAGTATGTAAACATTCCTGGGCATTTGGGTTTTCCAGAGCTCTTTGCTCCACATTTGCCCGCTCCACTGCAGGGTCTCTACATAGACCTCAAAATGGCAGTTAACGGGTTTGTACTCCGTTCTGATCCAAAACCTGTGTAAGAAAAGGGAAATAAGCAGGATGAAGATGACCCAGTCTTGGCTGATTACAGACAGCATTGATATTAAATATGCATCTGGCTAATGTCGTGTGCAACACTTGCATTGCCAAGAGTGCATTCACACATTTTACCTTTCACTTTTCACAGCAGGAACTTCGTTCGTTTTCCCCTTCCCACTGCTGCCTAGGCTCCCTTTGTTTCAAGTGCACCATGAACTAATGGCACAGCATATATAATGTACTATATAGGGAAGCCAGATGCAATTTGCATTGAAAGGGTTAACAGAATATGGAAGGCTGCTGGAGAGAATGCAGGTTGCAACACTGGGCTCTGAGCAAAAGCCCAATGCTTGCAGCTCTCACCCCCATGCACACTTTTTTTTTTTATTTGAATGCTGCATGTAATTGGTTCAACTTAAAATATAAGCCTATTGCTGTCACACACACACACAAAAAAATCTCTTGCTTTTTACCTGAAAATGCTTTTGAACAGAAAAGGCCCTGATGTCAAGCTGAATCATTTATAGGAAGGGAAAAGTAGCCTGGCTGAGGCATTGTGATTACAACAGCATTCTGTTGAAAAGGAGGTCAGCTAATGATGAGCGTGAAGTAATGCTAGATTCTTAAGGTCACACTTCATTGTTATAGTGAAATGTAAAAAGAGCCACTGCTACCTTCCTTGCCCCAGAAAAACTAGAATTTGGGATTCCTGCCTCCTCTGTATCTCACAATGCAAATTCCAAGATTTCTGCTGCCGTTCCACTCGCACCGTTCCCACTGGGGCTGTATATTGGTGATCATCACAAAAAGAACCTTGTGATCACCCAGTAACTCCTATCTAGAGCTAAGATTGGTTCTGATACACTCAGAAGTGTGGTGAGTTGAATACATTGGTGTGTGCTTATTTCCTTCCTTCTCAATGTTTAACATTCTCACTAATGTGAGATTCAGCATGTAAAAGCCAGGACATGTTTCAATAAGTCCTTATGTAGTGAAACAAACTACCTATTAAGATTTTAACCCTTTCTCGAGAATGAAGCTAGTTCCTAAAGATCCCTTGTGAGTGTTTATTAAGTGTTTACTCTGTATTTTTCCTGATTAACTCTTATAACTATAATTGTACTGCACAGAGACTCCAGCTAAGGAGATTGAAATATTTCAGTCGAAATCTAATTAAAACATTTCTGTATAAATCTCACTAGAGGGAGCCTAGCTCTTAGTTTTCTGCAGCTTGTTCATCTCGGGCAAGACTGTTAATGATAAAGTAGGAAATAACCATAAACTGATTTTCATATGTCTGTCTTACTCTTTTGCAAAAGATTTGTTTATTAAACCTTAAAATCTTGTCAAACAAGTACTTTAAAAAAAATGAGCCATCCCCATTTATCATGTAGCTAGCTTACTGAGATAATAGTAAGGCCCAGCAGCCTTTAATCATTGGAGACCCAGTGTAAATCAGTGCTAGTCCACAAGTGAAGTGAGCCTGGTGGTCTCAGCATAGGCTTTATTGCTAAGCCACTACAGCACTTGGCATGTCTCGGGACCTCAACAGAAGGAGAGGCTCTGGTGGGGTGGGTTTTGTTTAAAGATTTTTCTGTGTCTTCTGTAATGGTAGTGTCTGAGCACCACATATGCATTAATTAATTTATCAATCCTCTGTGAAGAGGAGGAGGATTCTTATCTCCATTTTACAAATGGGAACACTGGGGCAGTGAGACTCATTTGCTCAAGGTCACAAAGGGAGGGAATCTCTGACAGAGCTGGGAGGAGAACTCAGATCTCCTGAGTTCCAGAATGGTGCCTTACCTGCTTGTTACCAGACCATCATTTTTCTCTATCCTTCTCTCCCATTGGTGCTGATGTAGTCTGTTGTGGCTTGACAGAGATGTACAGGCAGCCCTGGGATTGGAGATTGTTTAAGTCAGGTACGAGCTAGCAGAGCTGTGTGATGAACCTTGCTCAGGCCCTTCCTGTTTTAGCAGTTTCATAAAAAGCACAGAAGACATGTACGCATGACGTTAAAAATTAAAGCTGAAGAGGCAGCCTTAAAACTTCAACCTCATCAAATAAACACCTGTGCTCCAAAGAAGGCAGGAAGCGACAGAATATTTATTTGATTACGTTGAATAGGTCAAAAATTTTTGGCCAGTTCTAATTACGTCCCTCTCAGAATAGATGGGAAACATTTTAATCATATTTTGTAGCAGGCAGGTCTTGCCTGAGGTTTGCACCCCTGACACTGTAAAATGTGTATGCTTTTCCATGAGAGAGAATGGAACTGGCCAGGAACTAATATGTTGTGTTTAATTTAGATTGGTCAGAAGAAGTTGAAGAAATATGAAAAAGAATATCATACAATGAGAGAGCAACAAGCACAACAGGAGGATCCTATAGAAAGATTTGAGGTAACGCACTGCACACCTAGGTCATTTTGAGGCCTCTCAGGAAAGTCCTGCTCCAAATTCTGTTTCTTTCAGTTGTTTCTCTTTATTTGCCAGCATGCAGAGATTTTGCTAGGACAGCTTAATTCTGCCAAATGAACATTAAAGAAATGCCTATTTGTGTTGATCAGCAGGGATGTTCCAGAGCAAGCCCCTTCGTAAAATGTTTCCATTAAATTGAAGGGCGGGATAGTGCAGATTTATACTTTTACACTTGGGTTCATAAAACTGCCTCAGAAGAGTCCATTTGTGTAATGTGCTGATTGCACCAAGTGCCAGATATTTAAACAAACACACACAATTCTGGTGGGTATAAGCCAGCTCACCGCCATAAAGTCTTCACTCTCCTCCCCCATTTCTCCCCCCCACCCCCAGTGACACAGGTTGTATGCTGTGAAATACTGAGTCTATTTTTCAGGGTATAAACATTTCAAGTGAAGTGCACTTCTATCCATGTGTTTGTCAGGAGCTGGAGCCTCCCTCCTCAATTATGGTTGTGGCAGAGCAGTTTGTTTAAGCGAGAAAACAGCTGAGCAGTCTTCACATACTCCCCCCCACCCTGGTCTTTGCAGCCCACCCCCTCTTTCACAGCACACAAAGTTTATCGCAAGCCTCGGAGGGAAACGCTTGTGGGAACATTGGCAGTGGACTCTCACCCCCACCTCTCCGCTGCCCGAAGCTTTGCTATGGCTCAGTGGGCTTCCCAGTAATGGCTAAGCAGAGTTACTAATAAATAGCTGCTTCTCAAAGGTCATTTTTTGCTTCGCTAACCATATTATGAATATAAAATAGTTAATTATTTGTTGTCACTAAAACACATGCAGCCAGAATTGGGTTTCCAGGCTGGTCTTATAGGGTGAATGTGTGAGCCGAGAGGCACTCAAAACGGTTTCTGGTAAACGAACTCCTTGAGAGAGCTTTTTTTTAAACTCAGGCGTTTTGTTTCTAATAGCGAGAGAACCGGCGACTGCAAGAAGCAAATATGAGGCTTGAACAAGAAAATGATGATCTTGCCCATGAACTGGTCACCAGCAAGATTGCACTGCGGAAGGATTTAGATAATGTAAGGCAAAACATTTCCCTCTGCTCTTGGGTGCAGATAATGCAAAACTTAATTTCTATTTACTCCTCTCATTTAATTCTTAATGTCTCATTGCGGGTGTCTATAGATGGATCATGCTCTTACAATTACTTTGTAAACCTGCATTTTCCACTTATGAGACTGATAAATCTCATATTATTTCTTCACCTTGGGATGTTTTTCCATTTATCTTTTGCCTTCAGGCCTATGGATTGCATATATATATTTATAATGGAAAGCCTACTACCGTGGCCAGGATTCTCTTAGGTCTCACGAGGTAAGCAAGGGCAGGTTTGGCCATTTATTGAATTGGAGACCTTTAAGGGACATTCAACAGGTGGTGGTGTTGCTTGATGTAAGCGCGACTCTTCTTTCCAAGTCAGTACTCGGTGATTATCCCAGCATGGCACTAGGCTGCACTATGCTGCTGAAGGTCCCATCTGAAGGATACCTAAAACTGAGGCTCTCACCCTCCCGGTCATGAAAAGAGCCCAAGGTAATTTGAGGGAGAGAAGAGGTATTGGCTCTTTCATGGAGCCAAATTCCTACTTGGAAAGTTGCATTCTGACCTCCCTGATATCCCCTAGCGTGTAAATCGGCAATGTTGTTCTTCCTCTCATGTTGTGTAGTGTAATTGGTGCAAGATGGCTTCTGTATTTGCCACAGAGGTGGCTGAGCAGTTGCTACATGTATAGACTGTAAAACCCATCTTGGTCTTGTAGGATGCAGGTGCTTCTCACTCTTGATTGTTTTTGCCACTATGTTGGATAAGAGACAGTATGTAGCTGGAGTCTAGAAAGCCCATTTTCTGACCCTTAGTGACATTATGGTGGCTTCTGTATTCTGACTTCCTGGTAGCCGTTTAGTCTGTGTATATCGTTTCACTGTCAGCAAAGCACTTAAGAACCCCTAAGTCGCTTTGACTTTCAATGGGACTTAGACTCTTAAGTCTCTTAGGTGCTTTTCAAAATTTCATCCTGTGTGTTTTGGCTTGCTGAAGTGTGCCAATATGGATTGAATTTATTATGACTCTTCCCCCCCCACGCCCTCCAATGTATTTGCAGTCACATTGGTCATTTCCCATATCAATAGTTTTCTAAAGGCAAATGCACTGGAGGGTACGTTCTTGTACTGATCAAGTATTTACAGGTGTGTTAAGATGAGGGAATACCCTTGATGCTAAAAATTAACGTCTTCAAAGATTCTTATAAAACTCAGTCATCTTCTTGTTCCTTGTTCATTTTGCACAGATGCTTGGATTCCAATTGTGTTACTTGGATTTTTCTTTGCTGTCTCTTCCCTTCATGTCAGATTTAGATAATCACATTGGGGATGTTTTGCTAGAATATACTTTTGCTGAGACAGAAGGACTGAAACACTGCCTTAGACAGCACACATGGTAGGGCAAAATGAACTGGCATTTCTGCTGCTGCCTCTGAACTGATGTAGATATTACCAATCCACCTGGAAATACGTGGGAAAGAAAAAGTGCTTGTGTCATACCATTCTCATTCTGTATGAAGATACATGCATTTGTGAAATCCCAGCGGAAGCTGGCTTTTAGAAATCGTATAAGCCAGGATTTGACAGACTTTAAAGTGTTTTAGCCCACCAACCTAAGTGAAGTAGGGATTCCTACTCTTTACTGGGAAAGTTTCTGCAGGAAAAATATTGGAAGTTCTTACTGTTTCAGAGTGAGAATTTATACCAGTCGATGAATGCTCTGTAGTGTTATGAAAACCTGCTATAAATATGAGTAATAAATTCTATTATCCTTTTGTTCTGGGTAGGGACTTCACAAAATACCAGCATGTTCACCTTGTTACACCTCCTTTTCCATTTCAGCAAAGACATAATAGAGGAATATGAGGACAGCTGAGCAGTTGTGCTCAAAGGATGGGCCCCAACATAAAATGCACTGAAGGGATCATCTTTTGTTGCTTTTGATATTCACTAGTAACTCAGTTGTGACCACTTGAACCCATATGGGACTTAGCTGTGCTCTAATGTTGACTTGCTTATACAAAGCAGAATTAAGCCAAACTTCTGAGGTAGCCCATTGGATTTGGTTATAATCTGTCCATCCTCCAAAGATGGCTAAATGAAGTTGACAGAATTGCCCTTGAGGGGACTTACGTGATTTGACCCTGGATTAATTCTTCTAATTGGGCCCTGAGATCATGTTCCATTTCAACTAGTCAGCTGTCCTGGAAGAAAAGTACTAAAAGACATTGTGTAATACACCCTTTCTGATACCTTAAAGGCACGTTTGCAATCTCATAGCCTAGATAGATCAAAGCAAAGAATGGAAATTAAGCAGCTTCCTTCATTTCCTGTATACTAGCCCAGAAATTAAGCTTCAGTCATCGTCTTTTGTTGGAGTCAGATGTCCAGCTTTCTTCAACTTCAAAACAATTTGGAGCCAATGGATATCGACAAGTCCATCCCTTAGGATTGTGCCCCTATTTTTAAGGATCATCAAAACTTTAGTGGACTAAAATTCACTGTGATTTTCTTCCTTTGAAAGGGATTGAGACAGTTGCTTTCTGAAGTCTTTAAACCTTTTGAGTATTGATCATATTGATCATATATATAATCAATACATCTATCTGTGAGGCCTGAGCTATTGTATTTAAACAGCAATGCTGGAAAAGACGCATACCTTTGCAGTAATGGTTTTGAGAGACTTATCTTGTGTGAGACTGAAAAAAAAAAATAAACCTAAGGAGCTTTTCAAGGCTGTTGTCAGTTCTGGTCTTTTCCAGCTTAATTTATCCTTTGTATTTTTACATCCCCCAAAAGGTATTTATCAAGGTCAGACTCATCATCCTAGTAGATCTCGGAAGGAAAGTGAAGAAATGTGTTCTGTCTTACCTGATCAGAAAGATGAGTTAATGTACAGTTGTGGTGAAGTGGTTTGGCATAGTACTGCACTGATCCCTCGGGCTCAGATAGAAGGGAACTCATGGGAGCAAGGAGTAGTGTACGCCAAGCTCATTTTAATTTTCTGTTCAATGTACACATTTTCTGCCTGGGTATTGAGTACTTAGTGGAGCAGATTGTCATTGAACTGTTCTCATTTGCTTGTGTTAGATGCTGTTTGTAATGCAAACTCTTCTGGATGGCTTAAGAAACGAGGGGAGTAACTGCCTTCATGGGCAGGTGTCATGTCTATTTTGATTTGGTGAAGCTCTCCTGGGGCTTTCTCAATGAATGTATTCTCACCACAGCTTGGACATTTGCAAAGTGAACATGAGATTTGGATTGTTAAAGTTTTTTTATTATAGATCATCTTTCAAATAGTTATCTGTTCTATGTCTTCCATTGTCCTTTAGTTTACTATTCTGGTCCCAGGCCCAAGTGAAAAGGGAGTAATTATTTCTCTAATTGGATTTCTTCCTGGGAGCAATCATTCAGATGCTGACTTTGCTGAGGCCGGTCACTGAAATTAAAGAAGAGCTTTTGGAGGGAGGGTTATCTATGCAGAACAGAGATGCCACACTGACTCCCAGTCTTCTAGGCTAACCACCACTCGCTATTTGTGAAGCATGTACAGTGTGCCTGGCAGTACATAGGACATGAAAGAAGACATGTTATGTGGCCCAGAAAGCTAAATCATTAAGGACTTTCTCCTTCTCACTCTCCCACCCCCCAGAAATGATTAATTTGTGCCTTTATATTGATGTGATTAAGCATCTGTCAGGTGCTATTTCTACCTTCATAAGGATAAGACTACAGGACTTGGCCATTCACTCACATTAGGAGACCAGTTGTGGTTTACTGAGTTTTGTTGGTTACCAAATGAATAGATGCAAATAAAAAGAAGTCTCCCAATGTATTTTGCTCATGTATTTTAGCAAAGGTAGTCTTGTTTTAATTTTCACCTGCATAGTTTACATGGACTCTCAGAATATACTAGGAAGAGCCACAGAGTCTTTATAATAAGGTCTCGGTTTTGCGGTGTTTCTTCTGTTAAATAATGGTTGAGAAGTGGGGAACAGGGTCTCCTGTGAGATTGGTCAGGGTGAGGAGTGCTACTAAGGTCTGCCTGATGGGAATAAGGATAATTGTGCAGCAGGCATGCAGTCTCCAGGGGAACTATTTTTCATATTGAAGCTGTAGGAAGCACCAAAAATGACAGATAAGTTTGTTCTTGTGATGATCTGATATCAAAAATGGTCCCTTTATCTCCTTTGATGGTACTTGTAATGAAAACGAAGAGTGTAGAATGAGGCTGTTGCCTTGGCAGAGTCCCATGGGTCTGGTGTGCCGTTGGATGCCAAGAGGCATAGGCACAATGGCGCATACAATTCTTTAGTGATGGGAAATCCTGTGCTTGATGTTCTGCTCTATGGTGTGTGTTTCAGGCAGAGGAAAAGGCGGATGCGCTGAATAAGGAATTGCTAATGACCAAACAGAAGTTAATTGATGCAGAAGAAGAAAAAAGGCGACTAGAAGAGGAGTCTGCTCAGGTTATGGGCGTTTCTGTTGCTTTCACGTTTCTGTAAAGCAGGGAAATTAAGAAAACGAGACCTGCATAGGAAGGGCTTATTGTTCCAAGTTATCCTTCTGCCTCTCGTTCAGTGTAAAGAGCATAGAGAAACAGAGTTCAGGGTCCCTTTGAAAGCTGCTGCTTATTGTAATTTAATATTTAACTAACTTGGAAGCATGGATGCATGCGGACAGTGTTACTACAGATGGAAGCAACATAGGATTCAAACTGTCACCATTTACCCCAGTGAATTCCTCGTACATATCCTACCACAAACCAACCCAATTTTCCTGATATGCCTGCCCATCAGTGTCTCAAACTAGCTTCATAGCTACACCCTAGATTGCAGTGGGGCTGGACTAGCCCATTGCTTCTCAGAGGTAGAAAGGCTTGTCAACTCCGAAGGGTTATGAGTTAGAGGAGTGAAGGTGGGTTGTCTTCTGCAGACGCTGTCAGATTATTTTTTAAGGTATTGTAAATATGTAATCTTTCTCTTTATTTTACTGCAGCTGAAGGAAATGTGTCGTAGGGAACTAGACAAGACAGAGTCGGAGATTAAAAAGAACAGCTCTATTATTGGTGACTATAAGCAGGTAAGTGCAGCTTGGATAGGGATGGGGCATACTGCTCTCACATGCCAGGGAATTCTCTGGTATTTAGCATTTATTTTCCAGACATCCCCATATAAGTACAATATTTGCCATGTATTTACTGGGACTTCTGAGATATTTAAGTGGAGCAGCTGTGGTGGTTTTCATGCTTTTTTGGCTGAGATCACAATGTTCTATTTATCTCTGACTTAAATCTTTATAGGGTGCCACGTGCCAATTACCCATCATATCCATTATGAAGAGCATAAAGTTATTTGAATGGGCTATGGTCTTGCAATCTAAAGGCTTTGCTGCTAACTTCACTCCAAAAATTTTCTCCCCCATAGTCCCTTCTCCCACCAGATGGTGATGATAAAGAAGCCCTTTAGCTTGGTTCAGCCCTATGACAGTGTTTCAGAATGTTAAGTTTGGATTCACACTCCTGCAGTGCATGGTATCCAATCCATAGCTCCATTTACTAGGAATTTAGCCTCAAGATATCCTTAGGCTGCATCAAACAAACCTCAAGGGGTAGGTGTGGCTAGCCACACCCACTGTCATGGTGGTTTACTTGATTCCCAAGGCAATGGAAGGAACTATGCTTCCTCTCAATTTGTCTTGACTCCCCCAGAGAGGCTGAACTATAAACTTATTTGCTTAAACTGCACCTTTGGCTACAGCCTTAGAGGCACATATGTAATTCCATGCATTACTGCATGTATGTTGTGTGACTGCAGTGAAATACCCTGCTGTAATGCCTCCGTGCATGCAGCAGGATCCAGGTTGCTTTAGAAACCTTGACGCTGAATTTCCTGACTCTTCTGGGGCCCTTAAAATCTCCACTTTACTGCTGCTGAGCACAGGAGTTTGGTTTTAATATTTATTGAGCAACTGCTGCGTGGTAACAGAATTTTGCTTTGTTAGATTTGCTCCCAGCTGAGCGAGCGACTGGAGAAGCAACAAACAGCAAATAAAGCTGAAATTGAGAAAATACGGGTAAGGGGATGCATGTTACCAGGATCTTCACTGTTTAAACGTTATCAGCCTAATGAATCCGTGCACTTATGATCTTTTAAAAAATTCTTTAACGAATTAGCTAGAATGATGTGTTGCACCCAGCACCTTCCGTGTTTCACTGTTGGCACAAGTACAGATGAAATAAATGGCACCTACAGCATTCTTTGGCTGCCGTATAGTTTCAGGAAGGGGCAGTTAGTTTCCTGCTCCCCCTACCACACCATCCTGTAACATGCTGTTACTGTTCAATAACTGATGCTCGCTGTCATGAAGGATTTCTTGCTGTAGCAGGAGAAGGCACCACCAGCCTGCTTTGACCATAATGTAACATTGAGGGAATGCAGAAATAATTATCCCAAGAAGAGAGTTTTACCAACAACAAACTGTCCCTTGGACTCTGTGCTTAGTACAGTCACCCTGTGCAGCCTGTGGTCATCAGACTATTCAGTGCATGTTTGGTCTGCCTTGCCAGTTAGTTTTAGTGTTGTTTGCCTCGTGTCTGTCAAATCTAATCCATAGCAGTTTCCACAGAGAATTTTCCCCCTTGATAAAGCTGATTGCATTTCAGCCCAGATCAGAAGGTGCAATCATTTTTCTTCCAGATTCATGATGGCTCTTTGTGAAATCTTTTGAAATATCTATTTAGCTCTGGACACTGCATATTACCTGCTACCGCAATGTGAACAATACTTTGGACTTCCATAATGCTGTCACCTGAGGATCTCAAAGCACTTTGGACATTTAAGCTTCATAACATTCCTGTTATGTAGATAATACTACTAAGGGAATTCTGTGCCACTGCACGGGCACAGAATTAATGTTCCCCGCAGATTTCTTTGCTTCCCTGCAGAAAAATGACTTTTTGACAGGGAAGCAAAGGGAAGCTGCCAGAGCAGTCACGTGCCCCTCCCCAGCAGCACAGGCACATTGTTTCAGGCGCCTGGAGCAGCCGGCAGAGAGGTAAATCACTGTGGGAGGGGGTGGTGCTAGGGACGCCCCAGCTGGGGCCCAGTCAAAGCCACCCCCATGCATCTGGACCCCCACTGAGCCTCACCCCCTTGCACCCAGCATTCCCCCCCCACTCAAACCCCCACCCCGCTGAGCCTGGACCGTGCTGAGCCCCCGAACCTGGAGCTGGGGATGCCCTGGCTGGTGGCTTCTGCCCTGGCTGGTGGCTCCTACCCTGGGCTGGGGTGGGGGAGGAGTGCACTTCCCCTGCATGGAGTAGTCAGGGCCAGACCCACCCCCAGAAACCTCCTCTGGCTGCAGGAAGCTCCGCCCCTGTCCCGCTCCACTTCCTGTCCCCATCGCTCCTCAACCACGGGGAAAGGGGTCACTGTACAGGGAGCTGCTCACCGATCTGCCCAACCCCCATGCATCCAGACCCTCCTGCCGAGCCTCGACACCCCACACCCAGAACTACCCACCAACCCCCCGCACCCAAACATCCACCCCGCCGAGCCTGGCCCTCCCTGATGAGCCCCCTGCCTCCAATGCCCCCACCCCTCTGCATCCAGACCCCTCACCCCTGCACCCAGACCACAGCCCGATAAGCCCCACCCCCTGTGCATCTGGACCCGCACCCCACTGAGCTCCAAGCAGCTGCACCTGGACCCCCACCCCACTGAGCCCCACTCCCTCAGCACCCAGACCCCCTGCTGAGCCCCCAGCACCTGGACACCCTAGTGAACCCCCACACCCAGACCCCCCCGACGAGCCCCATCCCCCCCACAGCCAGACCTCCTTGCCAAGCCCCAACCAACTTCACCTGGACCCCCTGCAGAGTCCCTTTTGCCCCTGCATCCAGAAACCTTCCAAGGCGCCCCTGTGCATCCAGATCATCCCTGGACCCCCCACTGAGCTGCCCCACACAGAACCCTTTTACCCCACTCCTGGATCCCCCCAACATTAAGCCCCTCCACACTGGATCCTGCCCATACCTAGTGCGCCTAGGACAGAGTGGCAGTGACCCGGGCAGTTTTCTGGGGCAGGACTGGCCCTTGCGCTGTGTCAGGGTCAGACTCCGCTGAGTTTGTGTCCCCGGGTGAGGGTGCGGGGGGCTGCAGGGTGATCTCCCATCTCCATGCAGCCAGTGGCCTGTGCACCCCACTGCCATGCTGGAGCCTTCACGTTTATTTATTGACAAATTTTGCAGAATTTTAAAATATCGTGCGCAGAATTTTAATTTTTTGTGTGTGCAGAATTCCTGCAGGGGTAAGACAAGTATCAATCCCCCATTTGTAGAATGGACCTCGGAAGTTGAGGCATAGACCAGCTGTGTGATTTGTTCAGGATCACACAGTACATCAGTGGCAGAGCTGGGAGTAGATCTGATTCCCTGGTTCCTAGTGCCTGCTCAAACCATTGCATCTTGCTTCTTATCCCGAATGTGACGGTTACGTTGGTGGGAGGAGTTATACCACAGAGACCTTTGCAGTGTGGATGGATGTTGAGTGTAGAGTGTGCTGCCTGCTTGCTCTCTCCCATTACTGCTGCTTTAGAAGTGATGTGTGTGTTACAAAACACTTCATAGAAAACTCCACAAACCACAGCAGGAATGGGGATGTATGGGTGACACAAGCTCTTACTTGCCTGCTTTGCCTGTGCTATTTTGTCTACCCACCCAGGTGAATAAAGGGAGTTGCCTAAATGTGTGTGGGTCATTGACTCTCCATCCACGCCCCTCACACTACTCCAGTGCAGGGGCAGGAAATGTTTCTGGTAAGTTTACCAGCATCCTTAACAGAAATGCAGTCAGGTGTTTTTGATTTTAGCAAAAAGTGGATGACTGTGAACACTGCCGAGAGTTCTTCAATAAAGAAGGACGTGTGAAGGTCGCCAGCTCTGCCAAGGAGGCTTCTGATGAGGACACAGATGAGGAAAAGGAGAGTCTGAAAAACCAGCTGAGGGAAATGGAGCTTGAGCTGGCCCAAACCAAACTGCAGTTAGTCGAAGCAGAGTGTAAAATACAGGTAATACTTGGGGGTTATTTGTTACTCAGCAGAGCTGTCTTATATTTGTAGAAAAATGTATTTTGAATGGGTCGACTAGAGCAGATACTGTCGGCTGAAACGGTAACCTGCTATTTCTTGTGTGGGAGATCTAACCAAACATTTAGTTTGGAAAACTCAGCTGATGCAGATAAAATAATTAAAATCATATGAGCCCCTTTTTACTGCTGTCACAAAATTCAGACATCTGGTCAGTTGCTTCTTAGCACTTTCAGGCTGATCTGTTGTGACTGCCTGGATGGGAAAAGTAAACCCCATGCTTCCCATTTTAACTCTGACGAAGAATATATGATTCATCACTTTCTTTATTGTACAATACTGTAGTTGCTGATAGAACAGATACCATATGACAGATGTTGGTCACATTGCTTAACACACTACTGGAAGGCTTTCAGATACTATTGCGATTAATGCTTTAGTTGCCACAGGGATGATGTTCAATGGCCATTTGGATTTAAATCTGAAGGGATCAAAATTAAAGCACAGAGGAAAACATTAATACCCCATTAATATAACCCTAAATAGAAGTGGTTTTATAGAAGCTGCATTTACCAAAGAATGTGGCTTAGACTTTTCGCTACCTTGCTCTTCATTCTTGATTATCATGGATTTTTAGCAGTTAGAAATACAAGATTCCTGTAGACCCTGCACTGGCTCAGTGGGGATGATTGTTTCCCTCCATGTATTCTCCAGTTCTTTGTCCAGTCTGTTTTCAAATGTACCAAGCAAGAAGGCTTCCACTGCTTCCCTTGAGAATCTGTTCCATGGTTTAACGGTGAGGAAAGTCTTCCTGATGTTTAGCCTAAATTTTATTTTGCTCATTTTTCTGCCCATGAACCAACCAAAATTCCTTTCCCTCCTTTGCGTTTATGCATTTCCAATACGTAGGGCCCTACCAAATTCACGGTCCATTTTGGTCAATTTCATGGTCATAGGATTTTTAAAATCGTAAATTTCATGATTTCAGCTATTTAAATCTGAAATTTCACAGTGTTGCAATTGTAGGGGTCCTGACCCAAAAAAGGAATTGGGGGTGGGGGTCACAAGCTTATTGTGTGTGGTGCGGGGGTTGCAATATTGCTAGCCTTACTTCTGTGCTGCTGCTGGCGGGTGCTGCCTTCAGAGCTGGGCGCCTGGCCAACAGTCACACTCTCCAGCCACCCAGCTCTGAAGTCAAGGCAGAAGTAAGGATGGCAATACCATGACCCCCCCCCCCCAAATTAAATTGGTGACCCCCCTGCCATCTCCCTTTTGGGTCAGGACCCCCAATTTGAGAAATGCTGGTCTGCCCCATGAAATCTGTATAGGATAGGGTAAAAGCACACAAAAGACCAGATTTCACAGGGGGAGACTAGATTTCACAGTCTGTGACGCGTTTTTCATGGCCGTGAATTTGGTAGGGCCCTACCATTACGTGTAATCTCTTCCAATACATGTCCCTCATTCTTAGCTCAGCAAATCTAGACATATGAGTTTATACTAACTTTTCTTTTGCAGAGTGCACATAGAATTGATTAAAACAAGGGGCTAGGGGTTATGTTTGGGGCAATTATTGGGTTTTAGGTTATTTTTAATCTAGTGATTTCTGAGCACTTTTTGCCAAAAGTTAGTAATGAAAAATCCAGTTCCTAGAGGGAGAATTCCTCGCTCATTCATTGTCTGTGCTGAATTAAAGTGTGTGAATCCACTAATAAGAATTCTGGAGGAGTCTGCATGGCAATGACACAAGAATCACTACGCTCTCTAAAAAGTGCGTCCGGATAGGAAATCTGCATGCTGTACTGATGGTTTTATACATAGAAAAGCTCTTCAGAAGCAAAAGTGGCCAACAGACTAGAGAATTCCTGGTTCCCTCTGAGCCTTATAGAAACCATTTTGTGCTAGACAGCAGATCACAGGTGTTGACGCTTCTCTTTGCAGGATCTGGAGCACCATTTGGGCCTGGCGCTGAATGAGGTACAAGCAGCAAAGAAGACTTGGTTCAACAGAACAATAAGTTCTATAAAAACAGTGACTGGTGTCCAAGGGAAAGAGACTTGTTGAAAAGCAAAACTCCGTCAAACACAGTTTTCTTAATCACAATACCTTTTGTTGCCTTCCGTGGCCAGATGTTTAAATCTGTGACATGTGAGAGGACCAGAATGTACATAAAATAGAAACACAGCATGTCAGGATTTCAATAGGTCAGTGATAAAGTGGATGGAAACACACAAAGAGGCTTTATTGCTAGACACGGGATCTTCATACTACTGATATTTAACAGGTGATGTAGCTAGATTGACGCTCTTCAGAGAAACACTCCATTCTGCGGTCTGGCTGGAGGCTTTTCACAGACTAGGTACGAGAACTTACCAAATCCTAATTGTTAAGTTTACATACGATAGATTTTTTTACAGTTAGAATATTTTTTAATATTTTATTTGAAAAGAAAGTGTCACTAACAAAGAAGAAAATGACTCTTAGCAAAACTACATCAGTGCCAGAAAGCAGTCCCCAAAGGTAGGATTTGGAGAGAAGGAGGTGGCAGGCTTTGCTTTGTGAAGGGGGATGGTTTCAGAGTTCTGGTTGGAGCAACCCCATTTTGTTTTTAATACATACCTTATCCATCTCTCTCTGTTCGGCATTTCTTTCCGTGTTACTAATCAATTCTATGCAACTCTAGGTTTTTTAGCATGGGCTGCCAAATGAATTCACAAGCTGAGGTTTGTTGGAGAGCTGGATAAGAATAATCAGAATTCTTGGCAAATTCTGTTTTACTTCTGTGTCATATTTTTTGAGCCCCACACATCAACAGCGTTTCAATCCCCACACCAGGACTGCTAACGTGTA
This sequence comes from Terrapene triunguis, assembly GCF_002925995.2. NCBI lineage: Eukaryota > Metazoa > Chordata > Testudines > Emydidae > Terrapene > Terrapene triunguis. Next base: position 15,424,926 of record NW_020664589.1, read on the forward strand.
CTAATTACGTGAATGTTTGACATTTAATTAAGTCTTTGTTTTTTAACGGCTGTAGTCTTCTGTGAAGTTCTGAGAGAGCTTCCAGGATTTAGTTTTGCACATAGGTATGAATGAGACAAAGAAACAATAAACTGAGATATTTAAGAGGCAAAAATCACTGCGCGAGTGTAGAAGCGAGCATCTATTGCTGTGTGTCCTGTTTTTCCTGGTAACACATTCAGAGGTTCTGTAGGTCATTTTTCCACGCTCAGTGCAGTTGCACTAATAGGTGCTAAACGTGCTTGGATTTCTCCTCCTCTGGGTTGTCCTGAAGTTCTCACCAGAAAGCTGTAGAATGGAGGTTTTGCACCTTGTAATTTTTTTAATTTATAATGGTTTGTGTTATGCTGACGTATCTATTGCATCAGTGGATAAATTTTGTGTGCAGTGTGAGTATAAGCTGGTTACAATAAGAGGCACTGGTTTGTATATAAAGATATTTGGTTTATTTTGTATTTCTACCTTTTTCTTGTTTACTGTACTAATGCTAGCTGATGTAATCTGCAACTATGGGGTATAACATGCTATGCTTAAGCCTTTTTCGTTAACTGCATACATTATCTTTATTGTTTAATACCAAAAAATGCTGTAACATCCATCAATATTAGATGTGTGGACATGGTGGTAGGATAGTTGCTAGTGTGTATACTTCATGAATTGAAATATAACCTAGTAAAATTGTATTACTATTTTGTTGTTTCATTTCATTTTAACAGTGAATTAAATATTTTGCAATACAAAACCAGTTCTCTTCTTAAAACACAGTTTTAGCATCTGCAAACTCCCCAAGGTCAAAATCATTAATACACAAAGGACATGTAAAAGAAACTGGATCTTCCTGGTATGGCAGAAGGCCCATCAATATTGTAAAGGTATGGCTCTCCTCTGAAAAGTGACTATAAAAATGGTCTCCAGGGGCTCTGTGCTTGGGTCTGAATAATTTTCATATCAAATGTGCTCAGTTTACAAGTAAAATGTTTGTTTTTTCTGTCACCCCTTCAAATTCCACTTGTATCTGAGAAACAGACTTCTCTGGTTTGTGCATGGTCACCAGTAACAAGAATTCTTGGGCAAAATTCTACTCATGCTATCTTCACTAGGGGATGCCCACTCATAACTGAGGACAAAATTTAACTGTGCAACTGGATGACTGGATGAATTAGATCTCAGTACAGCTCAGGCTCCCACAGCTGTTAGTTCTGCAGAAATAGCAGAAGTAAACCTATTTTTGTCACTGAAGTAAGTAAAGGCAAACTCTGAAAGCACACCTACTCTAGAAAGATATTACATAGCAATTTTTCTGACAGTAGCCGTGCTTTCAGGGAGTAGCATCGTGAGGGTCTTAACCATGTGCAGACTTTACTGCTTTCTGTTTCACAGAGATGCCTTCCTGAATGAATTCAAATCTGCAATTTATCAATAATTATCAGGGTAATTCGGATAAGGTTTGAAGGTAACCAGTAAACATTTCCTCTCATACTCCCACCTTCCCAAAGTGAGAGGAAAATAATATAACTTCTCCCATCCCTTCAAGAAAAGGTTAAAAAAATAACTGACGATTCAGGAAAAAAATTTGCTTTATTGCTCCAGGTAATTATTGCATCAGGGATTGCACGAAACAGATACTACCTGTTTTTGTATGGACACAAGAAAACCTGCACAATGGGTACACTAAGCTCCTCTCACATTTCCCACGACACGTTTTACGGGAAATGCACATTTTCCAATCACACTGTAATATTTTAAAATTTAATGTGGGAGTGGAATATTACCCAATTCCCAGTGCAGTCCTGAATCCACTCTCATGCAAAATATCCACAGCCTTTCAAAAACTTGGGTCCCATGCTGAGATCCAAATTTTCTGGGACTAGCTTAAATATAAAATATGACAAGAAAGCAGATTGTTTTTAGGACTTAGGGAAGATACACACGCCTACAGGGTGATGAGAACAAGTGAACCAAAGAAGAAACACTTTAATCTTCATTCGCCAGAGCTTCTGCAATGAAAAGAACTTTACAGGCCTGCAGTAGTAAAAGCAGTGAACATAGTAATTTTTGTGGCTTTAATGAGCTGTTAATTACCAGCTGAGCGGGGAATCCCTTCTCCCTCAGTCTCTCAGCTAGTTTTGTGCATTAAATGCAAAATAAGTTCAACTCTTCTGCTTCGTATGTAAGAATCTCACGTACTCCATATATGAGCCTCTTACTGCTTGCCACTGTCTATGATGGGCAGGTTCTGTGGTCTTCAATTTTACGTTTCTGCTCTTTGCAGCATGGTAACTCCAAATCATATGACTTTGACTTTAACTGCTTAGCTATTCAGCGTCTTCAAATGCCTTAATCTTAAATGAATATTCCAGAGGCTCACCCATAAGTTGCCCATCTCTTCAAGTAATATCTTCCAGGCCGCCTCCTGAAAAACAGATTTTTTTTTTTTATCGGTCTCTCAAAGATTTTTGACCGCCCTCCCATCTGGTTTGCTGATGTAAAGTTCTTGCCATTTGGAGGAAGATTTCACTCCATCTGTTCAGCTTGTCTTCTCAAAAATATTTAAAAACTCGCTCAAAATTTGACACACTCACTCTTGCGTTTCATTCTAAATTGTACCCTGTGTCACTGGGTGCTCAGTCTAGTGCCCTGAGAAATCTGGGCTTTTACAGACAAGCACACAGAAATGCATACAGAATTTGTAACCGATTTGTGCTGCGTACATGGAATGAGGCTTCACTCCTGCCTGAGCTGGTGGTTTTTTGACATTAGTCAAATCTGAAATAACTCAATCTTTTCTACTGATGGGTCAGGCTCCTGTTGAAAGCATTATCCTAGGTTAGTAGGGGGAATACACTGATGCTATTGTGATCAGTGCTGTATAAATGCCTGGCTAGTTAAGAATTGTCTGATTTTTCTCCTTTGAAAAATTAATAGATGGAATTTAGAACATAACTCTAGGAAAAGAGGAGGAGAGATCAGAAAAACAAACAAACCAGTTCTGCCACCACTCCTCTGGGTTTTCCCCCCTACATCTTGCACCTCCTCCTTCATCCTGGCAGAAAACCAGAGGAACTGTGGTCTAGTAGCTAGGGGTCAGAACACTTGGATTCTGAAGTGTGTCCTTAGGGAAGTAACAATTCCATTGGCTCAGTTTTTGTCTGTAAAAAGGGAATAAAATTCACGTGTGCATCAAGGCCTAATGTTTGTGAAGTATTTTGGTCCTCTCAGTGAAGGTGCAAAGTCTCAATGATCTCATAATAAAATTATAATCCTAGTAAAGTTCCATTTTGCATTAATTAGGCTGGCTTCACTCCCTTAACTGCAAGTTCCTATTTTGCTCCAGCTTCTAGGGGCTGGCAGGTACCTGTCACAATTAGGAAAGACATTGGAGTACAGTTGCAATTTCCATGACACCATCACATCAGCTTTTGAACAACATTAGTGGGGGTGGATTTCACAGTTAACCTGTTCTTAATCTTCTACTAAATCAAATTTAAGACTGGTGTTGAGGTGATTCAGGTGTTGCTGCTTTTACTCTGTGGGTAATGTCAATTGCCTTCATTGCTCATATTCTTAAATTAGATTCACACTTGCTATCAGAAAACACTGTATGTGCAGTAAAACTATGCAGACTGTCAAGTATCAGAGGGGTAGCCATGTTAGTCTGGATCTGTAAAAAGCAACAAAGAGTCCTGTGGCACCTTATAGACTAACAGACGTATTGGAGCATAAGCTTTCGTGGGTGAATACCCACTTCGTCGGCCATTCCATATGGCTAAATGCAGTGCCTTGCATGGTGTCAAGTCAAGTATGGCAAGCAAGACACTGCATTTAGCCATATGGAATGGCCGACGAAGTGGGCATTCACCCACGAAAGCTTATGCTCCAATACGTCTGTTAGTCTTAAAGGTGCCCCAGGACTCTCTGTTGCTGTATGCAGACTGTAAAGCTCCAGCTCTACCTAGATGTTCGTGAATTTTTAAACAATATTGATCAGCTGTGCTCACTTTACACCTCGAGCAGTGTCATCTCCATGGCTTGAGAGAGAATCTCATGTGCTGCCTCCCCTCTTGGCAATCGCATGACATCCCTGCGACAACTACAGCTATTGCTTACATGGAAAACTAACATTACAAACTTTAATTTAGTGTCCCTGTGACCAGCCACCTGTCTGCAAACCCACCAGCAAGTCTTTGAGCATCATTTTGGACCAGTTTGGAACTAGATCCTTGAATGCCAGTGACTGAGATCTTTGATTACAAGAATTGAGTTAATTATTAGATTGACTATTTTTGGTTCTGGCACCAGCGTTGAAGTCCAGCTTGAAGACCTAAATCATTGCACCCTATATTCCATGCCCACTGTAGAGGTTTTCATATCTTTGGTGTGTGAAAGGTCAGGGCTCAATTTCCTGTACCCTTGGAAGAGGGTGGTGTGGCTAGGTCATTGGTGAGCAAGTATACACTGTTAGTGCACAACTGTACTGTGGACTAGAGAGAGTTTGAATCTCCATTGGTTGCCCAGTGCTGACTTTGACAGTCACAAGTATTCTAATGCAACACCACATGCTCTTGTATAACACTTTTTTTTCCTAGCGGAAGTGAACTTCAGACTTTGCAATTTCAGACACCAGCGAGTGTTCATCTGGCCAATTGGCTGCAAGGAGAACAGAGCCACCAAATAAACCTGCAACTGTACACTGTATTTTTAGCTCTTTTTCTCTGCTACTGTGATTTGGAAGGCAAGACACGCGTAGTGTATGAGAAACCTCTAAATCCAGCTCATTCTTTTTTTCATGGCTTGTATAATTAACGTGTGTATCCTAAACTGGTTCAGCCTGATTTTCAAATTGAACTCGCTCTTGTCGACACAAATCCTGGTTCCATTTTAATCCATTGAACCAACTGAATACTCCCCCCCAGAGATGTTTGCGTGAGCACCTCCAGAGAAGGAAGCTCTACATCTACACCTAGCGCGCCAGCGCTGGGGTAACTCGACTGAGTCGCTGTGCACAAGTCGTCGAGCGGTGCACGGCCAGGGGCTGTGTGAACCCCAGTTCCGGGCACAGCCTGAAGACTCAGTGAGCAGGACCAGAGTCGGTCTAAGGTTCAAGCCAAAGAAACCACTTTGGGGGCACTGGGCTGAGCTGTGGTTTCAG
>NW_020664589.1:15430513-15545304 GCF_002925995.2 Terrapene triunguis
TGAATGACAATGAAGTTTCTAGAGAATTTCTACTTAATGCCCCCACCATTCCTTCTGAGGGGCCCAGCTTGTACCATCTTCCTGTCTTGTCACAGGACTGGCTTGTTACTCTGCTCCTCCTTTGTTGAGGGGCAGTGAGGCCTCCTGAAGTTAAAAGCTGTAATAGAAAAATAATAACGCACACCTTATTTGACCTTTTTGATATTCTGTAATTTGATGAGTGGCTTCCTGGTCCCATTCTCCCCATCAGAGGCCCAGCGCAACAAGAAACCGATCATAACATTAACTGCTTAAAAGGTTAAGGCAGTCGCTGGCTTTCTTCTGCCTCTCACAGGCTTTGCTGAACATTGCCAGTGCCCTGATGCTAAGGGTGAATAGGGCTTGGAACAAGAGAAAACTTCCACTCTTGTCAGAGTGATAGCAAAGAGACTCATTTGTATAGTGCTCGCATATATGTGCAGGAGGATTCCATTTCTGGGCTCAAACCTGTGTGTGTGTGTATGTGTATGTGTACAGTATAAATAATCACACACACACACATATTGTATATTTCATCTTGTGGTGTGAAAGCTTTGTTGATTCCCATTCCCAGTATGAGAGAGAGAATGTGATTGGTGGTCTGAAGCCTGCAGACCGTTCAGCTGAACACATAAGCGTTGAGGCTCTTTCAGTTCCTAATTCTGTGGGTTTCCCTCTTTTGTTTGCCTGCTCGCATCAGTGGGGGACAAGTAGAGTCAGATTTTAACGTGCTCATCACTCACAAGCTGAGCCAGATTTTTAACTCCTACTTAGGCACATAAATAAGAGCCAGATTTTCAAACTGTATCCAGCAGCTCCCGAGGTGACATTGTGGGCAGATTTTCAAAACAGCTCAGCCCTGAATGTGCTGAAATCTTTTGAAAATATCATGACTTATGTAGAAGCTGAGATCTCATGAAAATCTGTCCCTTTATGCTGCACCTTCACCTACTAAAATAGTGGGCCAGAAGAGGCAAAGGAGACCGATGAGCTAGTCAGAGCCAGCTCTCAACTGTGCTAATGAGTATGAGCCATCTGCATGGGGGGTTTTTTGTTTGTTTTGGTTTTGTTTTTAAGCTGGGTTACCTGAAACTGCTTTGGTATAAACATGGTTTCCTAAACAGTGTTGCTGGGGCCAAACCATTTTTTAAACACATAGTTTGGACCCATCTATGGTGGCCCACTAGACTGCACTAAAGGCTTGTGTTTACTGCAAAGTTAACTCAACTGTTGCCCCTGATTTGTGTCCTATCCACACAAGCACTGGGGAAAGATGTTGCATTTTTTGATCAGTTCTAGTGGCCTGAGTTACAACTTAGGGCTCCCAGGCCAGTACTTAGGCCACTTGACAATACTGCCACTCTCTAGTCACATAACCTGGCTGTGCTTAATTTTACCCACCTGCAAAATGATGGCTGTGACACGTGCCTGTTTCACAAGGGGGGAGGAGGGGGGCCGGGCTTCACTGAATGTTGGAAAAGTGTTTTATGAGAACGGGGTGGAAATTGCTGTGGCAAGGAAAATTATAAATACCCATGTTTCTAAACCCAAATCGGAGGGGAGGGGGGAGGAGTGTTGTCTAGTGGATAGAGCAAAAATTAGAAGATGGAAGAGCCCTTACCACAGACTGCCTACATGGCCTTGGGCAAGTAACTTAAATCTGTGCCTGACTCTCCCTGCCTCCAGTCTGCAAAATGGGGGTGATAATACCATCTCCCAGGGGCTGAGAGGTCTTTGCAAAGGAGCTGAGATCTTTTCACGGAAGGTGCTGTGGCGGTGTTCTGTTTGTACAATTGCCAAGCCCTTCTGAGTCAACAGCCTGAGTGTCAGGGGATGGGATTTCTAATAAGCAAGATCCTAAACCCCCCAGCATAGAAATTCTGCCAGTCTGAGCTCCAGGACTGCTAGAATTATGCATTTTTCATTGGTTCATCAGGGAGAAGTAGCTGTGCTTCTCTTTAATTGATGAATACAGCCAGAGAGTTTGTCAAGCCGAAGAGTGAATCACCATTTAAAGCACAGAGTTATTCCCAAGTGTTTGCACCAGGCTTCAGCTGGTGGGAGCAGAGGGAGGTTTTCCGGGTGAGGCGAAGGCTTAGTAGGCAGCTGCCAATGTATTCACTATGCATGAAAATCAGTTAAGGAGAGAGAGTTAAAGAAGATGACAGTCCAGGCAGTCGGCTTTAAAAAGCTGCTGGAGAAGGATTGGCAGAGTCCTACAATGTCACATCGAGAGAGAGCCAATTATTGGGAGTGAGGAATGCTGTCAGCTGCCCCTTCAGAAATGCAGTGATACCCAGAAGAGAGGAGGGGATCCAGCCTGCAGTCTGAATGCCAGGCTTCCCGGTATGTTAATCCAAAAGAGGCAAGGGCCATTTTTTGCGTGTTCAAAACTTTTCCAACAATAGGCACCATGATATGTCCTGAGCAGGGGCTGTACTTTGCCCTACACACTGGCTGGTGCACCTCACGCCTGACCATGAGCAGCTCCTGCTATCCCAGTCCTGAGCCGCTATCCCAGCTCTTGCAATGCGTCTCAATCCTGACCTGCTATATCCACTGCAGTTCCAGTGCCCTGCACACAGTCTGCCAATGTACCACCATCCTGACCTGCAGCGTCCCCCACTCTCCTGTACCATACAGTCCTCAGCTCTTCCAGGGAGAGGCTTTAACTTTTAAGGGCGAGAGTGTAGGTCTGATGGTTTCTCCTGGGCCCTGGTACTTGATCGTGACCAGATGCTGTGGGTTATAAAAGACCTTGGGTCTCCAGTTCTGGGCCTGTGGTGCTCTTCTATACCTGTGCTGTGGTCCAGGCTTGCTTTGGAGGTTATTACTATGTTGTGGTGTGTGTGGCTGGAGTGTGATTTTTCAAGCAGAATACTTACCTCCCAACCTGTGTCTACACTAGATTTTTTCCCCACCGTTCCTGCCAGAGGTGGAGCTGCATTGGTGGCAGAAACAGTAGGAACCTTGACAAAATAACTAGTGTGATCACAGCCCCATTAAACTATCTGCCTCAGGTATTTATAGAGCACTCTGTGATGAGAGGATCTGGAGCAATGCTGGCATGAAAGGGCCTGTGCTGAGCTTGCCCAGGAACAGAGAGTCCCTCTGAGTCCCAGTAAAGATAAGAGATGGCAGCATAGTAACAAGTGGAAAGGTGGTGAGAATTGCAGCCTGCTAGTTACGAAGCAGAAGCCCTTGTTGTGCAAGGTTTGCAATGAGCACATGGCATGAGTGTTAAATCCCCTACTGCTGATGGGCAGGGGCCTCTGTGTGTGTGATCCAAGGTGAAGGATAAGCTCCAAGTCTCTTGCACAGGTGACTTTGGAAGGTGAAACTAGAGAATCTTCTCAGTTTAATATCTGATACGTCCTCTATCTGAGGACTATATATTAGAATGACTTGTGACCTTCAGGTGTAGCTGGAAAGGGTGTCTCAGAGGGAAGAGACAAATCTACTCTCTGGCAAGCGTGAGACAGAGCGAGGAAGGCAGCAATGCAGATTCCTCCCAACTTGCCTCCATAAGAGGGAGGGAGAGAGGTACACTGGGGTGAGGTGGGGACAGAGAGCGCTGCGCCTGTGGCAGCGTTCAGGACTTGGGGAAAGGGTCCTCTGCAAGCCTTTCTGTCAGGAATACTGCTGGTGCAGGCCTGGGAACCTAGCCTGCTGGTGTGGAAACAGGGTGAGATGCACTCTGCACTGTGGAGCCCAATAACCTTTAAAGGAGGAAGTGGAAATATTGGTATTTAATAACTCTCTTCTCCTGTCCAAAGGGTGGGGGAGGAAGATGAAGGGTGGCTACTTATAAAGTACTGTTCTTTTGAGCTTTAAAAGGCAAATCATGGGGTGATCAAGAGCCACCCATAATTCTGCCCCCCAGAGAGTCCTGTTGGGAGCACAGCATGCCCAGCTGAAAGGACTCTGACTGGATGCTTTTGATGGTGTTTGAAAGGGATGGTGTCAGTGCACATCCAGGCATCCTGGAGGCACTCTGCGTGATGTGGTGAAAGCCCTGGTGTGTGTGAGGGGCACTGTGGAAGCCTGTGCTGAGCTCCTCTGAATTATGGATGAGCTTTCTGCTTCCAGCACAGACATGTACAGCACAAACTGTGCAGCTCCTAGGCACCGTTGTTGGTTATGATACTAAAATGTCTCTTTGAGAAACCACTGGCTGCTCTGTAGCCCGGCCTCATGTTCTTAATGTGTCTGAAGACTGCAGATGTTGCTCATGTCAGTGATTAGACAGCATGGAAAGAGGTGGCCAGTAATAGCTGTTTCAGTTGTAAAGTTCTGAGCCTGCAAAAGCTTCCAACCATTATCACTTCCAGTCTGAGCCCCCCTCTCTTCTCTCCCATCTAAATTGGGGTATTTCTCACTGGGCTCCTTTCCTTCTGAACAAGCTTCTGGACTTTCCTAACCTGGGTGTGCAGATTTCTAGCCTAGTTTGTGTTTTAAATGTGGTGTGGATTTTTTTCTCTTTGTTCAGATTAATAAAGCAGCCAGTCCATTGTCCTCATCACCCCCATGTAATATACTAAGAAAGAACCAATTCTAGCCCCTTGTTCATTGCAGGCAAGGTGAGAGATTAAATAATGTGTTTAAAATACCTAGAAGTAGCTGCTTTGACATGGGGTCCTGGATTAATTCTACTGTGCTTCCTTTGCAAGACAGATGCCTGTGAATTGTTTTTTGCTGAGTAGCTCTGGTTTTTTCACCTGCATATAGAACACGTGTTTTTGAGCAAGTGATGGTATAATAGCAAAGGAGCTGTGATCTGCCCTCCTCCCTACAGGTCAGCTAGAGAGAGCTGCAAGGTACAGATCCAATTTTAATCATGGGCAGCAGGGAAGGGCTGACTGATCTGTGTGCTTTCCATCTCCAAACACTGTGATCTGTAGGAACAATCTCTCTCTTTTAACAGGGGTGCAGTGCATCCCTCTGCATTCAGAAGCCAAGGTTTTTGTCAAGTTGAAATGAAATGCTCTTGAATAAGATCAGGCATTGGAGCTGGGGCTGGCAGGCTGAGCTCCTGGGGGTCTCTGCAGAAGCAGCGTTCTGCTGAGACACTGTCTGGAAATAGAATCCTCAAAGTACAGCTGGGATCAGAGCTTCCTGCAGCTGGCTTTATTTTCTGGGTTTTGAGGCCTTTCATCTAAGCCAGGCAGGAGGATTTTGGAGCAGTTATATTTATAAAGGCTGTAGGAGAAAGAACCCTCTCACACCACCCCCAGGCACAGGGATCCGGTCTCTCTCCTCACCTGGTAAGTTTATAATTATTCACGGCCCACCCCGAACCCCATCTTGGTGAGCAGGATCCCGTCACACCCCTTGGTTTAGACAGATGCAGGAAGTTGTGCGTCTTTCTCCATGATGTGGACCAGAATCTTTGCACCAACATAACTGACCTGGGATAATCCCACCCTTGTGGCTCCAGGTCCCCGCCGATGTGCTCCTTTTACACCCTCTATGAAAATTCAATAATTGCCCCCAGCCTGCAGTGTCACTACTGTAGGAGCATGTATTGGATCAGCGGTCCAGTTCAGTTCGGGATTGCCCCTCTACTCACCCCATATTTGCCCTCCTTCTGCAACATCTACCCTCCTCTCCAAGCAAAAGTCTAATTAATTAAACCTAAACATAGATGGATTCTTCCCTTTCTCTGAGTGGGGAATTGCTCCCCCCTGTATGCACACAGGGAGCTGAGCAAGCGGCACAGGCTCTGGGTTAGGAAGGAGGTAGGTGTCCTTTTCCCAAGAACTCTAAAGGGAATCCCCTCCAACAGCTTGCAAAGCTTCCTGTTCTCTGCCCAGTCCACCTGCTTCCTCTTTTCTCCGCCTGGGGTGTGGAGGAGCCTTCGATGTCATTGAAAGGGAAACCCAGGCTGCCTTTAAACAGTGTTATAAATAAACAGAGGTGTAAGGTGGCATGAAAGCTCATCCAATGCCCTGAAGGTGGCAGGAGCTTGAATTTCTTGCTGTTGCACACAGGGAGGATCTTGGTGACAAAGGGAAGGGGATGATTTACAGCTCAGCAAATGGGGAGGGGATGAACTCGCTCTCTCTAGCTGACTTGCTCATACTCAGGCCTGCAGCGAAGGACTAAAGTCAGCATTTCATACCCAGCAACTGATTGAGGGGTGAAGTGCTGCCTGTAGGGATCTCTACTAACCTTCTCACAGCATGGGTAAGCCCCCTCTTGGAGTTGCCTTGAATGGTGAGCATAGGCAGTGCCTGTATGAACAGTATTCTCCAGAAAAGGCAGAGTGTGCTGTAATGGGGTTGAAAAGCTTCCTTCAACCTGTTGGCTACTTAGGTGGATTACACCTGACAGGAGAGTTTGCTCTAAGGTGGGACAATTAAAAAGAAAATAGCTGTACAGGTTCCTATGCATTTATTGCGCCTCTTTGTGCTTCCTTGTCATTAATGATCTGGAGGATGGTGTGGACTGCACTCTCAGCAAGTTTGCAGATGACACTAAACTGGGAGGAGTGGTAGATACACTAGAGGGTAGGGATCGGATACAGAGGGACCTAGACAAATTAGAGGATTGGTCCAAAAGAAATCTGATGAGGTTCAACAAGGACAAGTGCAGAGTCCTGCACTTAGACGGAAGAATCCCATGCACCCCTACAGACTAGGGACCGAATGGCTAGGCAGCAGTTCTGCAGAAAAGGACCTAAGGGTTACAGTGGATGAGAAGCTGGATATGAGTCAGCAGTGTGTCCTTGTTGCCAAGAAGGCCAACGGCATTTTGGGCTGTATAAGATGGGGCATTGCCAGCAGAGTGAGGGACGTGATCATTCCCCTCTATTCGGCATTGGTGAGGCCTCATCTGGAGTAGTGTGTCCAGTTTTGGGCCCCACACTACAAGAAGGATGTGGAAAAATTGAAAGAGGCCAGTGGAGGGCAACAAAAATGATTAGGGGGCTGGAGCACATGACTTCTGAGGAGAGGCTGAGGGAACTGGGCTTGTTTAGTCTGCAGAAGAGAAGAGTGAGGGGGGATTTGATAGCAGCCTTCAACTACCTGAAAGGGGGAGGTTCCAAAGAGGATGGAGCTCGGCTGTTCTCAGTGGTGGCAGATGACAGAACAAGGAGCAATGGTCTCAAGTTGCAGTGGGGGAGGTTTAGGTTGGATATTAGGGAAAACTTTTTCACTAGGAGGGTGGTGAAGCACTGGAATGGGTTACCTAGGGAGGTGGTGGAATCTCCTTCCTTAGAGGTTTTTAAGGTCAGGCTTGACAAAGCCCTGGCTGGGATGATTTAGTTGGGAATTGGTCCTGCTTTGAGCAGGGGGTTGGACTAGATGACCTCCTGAGGTCCCTTCCAACCCTGATTTCCCCTTTGGCTTAGCAAATCTCTTAAACTAGACCAGAGGAAGGAATGGGCTGTTGTGTGCTGTATGGACGAGTGAACAGAGGCCTTTGTCTGTCCTTAGTGTCTGTGGGGACAGTAAGCCGCCCACTGGCTCGTTTGACATGTGCTGTATATGGGCCAGAGAGGAGCCCAGCCCTTGGTGAATCCGGCTACAAAGCTTTAGGGTCACCTTATTTGCTGTTGTACAGATCCCTCATTAATAAAGCACGAGGAGGCTGCAGGTCAGCTCTCTCTAGAGTCTCAGCCTGGCTTGTAGATGCGTTGCTCCCTTACTTGTGGAAACAAAGGGCTGGTTTATTGACTGAGGTGCGCACAGCTAACATATCGATTTCTCTGTAATCAAGTGCACACTTCTCCAAGGTGTTGGCATTGCAATGGGAGAAAGCTGGGCTCCCTGCTTTCCAGAGCAGATCGCATGCAGCCTTGATGCCTCAGCCTGAATCTTTTGGTTGTTTTAATAGCAGCTTCAATAAGCGATGTGGCCATAACAGTCACATGTCCAGTTGGGGGGGAGGGGTGAATGATAGGAGTGTCAGTTCTTTGTACAGCTCCTCACACATCTTTTGATTTCAAGGTTTGACCAGACATAGAAGTGTGGGTCAGGGCACTCAGGTACTGCAGGGAGCGGCAATGCAAGTGCCTGGAGAGGGAGAGAACAGGAGCCAGAGAAGGGACTGAGGGAGAACATTTTAATTTCTTTTCTATGGCTTCTGATGTTGCAAAGGGTCTATAAATGGCCGCTTCCTGTGCTCTAAGCCAGTGTTTCTCAACCTGTTTGTGCTTGTGACACCTCCCTCCCGCACGAGACTTGAAAAGGTAGGGGGCTGACAGCCTGAGCCCATGACCTTGATCTTGGACCCTCAGAGGGGTCACAGGACCCCAGGTTGAGAAACCCTGCTCTAAGCAAACTAGGGTACAGGCAGTCAGGTGCCATGTGACTGACCAGGTAGGATGACAGAGCAGGCTTTGACTGAAACAGCTTCCCCTATGGCAGATAAAACATCCATGGTAAGTTATTCTAACTCAGCAACACCTTTAAAAATGAAGAAGCCTGCAAATTCTCCCCACCCCACCTTTTTGCCCTTCTATGTTCTATCTTCTTAACCTTTCTGAACCCTGTAAAGTTCCTTTTAAAATAGGGGAATAAATGTGGACGGATGATTGTCAACTGGGCCTGTGTAGGAGCACATAGGGGAAATGTGATGTTCACTAGGATCTGCAGTGAGACCAGCTTCTTTTCCACACTGGTCACCAACCAGTTGTCTGGCTGTGATCTTTGCACATTGATTTAATACAAACACCCCCTTTGAAGTAGGAGAGCTTTCCTCTGCCACCATCAGTCCTATTACCTCTCCCACATACTGCAATTAATTCCTTTCTTCTTTGTCCACTTCCACCGTATGAGATGCTCGCTCTGCATCACTTTATTGGCTCCCCTGTAAATGAATAACTTCATTGACCCCCAGATGCTATCAACGCTGATACACAAAGGACTGTTAAAGTAGGGCCCTTGGCTAAAGCTCCTGCTCACAGATGTCAGCATCAAGGTGAAGCACAGAGAGGCTAATTTGTAGATACAGTAGTTAATAATCCTTTCAGAATGCTTCAGTTCAGCCACCACTGACCATGTGGAGCATCTTCACCCCCCTGCTCCTGTGAATTCCAGTCTTGCAAGGTTTGAGAATAAAACGTATTTCTGTGAAGTGGTCAGGTGCAATGCAGGCAGGCAGGCTGCTGTGGTGCCTTGAGAACTCTTGGAGCTTACAACTGCAGTTCCTTAACTGGCTCCCAGCTGAAATGGGGTGAACAGATAGCTTCATGGTTCCTGGAAGCCTGCTCTTATATTAAGTCAGCTGCTTATTCTCTCACTACATGAGGAACAGCATTTGGAATGGTAGGATCATTGCCCCAAGAAGGCACAGCCTACACTTTGGGGAATGGTTGCTTGCTTGTTTAGATTGTGGGGGAAACGTGCACACCCCTTGCTCTGGCATAGATTTCTTTACCCTATGGGAATTCTATCCCTGCCCAGTCAGGTATTCGTTATACAGGCTTTCCTAATATTTAATCTGAACTTTCCCTGCAGTCTTATTTCTAGAGGGACACAGTCCTTCCCACCAAGCCATTGTGAGGGACTGTGATAAATGTGAGACATGCTCTAGCAATAACTAGTTACTGTTAGGTATGTGCTCCTCCTGTACATTTACTCTGATAAAACCTAAACTTCCGTAGAGTTCTGTCCAGCTAGTGCTCTTTTCTCACTGATGAGCTAATTTATTTTGAGTGATCATAGCCAGTTCTTCATTAGTCTTATTTGCTCTGCCTTTTTCTCTAAAGCTGCCCTGTGCTTTTTAACTAAAAGTGTGGCATTGGAACCTGACCAGACAGCCCCCCTGTGTCTGGTTAATTCACCCCAGTACAGTGTACGTGGCTTTTTATTTTTGGCAACAGTGTCACATGGAGTCTGTCAGTTTGTCTCACATGCTGAGCCGTGGGTTCCTCTGGTACTGTTATTAGGGAGGTAATTTTATTGAACTCAAACGCAGTCAGCTTATGCTGCATTTTAATCCTCTTTCAGGTTGGTAGCCTCTGAATTTGATCGGCAAGCTCACCACTCAAACCTTCTGAAATGAAAAGGCTGAACAGCAGGATCAGAAAAGCACTTCAAAGAAAAGGTAAGGTTTTTCCTGTTAACTTAGCAGGGGGACATGGAGGGCAGCAACTTTCCAGCATAGCCACCTAGCACAGGAATCTCTCTAGCATAACTTGAGACAATCAGAGCCTCTGAAAGGAACTACCTTGGGGATTATGCTATTAATATATTGCACTAGCATAAGTTTTAAAGTTGTAACCTTAAACACATGAAAAAATACAGAGCAACCGTAATCACAAGGCATAGTTTTGTCTTAGATTTCTCTGGACCCTGAAGTCAACTGCATGGTCTCAGAGGACAGGTATTGGCCCATATATTAACAGTTTGACTAGGAATTCACAAGGCTCTGTAAAATGGGGGGGAGTTACTGTGAGAAACAACTTTGGTACATACCTCTTTGAACATTCAACCTGTAGCATTTGTGTTGTTACTCTCACATCTAAAAATATAAAAGATTCCACTGTGTACTCTCCTACTTGCACACACTGAAACTTTCAAGGTGATCAGTAATGTTCACCTGTCTGAGTACATGTGTAGAAGTCTTTCTACAGTAAAAGCTGTACTTATCACCCTCAATTCAAAACAGAGCAGCAATTTTGGCTTAACCTTTCAAATAAAAACCTATTTATCTCTGGCCTGATATTAAACAGAAAAAAATCTGTTAAGAGGAGGAGGGTGGGCATTTAATGTGAAACTTAGTCCCCAGGCTGCCACCCCCAGGAACTGGAGGTGCTTGCTCCTCTTCTACTGAGGAGTGGGGTGTTGAGCAGAGCACCTCGCCTTAGACCTTCAAAGAACTTTCCCAATTTTTAATTAAAAAAAAAAATCTAAATATGCAACAGTGTAGCAGGAAATTCCAGCTTGGGGTTTAGGATCCTATCACAGCTACAAACAGCCCCCCCTGGGTTTGGCTTTACTGCTTATGAGCTTAGTGTGGCCATCCCTAATTCATAGGCTATAAAAGGTGCCCACTTCCCTGCCAGGAACAGGTTTTTTGTTTTTTTTTTTTAACACATAATTTGTGAAAATCTTCAGAGAGCCCCTGTGGCTAGTTTGTGTTGGATTCAGTCAAACACAAACAGTGTGTTTCCTTTGCAAAGGCATTACAATCCACATTCATTCTGTACCGTGCTCCCATCCCCAAGGCAGGGAGGCTGCCAGCAGCCTCTGAAAAGCTGTGTCACACCTGTCTGCCCAGACAATGGCCTCACTATTCAAAGGAGACTGGCCTCTTCCTTGTTTTAGTCTCCCACGCTTCATGCTCTAAAAAGCAAAACTAGTTTCCCATTTGAAATTAGACCTACACTGCAGTTCAGCAAGGTTTACTAACAGAGTTGGACACACCAATCAGTCACAGCAACAGAGATCCTGTTTGCAGAGAGAAGCTTTTTATTGTACTTTGTTGGGAGCAAATGAAACACGTGAGGGCTTTACATACCAAGAATGCAGCAGTGCCAGGTTACATTCAGCGGCAGGCGAATCAAGGTTACAGTGCAAATCTCACTGCTCTCTACAGTTAGCAGCAGCTGGCATACAAACCACAACACAGAGAAGTAATGTAGATACAGCATCACAGGTAATGAGGCAACTTAGCATACAAAGAGCATTCTATTTACTGTGCCTTTGCAGGTTGCTTTATAGATGCTGTGAGTAAACATACCCTCTTTTAAAATTCAGTGTGCAGTTACTCTGCCCCCAAATTAAAACCCCATTTGGAGTATTCACATTACACTTTTTACAATATACACAACTAAGGTTATTGCCAAGTTACTTCCTACTTCAAATTACACTATTTACAATGTAAGATTCAGGAAAAGTTTCAACATCAGAGTGTCCTTTACATGAACTAGGAGAAATATTTTATTTTGTAATGGATTCTATAATTAAGCCACAGGGATCTCATATACTTTATTCAGAAGTTTATCTCTCAGCAATTTTTTAATAGAGCAAGTTACTGAAAAAAATAGATGGATTTGTCCAGTGTTACCTATCATGCAAGTTACTGAACGTGTTCAGGGACTGAATAGCACAAGTTTAGATTTTTATAATCAATGTTAGATCCAATCTTAGTGTAAAAATAAATGCTCTAGCCTCCGTGCATGAATAAGTCAGCCAAAGGTCAGATCTCGATGGATGAAAAGGAGAGTTAGAGAATAGATCTTTTGTTTACTATCCTGATCCGCAAAGAAAAACAAAGTCATTGAAGTCTAGAAAGAGAAGTACACAACAAGTGATTTACAGGATTACATTCTCTATCTCCAGTATGTGTGCATATTGTTTACATGAAGGCTAAAGGAAGAGAACTGGAACCTCCCTATAAGCACTAGAGACTAGCTGCTACCTCGAGGCAAAATAATCCTGTACAAACCCCCATTTGCTGGAGACTGCCACAGTAGAGTGGGGTCATAGTGGCACCACCTCCAGACAGCTCTCTTCCCCCCCAAAACACGTTTTCATTTAGTTCAGTTCTGAACATGAGCATGACCAAACTGAGTCAGTGACTTAGGTTTTGTTATTTTGAACTGGCTTCTATGCCTCTCTAAGCCATGGATTCTCCAGTGCAACTCACTCCTTAGGAGACTGGAGCAGTGAGTTTAGCAAATGAATTTGTATTGATTGCTTTTTCATTTAGAGTTGTCAAATTCCTCTGACATGCAGCTAAATCAAAGAGGTTTCCAAACTAAAATGGAGAGAGAGAGAAAGTGGGGCCTGCCTGAGCATGAAATGCTGGTTTAAAGCTTCCCCTCCATCTCTCTCTTACATCCTGTAAGTGGAGGAGTCATACGTTTGACTAAAATCACAACTGGGCTTCCAGAATTTTTCTGACTTCCAAATCCTGAATTTGCTCAGTGTAACAACTCCAGCTGGGTTTCTGCCTCCTAAATCTTCACCAGTGAAAGATCCTACAGCTAGAATTGTAGCTGACAGTTCACGCCATGCTTTGGACAGCGTAGCCAAGATTGCTGAAAGGTACTAGTGATTTTGATTGCTCACCTTGAGACAGCTTGGAGAGCAGGTCTCAAGTTGGGCACCTGAAATATTGGCCACTTTTGAAAATCTTGGTCTCCTTCTTCCATAATTGCTCTGCCAAGTTAAAAGGCCATGGTACGCACATACTTGTCAGTTACTTGGGTGCGTTTGAAAATTCAACCCACTGCCAGTGTCAGAATTCCCATTTAGAATGTGAATGTTCCTGGGCGTCCCAAAAATTCTGGTCTAGGTGGAAATCAGATGACCCTTTAGCAAGAGAAAGAAATAAGGGACCAGAGTTTGGTCTCTGCCTAGGTTTGAAGGAATCCATCTTCATGCGGTAGGAGAATTTGTTGACCCAGGATATCTTCAGTTTGGTCAAATATTGATTAGGTATAGGATCAAAATCTGACACTGTACTTTCGGAAGCAGATAACACTGAGGCAGCTTCCCCTTTCCTTTTCAGCAGGGCAATAGTTTAAACTTTAAACTATTTGTCCTTAAGGACTTTCAAGTTTTCCACTATTTAGTTTTCTAACCAAGTGTTTAAGGATATCTCTGTCCCCAACAGGGCAGATAACTGGACAAAACTTCAGAGTTTTTTCTGCAGCTGTTCTGAATTGCTTTGAGGGCAGATTTACCACCTTAAACATGCATTGCCCAGAGTGTGCTCTGTATCTCCTGCCTTTTACCAATTTAAAATGTTTTTCCTAGACAATAGATGTCATTAGAAATCTACACCAGCCTTTATCACTGTGCTCAGATGCACAGAAATAATCACTAGAAAGAGTTGTAACAAACAGTATTCATACTCACTGTGATATCCCACTTTTTAAAAGCAGCACAGCTCTGAATACCCCCTGCGTTATTTTGCTTTGTGTCGCATGCAATAAAGTCTTCCTTCTGGTTGGAAAATAGAGGAGGCTCTTTGCAAGAAATGTTGAATAAGCAACATACGTTGGTTAAATTCTACTTTTTTGAGGTCAGTTTATAGAATACCCTCTCAAGATGCAAGATTAACGATTGAGAATGTAGGTTTTTCCAATATGAAGTTTTGCACCTGCAAACAGCATTAGATTAAAAGTGCTAGGCTGGCTACCTTTGTCCACTCTGCAGCCCTTCATTCAGTAATATAGTGCTGCAGGTCTCACCAGTGCTCTCTTCCTCCTAATTGTGCCTGTTATCTTAAGCTGCAGTTGTTGTCCACTGCAAAGCTGACACGGTATGGCCCTGAGTAATTCTGTATTGCTTATGCTTACAGAAGCTTGTGCTTTTGAGAACAGAAAAGTCAGCACTAAAGGGGGAAAAAAGGAACCAGGCACAGTGTTCATATGAAATTTCCCTGCATTGTTTAACCAACTAATTCATGGCAATTCTGAGGAGTGGAGCTGAAAAGCACCTTGTGCTTTACTCTGTTAATTATGGTATTGGTTTATCTCTAACTTCCTTGTTGTCTTAGGAGAGAATTAGACAGGAATATTTTGACATTCCATTCAGTACTGATCAGATGAAGCTACTGTGGTTTTGTCACTATTGGTTATATTGAAAGTGTGTGCCTCACACCATGCAATTGCAGTTTGTTACAACAGTACCCCCCCTGCTTTACAGGCAGGTTTTATGGCAAGAGTTCAGAGGATAAGCAGAGTGCCCCATGCTTGAGCACTATCTAGATTAACAGGGCTCTACTGTACTTTCCATGTCAAAATTCAGCTTCAGGGTAACAGTGCATAGAACCCAGTGGGGAATTTCATCTTCTCCTTGGATCTCACACGCTGACTTCTGAAATCTTTCCATTCTGTCCCTGTGTGTTCAACCGTAAAGCATGCCTCCAGCTCTGTAATCTAATCTGCTGCAATGATGTACCCAGAAGTCTTTAGCTTCACTACTCTGGCTACTTTAAAGTCTTGAGTTGAGGCACTAACAAATCCTGACACATTATAATGGGGGGAGAATAGTTCTGGTGAAAGATACCAGATTTGCAGCCATGAAGGCTGAATCCCTGTTTTTACAACATTTACAGCAGAGGCAGTGGAGGTCTCCCCCTCAAGGGCGGAGAAGGGAGGTTCAGTGTCCATTTCTGCACCTGGCCTCTTCCTGCCCTCAGTTCATTCTAATGCTGAAGAGGGAACGTGGTGCTTTCCGTAAGTGGATGAGCGTGCAGCTAGAAGCTGCATCCATCAGAAGTGTTAAGAACTCAAAAGTAACAGAACCATGCTAGAGGGGCAGGGACTAGGGCCCTTTTCTCCCATGTCCACACCGTATTTATTTATTTTATTTTTTAAAAAGCTCTGACTCATTTCAGCCAGTTTGCAGCTCTTAGTTCCTTTTAGAAGTGGTTGGGTTTGCATCTTCCTGCAGACACATCAGCCCAGCTGTTTTCACCCCCTTCCTCCCCCCCCCACACCTCTTCTAGCCACAGGCACCAACTTTCCTTGGCACCCGTGGGTGCTCGCACCGCCCCCTCCCTATTGGACCCGGCCCCACCGCGTTCCTCCTCCCCCTCCCTCCCACAGCTGTTTCACTGTGCAAGCGCTGGGAGGGAGGGGGGAGAAGCAGGACTCAGCAGCACGCTCAGGGGAGGAGGCGGAGGTGAGAGGTCAGGGAGCTGCCAGTGGGCGCAGAGCACCCACACCAATTTTTCCCCATGGGTGCTCCAGCCCCGGAGCACCCGTGGAGTTGGCCCCTATGCTTCTAGCCCAATCATGAAACACCTGAGTGTTCTTAACCACCATACAGAGGATTGCACCTTTAACAGTCAAATTGCCACAGGCATTTAGGTTGGGTATTGGATAATGTGGCTCTGCAGTTACGTATTTCAGATGCTTTGTTTCTTTCAAATCTTGTTGATAATTGGGCCATTAATAATAAGGTGGCTCAGAATTCCATGGCTGAGAAAAGGCCTTCAGACTTTGCCAATTTTTCTGCAGACTCCTTTTGGACTGTTCATTTTAATTTTTTTTTAATATACTTAAATAACCATTAAATTACCCTCCCTATGCCTCACAATATATGGTACTAAAATGTAAAGAGTAGGACACCAAATACAACAGGATAAAACAATCCAAAATAGATTTTGGGCATGGAGATTCCTATTTATTTCCTGTAATCATTCAATTCTAGTTAGACTCCCAAGCTAAAGATTTTATCTGAATATATCAGGCAGTCACTGAATTTAAACATCTGCTGAGATGAGCTGGCCTCTTAGAGCTGATGCAGCTACATTTTGCAAAACATTGCACAGTGTCACATAGTAACAGACAGCACCCACTCTCTCAGCAAAAAACCCCAGATCATAGGGATGGACATTCTTGACCTTCACACCTGCTTTTGCTTTCCACTAAGAATCAGTTACAAAGAGAACCACTTACCTGTATGCTGAAGTGCTCCTGTTCCAGTGCTGGGGGGGGAGGGGGGAAAGAGGGGTTTCATGGTCATTAATGAAACTGTGCACTGAGCTGAGCTATACCAAGGTATGAAGCAGTAACAGGTGTGGATAAGTAATAGAATAATGGCAGAGAACATTCCTGATCAGATTTCTGTCATACGCCAAAATGCAGTGTCAATTAACTTACCAGACTTGGTTACCCTCCAAAATGTGTTCTGTCAAGAAACTAAGGATGAAAACAGATGCCACAATCTTTGGGCTTGGACTTCCGTGTGGCAGACAGCAAGAGTTTCTCCTGAGAATTTCTCTGAAATGGCTATAATAAAATTTCCACTTTATTATAGAGATCGGTTTCACAACAAACTAGATTTGCTAAAAGAGTAGAAAAATGAAATCACTGGGCAGTTAACAGACAAGCCGTCTGCACCCATTAGAGATGGTAAACATGTTTTTCCAAGAGATTTATTCAATGATGAGATTAAAGAAGAATAGGTGCCCTCTGAATACTAAAGCTGCAGCTACTGGATTTTTAAGGCAAAAGGACTGCACATCTCAGTAGTCTTCATTTGAGTCCTGAAGGTAGGTAGTTTTCAATCTCCTGATGTCAGAGAGAGAGGTCCTCCCCTGCCTGGAAACACCAACACTTACCTTGTGTTTGCACATCATCACGTATCCAAGAAAGTCAGTGTTCTTTGCTTTTAAGTGACACTGCCCTTGAGCTGTTTAGCTCAGCCACACATATTGGATTTCTCCGCATGAGCTGCCTCTGAGACCTCATTGGAACCAGTCTGAAATTTTAGGGTTTCTTTCCTCTACAGAGGAAGCCTGATGAATCTGAATTTAGTGCAGGCTGCTATCTAGCAGAATTCCAAGTAGTATCCAAAGCAGGAGCTGCCACAGAAACAATCCCACCCTTCTGTTATGGGTACATGGAGGCAAAGCCAGTTCCCAAGAGAGGAAAGATCACTTTTGCTAGAGCGGTCAACAAGGACTCCAGCTACCACTTGAGGACTAAGTTTGAATCCTGTGACATATTCCATCAGTGCCTGAAGTTAAAGAGACAAAGTGGATGAAGTAACATCTTTTACTTGACCAATTTCTGTTGGTGAAAGAGACAAGCTTTCGAGCTTACACAGAGCTCTTCTTCAGGTCTGGGAAATTAATTCAAAGTGTCACTGCCTGAAGTGAAGTAACAGACCTTCTGGAGAAGTTCCTCCAGACTTCAGCACTCCATGAGAGATACGAGTAGGTGAGGGGAGCATATGTTCACGCCTCCCTGCACATCAGGGGAGTTGTGGATGAGAAGGTACAATGACGGCTGCAGGACTTGGTCCCATATGTGGTTCTCCTTGTCCGTAGGAATTGCCAGACTGGACCAGATCAGTACTCCATCTAGTCTCAGGTAGTGGCCAGTGCCACCTACTTCAGAAGGCACAAGAAATGAATGCACCATTACAGAACAGCCAATCCATAGGGAAAGGTTTCTTCCTAGCCCATTTGGAAATCTCTGTGCTGGTGCCCCGTTCTTCTGTCCTGCCCGAGAGGGGAATTGTGGTCAAGGAATTTTTCACTCAGTGGTTGTTGGGAAAACCGCAGACTCAGAGTGGTTTTTCGTGTGTTATAGGCCTTTACCTAATTAAGATCCTCCTGTGGTTAGAGAATATAACCTTTTTATGAGTAAGACACTTTACAGATCACCCTTCTGCTAGAAGGCAAGTGCCGCAAGAGAAAGGATCCCTTTCCTCTCCACAGCGTGCAGACAGCGGAGCTGGGTATCTGCCAGCGATGGGAGCAATAGTCCCCACTGCCTGAATGATAAATTAAAGTTTTCCATCAAAATTCACCATTTTCTTAAAGCTTTTCAAAAGGTTAATTCAAGGCCATTAGAATGTGATGCCAGAAAGTGCCTGCAAACCTCCTGCTGTAAGGATTCCACAGCTTAAAAAAACCCATTCCGTTATTTATTGAGATGTTGGACTAGCTTGCTCCTTGACAGAGAATCTCAAAAGCAAAAGGTATTTAACTCCAGTGCAACTCTTGGCAGCAGGACTGACAGAACGTTAAATGGGAGCCATGATGATTGCTGGAATCATGTAATTAACTCCTGCTGGCTGCATGACAGCAAATTAGACAAATTAGGAACCACCTACACAGGCGCTAAATTGCCTTTTTTTGTGCAGGCTGGATTTGTACTCCATCCGACAGGAATCGCTTGGGCAATAGAAGCTACATGCTACACATTCACTGCATGTACACAGGAGACACTCTCCATCTGAACAGCACAATGCCCAGGAATAAGGTTGCCCTGTTCCAAATACTGAATGCATGTTAAAAGAAGAACACAGATAGCTAGAACTGGCACAGAAATAATGTAATGGCGGGATGCACAACTTTTCTGTTAGCTAAGAGAATGGCCCTTTATAACTATTTATACTGCTATTGGACACAAGCAGTTTAGCACAGTGATGGGGTGGGACCTACATCTCAAAAGGCACAGGCTGCTTTTAAAAAAATTATATACCCCCAACACGTACAATAGCATTAATATAAGATGACTGACCGACAATAACTGCCCTTCAAACTAATGGGCCAGTCAATTATCTGGGAGATGTGGTATTTTAACCTTTTGGTGCTTGGAGTAATTTCTAAAGCACACATTAGAATCAAATCAACTAACTCCAAGGGTTACTGCAGGAAGGGAACATACCAGACTGTGCATCTGCTTGTCTGTCGCTAACGGAAAGGGACTTCCTCAGAACTCTGAGCCAGAAGTCCAAGCTACAAAATAACACTGTTTCTCCCTTGTTCTTAAAGATACAACAGAATAGACATAACAGCTACACAGTAACGCTTATGGAGTCAGCTTTGCATATAGGCCTGTTAAATTGCATTCCAAGCTATGAAACTCAGCAACATTAGAATCGCAGGCGAAAGGAAAAGGCAATGTATACCTCTCTCCTCTGCTGACTTACCTGTGATTTAAACACCGTGCAGATACTGATGTAGAAGAGAGCACTTTCTACTTCCCCTTGCGGACTACTGCCTGTCCCAACTGCATGTCAGGTAGATGCAACCCATGCTAGTGGTCAAGAGTGACCTGACATTCCAACTAGTTTAAGAACTGTGAACGAGACAGTCTAAAAGAAAATTTTCAGAAGTGCCTATGTGACTTTGCCTCTTAAGTCCCATTTTCAAAAGTAATGTAGGAGCCTACATCTCAATGAAAATCAGCGGGACTTAGGATCCTTGGTGACTTAGGCACTTCTGAAAGTTTACTTTAAGGTCCACTGACTTTCAGTGAGAAGTAGGCTCTTAAGTGGTGAACATTCCAGAAGGGCATCAGTGGAACAGAATAAGGGATTGGAGCAAATAAATGGACAAATAAGGAAATTCAGGCTTAACTGTTTTGCTGAAGAGCAGTCAACAAATGGAATAAAGTGCCAAATGAAGGCCATTTAAAATCAAACTCTCTCAATGAGTGAGAAGCAGCCAGGCATTTTATTAATCAGTACCTGACCTGGACAGTGCTTATCAGACTGTCATCACCTGAACTATTCAGAGGAAACCTGAAGAGCAGTTAATTATAATATACCTTATCTAGGATATGAAATGTATAAACCATTCCTCCTCCAAAGCCTAACAGAGCAGCCCATTCTCAATACAAGACTCAGCAATCCTCTGCTAGTGAAAGATTCAGACCTTGATTTTAAAAGGGCCTCAGGGGCAGAGTCCCAAATTTGTGCCTAAAGATAACTGTAGATCCAAATCTGCACCATGTAATAACTGTGTGAGCATTTCACAGCATTTCAACAGCTCACTGATTGCACCCACAATGTAGTTAGATGTTCAAGTGCTATAATGTACAACTTGCTTGCAAAATTGAGTCTGAAGTTTTTTCCAGGTGCAAAATTAGATGCTACTTGTCAAATCAGGCTCTCCCATTGACGTTGGTGGAGTTTATAGTTAGCAATTTGTCCAGTAAGAGACTATTAATTCTGTCCAGATCTTTGCTGGACTGAGTTACTAAAGATAATCTATACCCAAGATTACATTTTCTGAAATTATGATTTTTTCAGTTGTTAAATCAAATGCATTTAATTTACATAGTGTGGTGACTTACCTGCTTACTACAAAAAAATAGTATACTCCGAGCCTGGTTTACCACTACATTATTCTATGTGCTTACCAGTTTTACAGCAGCAGAATAGTGGTGAATCGGGTCTTTTGTACCTTTCACGTCTGCATATTAAGAGTGACTATCGAGCTAATATTATTCTGCATTTAAAAGCCACATTCTAAGTACAATATTTATATGAAGAGAGTTCTCAGCAACTTTATATTACAATGACAGTACATTGCTAGAATATGCAATAGTATGTAAAACAAATTTTAAAATTACTATTTTTAAAAAATGTATACATATCACATACACTTAGGCCTCAATCCAGAATCATTTTAACCCAAGGAAATTTTTGTAAGGTAAACTTAAAATACAGAATTACTTATTAATGATTCTATCTTAATTCCTAGTTTTACAAAACCATGACCAAGCAATGTATTCATGCTGAGTTAATCACCATTCTCCCCCCTTACACACACACACACACACACACACACACACACACTCCTCCCTTTATGAATTAATTTGGCCTAATATAATCTGGTCTCTGTAGATTTTAACTTCAATATTCTAAATATTACCAAAGCTTTTCCTCCTTCCTTTGGAGATTAGTGTTAATAGTTTTGGGAAAAGATTACTTTCTTATTAATTAGACAATATCATGTAGTCAACAGTACATTTCTATTCTGTACACCTATAGAAAGCCATGTTATGGCTTTCCATACAAACCATGTTGGTTAGCACACATTGTGGCTTTGGTACACAGCTGAGTTTTTCCACTAGAAAGGAAAGAATGCAGTGCTTGATACTCAAGAGTATCAATATTATTAACTTTTCAGACTACATAAGAAGAGATGTTTGGAGCAGAATGATTTACTGATAAGACTAATGGATTCCTTTTTTATTATAAACTAATATCTTTTAACATCAACAGTTTTTTATCTTAAACTAAAATAATTTCAGTGGCCTTTAAAAAAACGCAAGATTGGAAATTAGACCAGTTGATTTTTTTCCTTAAACAGTTAGATTTTGAAATTAAATAAAGGCATAATAAAAGCTCATGCCATATATGAGATTCATCACGTCTATGGGAGTTGAAAAACAGTAATTAACATATTCTTCAAGCGGAGAATAAAAATTCTTACCTTTTTTATACCATGTTCTCTGCTTACAGTCATTACATTTCAGCCTATTTTATAAAGTGTATGGCTACGAAGGTCCGGAGAGAATGAGAATAAAGTGATATTAACCTGCTGAAAACTGCTTAAAAGTCTTATCCTGCAATATAGAGAGGTTCCAACGCCATTTAAATAAAGACTTTCATACAGAGGCATCTCTAACTTCAGTTAATAATCCCGATAATTGATTCAACACCCCAAACAGTTTAACGAACAAAAAAAAACCAAAAAAGTGAACTTAGAACAGTGAATTTTTTCTGAAATTTGCCAAATTCTAGAATGTCAGTTATTTCATGAGGATTTTCGAAAAAAAAATCCATTTCAGAAGTGAAGTGACCTAATCCTTCCACCGTTTCACCATATTATTGTGAGGCATGGTTCAGACACATTAGTTCAGTTATACCTGGGAGAAAAGGTGGAATGTTTGCTGCCTTTCATGTCTTCCGGCATGTAGCAGCTCTGGGTTCAAGAATAGCCACTGTAAGCCTTGGTGGCAGTTTCTAGGTGAACTTTGATTCTAAAGACCTGAGCACAATTGTTCAGTTAAAATTCTGATTTAAGTGGTGAAAGCTAAAGCGGAGTTAACTGATTAAATTGGGAGCCCCACCAATTTTTCATGAAGTCCAAGTTTTATACATTGGTCTCTTTCTGCATGAAGAAATAACCAAGACATGTATGCACATCTATTGCTATGTATCCCAAGGAAGGGCTGTGGCTTGGAATAAGTATTGCTTTTATTAAAAAGGATTTGAGTTCAGGGAAAAAATCTTTTCAAAAAGGAAAAGCTCAGAGTTCCATATTTGAAGCTGAGACCCCCTCAAAACGAGTCACGTTTGTTCTTGCTTTTAAGACATCTATAAATAGCCATTTCGAGCCACACAACCTGATGGTTCTAGAAGTCAGAGAAGAAATCTTGAGGGCCCAAGTGAACAATAAAAGGTGCGATGCTGAGAGGCTGGCAATAGGGACTGTCAATGAAAAAACCACCTACAGTGGAGAAAAGAGCAGAGAAGCAAAAACTTCGTGTTAATTTCAAAGGGACTGGCTGAAGCTAAAGCTCCATTTAAATTTCTCTGCTCCTTCAGCTGTAAGTGGAATTTTCATTGTAAAAGGGACACAAATGGGCACTTTTAAAACTATCAAAACATCTATACTTCCAAGGTTATCACTTTTTAAACAAAGAACTGACAGCTCATTCATATTTTCAGTAAAGCAGAGAAATGTAAAATATGCAGCAACGGGGCAAGTTTACAATGTGGTTAGTAACTCCCAACAAATGACAAAAAATGAACAAATGACTTCATATAAATCATCTGAAATGACGGCCATCAAGTTGGAAAAGAGCACAGCTCCCTCTTTTTAATGAGCTGGGGAGGAATAAGTTATTGGGCAAGTAAATTTTCAATATGTAAATATTTTCAGAACAAATTGTAGTTTAAAATTTAAAGTCTCAGAAATTCATGGATTTAAAAAAAAAAACAACACCCCACTTTATCATCAGCAGTTGCCAATCAAGAGAACTCCAAAAAAGGCAGGGATCTTTTAATGAATATTGTATTACCCAAAAATGGGCTCTCATCAGCCATGCTTTTTCTGCTCCGTGATGGCTCCCTTTCATCCATAGGCCAGCAAAACATGTCAATGATTTATCAACACTTCTCAATTTGAAGGCAACGCCAACCCCACCATTTATCTCTCAGTGCTAATTCAAGGGATGATAATGTCAGACTCACTGCTACTGTCAATAAAGGCTACGTACTTTATTAAAGTACCACCACCACCAAATGAAAGCAAGAGCTACAGCAGGAAGAGAAACGTTTATGAAAGATTTAAGCACATTCCTAAGCACAAATGCTTGATTTAAGAACAGCTGCTGTAGTTAATTCCAAGGAAAGCAGCTTGTTATACACTTCACCCCCTTATCATGCTGTTCTATGATTACTCTCCCTGCTATGAGAAACATACATTGCGGTAAGCCCCATTCTTACCACGTCATTTAAAAAAACACCACCACCACCCTCCCCCAAGAATAGAGTCTGAAGGAGAGCAGAGTGTATAAAGGCATCTTCAAGACAGCACAAAATATAACAAACCTACTGAAAAGGAACTGGTGAGCTCTGAATGGGGAAGTGCAACCAACAATGCTGCTTATTTTGTGGGGGTGATACCTTAATAAAAAGTACTTTATTCCTTCATATTAGAGTCCAAAGCACAACAGCTTTATACACAAGCCTGGAAATATTCTGTTGACAGTACGGAGCATGTCCTCTGCTCTATACTTTCAGAGGGGTACATGCACTCCTTATATTATAGATGTTGCCTTACTTTGGGCACCAACTCGTATCAAAAAATGAATACTGGCCTATGGCTGAAATGTGTCACTTTTCACAGCAGCACTCAACAAGAACTGGGACCATTAAATAGCAAGTTTTCATGGGGACCTTGTTGCTGCTTTAGATTCTTATAATTGTAAGGGGAAAAGGAGAACCCTTTTTTTAATTAGAGACTGACAACTAAAATAACTGTAAAAATGCTCCATGGAAAATCAAGGGTGGACAAACAATCTTACAGAGTGAAGAAGGCCACAAGAACAAGTGCAATTTATTCTTTTTGGGGGGAAGTGAGGGGCATTGTAAAAACATCTTTGGAACACTAAAAAACAATCATAACGTTATGATTGTCCTTTCTCTGGGCAATACAGACTTAACTATGTATTCCTCCAATTATAACAAAAGTCTTTGAATGGAAATTTCCCTTGTTTAACACAGGTTTCACAAATATGACTGAATACAAAGAGACCAGCTAGTGTTAATAATGCCCTTTGTTTTCTTTTTCAGCATTTTGCATACAAATGAAGAGGCTTCTTGGAAAACGAAGACAGGGTCTACGTTACTGAGCCTTACAATATGCTAATTTCCTTGGTTTTAAAGATGCTAAGGGAATCCTTTCAAGGTACTGATGCTTAGATATATCAAAAATAATAAGCTAAGACAATACTTAAACCCATATTTTACTAGCTTTGTTCACCTTAATATTTTCAAAGTTAAAATTTAACTGAAAAGTTTCTATTGTATTACTGGTTTGTTTTTTTTAAATAACTACACTCTGAATTAAGTAGCCCTACAACAAATACAGGTCATTAACTGAGATTCTGTGTGACTGCATTAGGAAACAGGCAGTACTCTGTGTTACGACAAAACCGTTTATTTGTGATCAGTGTTTTATATTCTATACATCCTTCACAAATTTAATTTTACATAATCGGATACTTCATTTAAAACGTAAGGTTTAAGCTTCTAGTTCTTCCCTATAACAGAAGGCTGGTATAAGTTATTTGAAAATGAGGTAACATTTCACAGAACATTTTTTTTTTCTTCAAGTTTTAGAGAACTAAATTTGCATTTTGTTAAAATCAAAAAGTAGGAAAAGATGTTTCTTTACAAATGACTTTGCTCAAGTATGTGTTCAAAGAAAACAGGATAAAAAGGCTTTTTTCTCTTCTAACATTCTGTACTGTACTGTGTTGTTCAATCAATAGGAATTAGCTTCTGCCATTTGCTAAAAGAATGAGTAGTGGGGAACAGGATATGTTGGGAATTTCATAACTGGTAACAGAACCATTCTCTTGGGTATACCTACAGAGAGAAGAAACGGAGAGGACTCCAAATAAGTTCAATGATCCAATAAAGTCAAGTAAAAGCTTACAGTAATGTTCTCATTAACCCTTTCCAGATGAGTCAGTCAATGAGCTTTGAGGGCATTGAATCCCATAAGCAGAACATTTCAACATTTTGTAATGCTTTAAACTTAATATAACATATTAGATTTTATTATCATTCTGATGTTTATTAATTTAGCATTAGCAATACGTTCCAGAAGTAGTCAGTACCATGTTACACTGAACCAGACTGGATTTGGAAAGTTAATTTACGTTCTTATTAAGATAGTGTGGACAATCTATCTTGTTCAGTGTCCTGAAGTAATTTAACAGGCCAGCTACAACTGCAAAGATTTTAGACAGAAAATGCTGCTGTGCATACACAGAAGTCCTTAAAAAAAGGGCACAGCACAGTTTTGACAAACCTCCCTTTGGATCTGTCGAAACCAGGCACTGATAACTCAATCAAGTTCTATATCCATTTAGACTTTCTGCATTTATTCATATTGTACTGAAGTGGCAAATCTGGAAAGATTAATATCTGCCTAATCTCAGGATTATTATAGCGTTCTTGTGGCCTCACAAACTTCTGCATACTTAAATACTTTTTTTTTTAATGGTTCCTATTTAAATTCTAATATTTAACCTACGTATCCATTTAGAAATCACAAAGCAGCAACAGCAGGTATTCCAGAGCACCAGATGATCAAAGTGAAACTTCCCAACATGCAACAGCTTACAAAGGCAAAGAGACATATTTACCTTACAGCCAGAAAAGCATTATTTCAGTACTTTGCATCACAATAAGACATTAAAACAGAAAAACTCTTTATGCGAAAAATGGGGGCAGCAGATTTCACAAGACTTTGAAGTCAGCGATATGCCACACGTAAATATCTAAGCGATTACAATTCAGGCTCCAACACAGATGTTATGAGAAGATGGAGGGGAAGGAAAAAACAAACCAAGAGAAAGAAGGATTGTAGGTAAAACTCCCAGCCCCACTGAAGTCAATGAGAGTTTTACCACTTACTTCAGTGGGGCCAGGACTTCACCCCATATTCTTATATATAACCTATCTGCCAATAAGAGATACGGATAGTCAAGTACCAGCCATCTTAGACTATCTCAGGGTCATATTCAATACCCACTTCTTAATGTTTCATACAAGGATGAAGGCTACAAAAGGGATTGTTTAAAATAAGCCACTGATGAAACAGGTCCCAAACTAAATATGTGATCTCCTGCTGGGTGAGTGGGTAGAGGTTCCCTTTGTTATCAATAACAGTGCATTAAAGATAATCAAGAATACAGACTAAGCTTTATGGGAAATGCTAGTGTCACCTGCTGCAATGTGAAAACAGATGGCCAATTCATATCTTTCTACTAAGATAAGAAAAGCTGCTTTAAATCAGAGGAAATTCCTTATCCGAGTAAAGGCACCTCACTGGCCAGTTCCCTTGCCCTGCTCCACAGAAGAAAGCATAGAATGGTAGCAGCTAGTCCCGCGTGGTAGGTGCTCCTAGACACCAACAATACTAGAGCCGCAGCATTTTCATCATCAGGGGACAGCACAAGAGGCTATAGCTGTATTTATAGTGTGCATCATTTAGAATGGAAAAGGTTCTTTCCCAAGGTGTAGAAATCAAGTTACCCAGTTCCGTAATATTTCCCTGGTCAGATAAGGTTTCTACACTTGTAATCAGGTGGAGTTACTGTTAGCCACCAATTTTATTCAGATTCGATACGGAAGCAAGCATTAGGGTAATAACCCAGCACAGGAATGGTTGGTATAGTGAGGATTAGGTTTCCCCTTTGAAAAATAAAAAAAAAAGGCTGCTGGAGTAATCATGTGGTTTTGCCATTTGAGAGCTACAGAATCTTACCCAGTTATAGAAGACGGGTTCTGTTCACACAGAAGATCAGAACTGGTTCTGAGAGACAGCACCTTGTTTTACTCTAGTGTGTCGGAACATATCACTGACTCCAAACTGTTTTGCCCCCATTGCCACATAAACCTCATTCAAAGTAACCAAAAGGCCAGTTAGAGATAAATAGGCGTTATTAGTCTAGTATTTAAAAAAGCGGGGGGGGGGAGGGGAGAAGGGGGGCAGAAGAAAGTACTCTGGAGCTATGAAAGAGGCCCTATGTTTATTTTAGTCCATATTGAAATATATTGCACTGCCATCCTGGATTTCACTGGGCTTCTTAGCAGAAAGGGGCAGTGGCAAGTTATAGTGCCTTAGCAGCCTTGCAGTCTGATCTCTAAGTAACCTACAGAAACTCCGTTAGCCTGACCCAAACAGCAGTATTCATCCTGCAACTATATAAAACATGTTTGGACTGGTTAGGAGATGTGTGTGGCAGTGGGCATTTCAAACAACTGATTGCAATAAGAGGAAATGCCCACAAGTCTAACTTACGGACCATCATTTTACCAATGTTTAGCCAAGGGGCATTAGAGTAATATTTCAAGGATGTTAGATTTGGCCCTTAGGTATTCTTTGAATGGAGCACAAGTTGGCTGTAAAAAGTAGGAGAACTACTTAAAAATATTCAGTTTCACTATTAAAGGGAACAGGCAGTTAGAACAAGCAGTCCTTCCACAATCAGGCAAAGCATAGGCAAAAAGCTACTCCAACCAAAACAAGAACCACAAGGTTATGGCATCAATTTAAATGTCCTCATTGTCATATTTAAAGTGAGCTCTGATTTTCTTGGATCACTTGCAAACTCTAGGGCAATCTCTATTTTTGGACTGCCATGATAGTTTCAATACCATTTCTAGTTCAGTTAATTAATAGGTCATACATACCGTAGGCTGGCGCAGCTGGGCTGTACCCATAAGGTGCCCCATAGCCTACAATACAAACAGAACAAGCGTTTGGCTTTATTCCCCCCAGCATATGAAGAATCATATCAAAGGTCACAAACTTAACAACACAGGGGCCATACACAACAGAAAATCCACTCCCATTTAAGTTAAAATACTTAAGCAGCATTTGGCTGTAATCGTTCCAGATTCTGGCTGCAAAAATAAACAAGGCATCTTATGCCTTTTTTGGAAGCTTCAGCATAAAAAAGCGAAGCTCCACCTTTCTTTCTATTTTCCTTAATTTTCTCTCTTCGTTGAAACTTTCCAGTCAATACTGTCGCACTGCAAGAGTTGGCAAGGCCCCATTTACAGACTCTCTTCATAAAATACAGATATGACTTAATGCACAAAATCATCATTGTCCTCAATCCCCCACTTAGGAAAAGGGAAACCTGGAGGCCCATGGTAAAGGTCCAAATCAGCAGCAGATATTTTTGGTGATTAAGAACGCTGCCATTTGGTTTCCACAGAGTCCAAACATATTCCACAGAAGACATCTGAATGGCTGGATAGTAAGTAAGCACTGATGGCAGCTTAAAAAAAATAAACCAAACCATCATGGGGATAGGAGGCATGCAAAGTTAGAGGATACATTCAGTTGCTGAATAAAAAGGAATGGTGACAGCATTGTTCTTGGTTATTACTGCTTGCTATTTCATTAAGACTTAGTACCATTCATGCCTGGTAAAGCTTTTTTTGAGGGGGGTTAGGTTGGGGTGTGGGAGGCTGAAGAGGAAAAAGGTACGTAGGCCAAGAGAAATAAATGCTTAACAAGTATGATGGCTGGGAAATTAAACCTATTTCTGGAAGAATTCCATGCTGGCAAGGACTGTGCCTCTAGCAGGTTACAATGTCTCAGAAATGACTCCTCAGGCAGAAAAGCAGTTTCAGAAACAATGTTCAAGTCCATTAAAAATGAATTACTGGTTTTTAATATTTATGATTACATCAATATACAGGAACAATGAAGGCACCACATTGCTGACTGCGCCAGGAGGTAAATATATCCAACAACAGGGCTGCGCTATTAACATTTGGGGACTGATGAAGGGTGTAATTAGAGTTTATGCTATATCCTAAAAAACCTTGAGCACTAATGATCAGGGTTTTACTCTTTGGAAGCTAAGTGAGTGTTGGCCATGGAACTTTGGAGGCAGAGAGACCAAAGAATAAAATAAAATATATAGAAATGGAGGAGATTCTCCTCCCATCCCTAACTCCTGCACATGATCTGCTACACCA
Organism: Terrapene triunguis; assembly: GCF_002925995.2. NCBI lineage: Eukaryota > Metazoa > Chordata > Testudines > Emydidae > Terrapene > Terrapene triunguis. The sequence continues at coordinate 15,459,991 of NW_020664589.1, forward strand.
GTGTGGTTCAACATCTTCAGATTGGCAACCCCTTATTCAAACTCAAATTTTTGTGATTCCACGCCATATAAAATGAATAGACAATAATGATAAACCTATGTAATTTGTTTGTTTAGCTAGAGAAGTTCACAGAGAATACCTGATCTTGAAGGATAACAGTATGCAGGGAATGGAGGAGCGAGATTTTCTTTGCTTTAGATTGTAGTATGATTTTCAACGCCTCACGACCACCCGCTCCCCAGGTGTTGTGACTCACCAGGTGAGATACACTATTTTAGATGAAGCAAAATACAGAGGAAACCCAGAAGTTGCTATGCACTTCATTGTCTCTGTAGCTACAGTTTTGTGGCTGCTAACCTGCCAATGGGAATCAACACTAAAACAGCCTGACCAGCAATGTGAATTCTATGTGAAGGAGCCCAAGCATAAATGGGAACCAAAAAGCCTTTTAATTTAGACTTGCAGTTTTGCTGCTCAAAGCAACGCGGCCAACATTACAGAACAACATCAGCCAGAATATGAATGTGAATTTCCTTCCTTCATTTCTCCCAACATGACAGCTGTTAATAGGCACCTCTGCTCACAGCCCCAGACTGTGTGGGGTGCTCCCGAGAGCACGACTTCCAAATCTGCAAGCATGATCCCCACAGTTCACTACTCTGGAACGCATTTCAGCACAGCAGCAAGTTCCATTCCAATAGCCTTTCCCCAAGAGGACTGAAGAAGGGTCTCTCTTACTGTGAATCAGACTGCTCCTAGAGGGGATTCATCAGGCAGCAAAGCACTTCTCGCGGGAAGCAACGCGCACAAGACAGTATTTTAATTTTGCATGCACAAACAATAGCCCTCTGCCCTCATTAAGGATAATCCTGTAGCATTATCTAGAATGAGAAACTCTTGGTAAAGCCAATCATAATACTAACAGGCATCTTCCAGGAGACTTCACAACTGGGCACAGAGTTGTGGGAATCATGCCATGGTGAGAGAGTTATGAGAAAGGCAGATATCAGAATTACAAAGCCCCAGGGAAAGAGTCGGAGCTGGATAACTATTTGCTCATCTTCCATGCACAATTAACTGCAAGCGAGATATATGTTTCCAGCTCTACAGACTCTCTGACTTTTCCCTTTATTTAAACCCCCATGCATTTTCCCCTGTGGCTCTTCTCAAATGCTATAAAACTAAACAGCTCACTAGCATGGATGAGTCTGACCCATAGAAAGGTGAACGTCAGCAGCCATAGTTCATTCATGGACAGCTGGGATGGACGGACCCTTAGCTATTAGCGCCATGACGTACCTGGTGCTATGTATCCAGTAGCAGCGGCTGCCCCAACAAATGCCCCTCGTGTTAAAGCGCCTCGTCCTCTGCCTCGAGCAGCCTGGACTGCTGCAGACACAGCTGTATTTACAACTCCTTTAGTCTGTGCAGAATAATAAAAATGGCATGATTCAGAACATGATACACGAGGCAATCCATGTTAAACCAGCTAAATGATCTGTATAAATTCCATCGAATGCTATATTCAACCCGCTAGTCTTGTTAAAGGCAATACACACTCACTCATTCCATTCTGAAGCGTAGCTGTGCAGAATTGGGGACTGTGGCACGGACCTATATGTGAGCTCACAAGTTCTCAATTTATAGAATCCCCTTCCCTGGACAGAACGAATGGAGCATTGGCAGCTGCCAACAGGCATCTTTGTTTCATTCAAACACCACAGTGAGCTATGAGCTATCTTTTTGTCATGTGTGCGATGTGACTCTGATCACTGATAGGGCACCAATGTGCTACTACACTTTGCTACTGATCTCCATCTCGCTTGCCTGTGGGGAGCTGCAGGGACATGGGGTCACTGCTGCAAAGCTGGATTTGTTACATCATCAGAAATCCTTGACACTTTTTGAGAGAGTGAAGTGCCCGGGGGAGAGGGGGAGGATATTGACCCTATTTCTCCCCACCTCTCCTCTCTGGCTTGCTGGCTGTTTAAACCGCTGTGCAGCCCGGCTTTGCCCTGCCCCATGAAGTGCTGAGCTAAGAGCTGGGGCAGGGGAGCATTGGCATTTTTATTATATTTCCCTGTAACATATCAAGGGTGAAATCCCAGACTTATTAACTTCAAGAGGACCAGGATTCTACCCCAAATGAAGCAAGAAAGCCTGGACAAGAATTTTCAAATACAAACCTATCTTTATTCTCCTAAAATCACACTTAGGGCTTGTCTACACGTTTAGTTCACGGCAAGCTGGGCTGTGAATCTACCCCGCACCAGCTTGCCATGCACTAAGTGTCCGTGTGGACCCTGCTGACGCACATTAAACAGCTAATACATGCTGATCTGGTCCCATTTCAAAAAGGACTAGGCTAACAATGTGAGAGCGTTGGTCTGTGCCCAGGGCAGATTCCCACCTCAGCTTGCCACTAAGAGTGTGTAGATGAGCCCTTAGGCATCATTAAACTGGGTTGCCAGATTTTCAGAAGTATTGGCCACTCAGCTCCCATAGGTTGGGCTGGCAGCTGTCAGATGACTGGCACATTTCAAAGTTTGGCCACTGATTTTGACTCCTACTTTTTAGGAATCTTGGCTGCTTTGTTAGACAGGAATGAAACTTGAAACACGGTTACCCTTCCTTTGGGCTAGTATGTGCAGTATCCATTCAATCCGATAGATCTTTTCCTCTGTCCTCACATGGAGACAGATTTCCATAGAATCACAGGACCTGGAAGTGACCTCGAGAGGTCATCTGCTCCGGTACCCTGCACTCATCCCTGACAGGTGTTTGTCTAACCTGCTCTTACAAATCTCTAGTGCTGGAGATTCCACAATCTCCCTAAACACTGGAATTAATTACTTTACTACCCTGACAGGACATTTTTCCTAATGTCCAACCTAAACCGCCCTTGCTGCAATTGAAGCCCAGTGCTTCTTGTCATATCCTCACAGGTTAAGGAGAATAATTTTTCTCCATCCACCTTGTAACAACCTTGAATACATCCTTCCTAGTTCATTTTTATTTTCTGGCCCACCGTAAGATCTATTTCCCTCTTACATGTCTGAATAAATCCCTTGCCTTCTCTCTTTTCATTTTGTTATAATCTTATTCCTTAATTACCTTCTGGCTCCATCTACTTATTCTACTCAGTAAACGCCATTTCTTAATTTTTTCTTCTCAAAGCGCACAATAGCTACAGTTGTGTAGACAGCTCTGTTGGTCTAACCATAGACTGTGCTGGCCAAACCTCCTTTAGAAACTGATTTTTCCTTCTTTTTAAATAAAGGGAGACTGTCTGCATGTGTGCATCAAACTGCATTGTTTCCCAAGCATAGTCAGCAGCTGCAAGCTAACTGGCAACCTCATGCAGCAGATCAGAGAGCTTTAGAAGAGTAGTATTGACATAGCTTATTGCAAAGAAATGAGAGCAGAATATGACTAAAAATCAGAGTGCCTCGATCTCAGATCATTCTCGGATCTTAACTGCCATCTTTGTGTGGAATAACATTCTTCAGGAATTGGATTTTAAAATAATCATGGAAGCTGAAGAACTTCCACGATGCAGGAACTGGAGGTCTCAGGGCGCCCAGGAGAATTGCTATAAACGTAATTGTTAGGTACAGAACTTAACGAATACAAGTGGCTGGTAATTTCTCTGAATATATTTTATGCTGTAGCAGGATGGAACAAAATTAATTTTTGCAAAGACTGGAAAAGAGACCTAATTCTAGTTAATCTGCACAATGCAGATCAAAGCTGTAACTGTCAGGACTTTTTCTGTGTGTGGCTTTCTGGAAGAAGTACACTGATAATCAGCTTCAGTTGTGTTCAATGTTAATGGTATAGAATGGAGAGATCACTGTGGCTCTCAGGAACCATTTTAATGATTATTATTAGATTATTAGAATCTAATGTAAAAAGAAGTCTGAAGTGAAGTTTTTATTAAACAAATCCTCCCCATCCAATGAAATGTTGCATTTGAAAAGGGATACCCCTCAAATAGTTTAGGCTCAAAATTCAACTTCATTTAGAAGCTAGAGATTGTGTCTATCACCAGACTATAAACAGAGGTAGACTTAAAGAATACCTTATTACTATCAGAGAGGTAGTGCAGTCTAGTGGGTATTGCACTGGAGTTGAACTCAGGGGACCTGGGCTCTATAACTGACTCCGGCACTGACCGGCTGTGTGACCTTGGGCAAAGTCACTTCCCCTCTCTGTCGTCTCTATGTAAGATAGTAAGCACTCTGGGGCATAGACTGTTCTGTCTCTTCGTACAGCTCTAACACATTGAGGCCCTCACATCAGCTCAGGCCTCTCAGTGCGATTAACAAATTACTAACAACAACAGAGTAATAAAAACAAAGGACAACACTTCCAATAGACCTGCTGAAAAACAACAGACTGAAGTCATGTGGTCCCTCTGCAGACGCCATCATCTAATGCTACCCCAGGGCGGTGCTGACAGAGAATGGCGCTAACTATAAAAGGCAATTGGGGATTCTTACCTGAGGGAGAATCTTCTTTTTCTTATTGTTGGCTGCATTAGGCCCAGAAAACAGTTTCTCAAGTGCTGCTAAAGCAGCGCTCGCTTTTGCCACCTTCTTATTTGGACCTGCGCCTCTGAACTTCTGCCCATCTACTTCTACCTGAAGCCAAGAGGTTAATTTAGAGCCAGTACTTTTCCTGGTGGGAACGACAGTTCATATTTACAACCAGATCCCAGCTGGAATCATGAGCCGTTGATAAAAAATTTCAACAAGTAAGTCCAGTTATGGGTGAAACTAACTTGTATGTCCTCCAATGAGTTCAAAGCACTCCACGATCAAGAACTAATTAAACCCAGTAGCTCCATGTGATAGGTAATGATCACTTGAACCACTACGGAAATGGTGGGGAAGGATAGCTCGGTGGTTTGACCATTGACCACTGCTAAACCCAGGGTTGAGAGTTCAATCCTTAAGGGGGCCATTTAGGGATCTGGGGCAAAAATCTGTCTGGGGATTGGTCATGGAGCAATGAGCAGGGGGTTGGGACTAGATGACCTCCTGAAGTCCCTTCCAACCCGGATATTCTATGATTCTATGATACTTAAGTTGATTAACAGGACAGAAGTTAGGAATCCCATATCAACTTGAAACTGAAGGGGGAATTTTAAGAGGTCCAATACATTTACTTGGGATGGAATTTGGCAGGAATTAATTGGGAAGGTTGCTATGAAGTCTTTGGTGGGCAGGACCTTAGCTTTAGATCTCACCCAAAACTATACTTTTAAATGATCCCCAAACCCCACAACATTTTAGGGGCACCTACAGCTCTAATCAATCAGCTTTGCACCCCCATCATCTTCAAGAACCTGCATTATGGCTACCCTTTGGCTAAAGAAAGCTGCCTTGTACTCTCTAGAGCCCATCAATGCTGATTCTAGGTCAGCCCAAGAACCTGCTGCTGCGGAGTAAAATGAGCCAGAGACTGAATCGGCTCCCTCTGTTACATCATTCCTAACCCCTGCTAGGCTGGCAACAAGACGATCAAATCAGGGCACTCATACAGGGTTGCCAGGACCTGTCCATGACACACACTGGGTAGTGGTTTTGGTTACTCCGCTGCCCTCTCCCTAGGTCATGGCAGGGATGTGATGTGTTTAGGGGCTTTCATAACCAAATCCTCCTCCTTGCTGAATGATCCCGGGCGAGGAGGACATTCCCCTGCCATTCCCACAATCACCTTGGCCCTGGGAGATACAGGAACCTGAAAAGGTTACCGTCCCTCTTGTGGAAGAGAACGAACGGTAAGGCTCTGGATTAACATTCAACGGCAACAGAAAGCTACCAAGAGGACTGAAGCATTGTTAGCAAAACCACCTGCAGATTTCCCAACACTGCTGCACTCACCTCCATCACAAAGCGCTTGTCATGGCTCCCACCTGTCTCAGAGATGAGCTCATACTTAAGACCTCTTCTTTTTTCATTTAGCTCCATCACTGGGTTTTTGCCACTTGCTGTGAGGATAGGGCCCTGAGTTCTTACCTACAGAGACAAGATATATTATAACCGTAACAGCTCTGAATGGCAGACACACATCTACAGCATGTCTGCCTAGAACAGCTGCCCACCTGGAAAACGCCAGTATTAATCATCTTCCTTTTGTGTTTCTGCAACAGCCAGTTCTTCCTGATACATCCGCCTTAGCAGGCTCTCTAGGGATGGACCGGCAACAGAGACACAGCATTGTCAAAGCTTCAGCACAACCTGCTGCACCAGAACAGCAGATATGAAGCCCCTGCCCCCAAGGAAAGCTGAGGGATGAACCATTTACAAAATAAAATAAAATATTGCCACCCGCTCATTTCCGGCACAGCAGGCAGCTAGCCAGGCAGTCACTGTCTCCATGACCAGTCGCCATCACCTTCACAGCACAGCATGGAGCATCATGCTGCTGGCTGAAGGACAGACCGTCGAGGTGTCAAGTTTCTTGAAAGCAGCTCTCTGCTACTGAACAGAAGGGGATTGGCTTTCCCAGCCCTGCACATCTCTATTGCCTGATCTAACCATCCCCATGGCACTCCAATCTCTGACTGGGGAAGCCACAGAGTGTAGGTCATACATCACAGTAGATAAAGCTGTTATCTTGGGTTAGAAATGCAGAAACAAAGAGCCAGTACACCAGTATAGCAGACTTCATTATAGTCTGCTGTGCTGGAGACACCAAAGCAGATACTGAAAAGTGAGAAGAACACAGAAAATTAGAAGAGCCAGGCCAAGATTTTCAAAAGTGTCAAGTACCCAACACGAGGCACCTGCCCTCTGAAAATAAGGTCCCTTTAAGGCATCTCAATTTAGGCACCCAAAATCCTGAGTCACTTTTGAAAACCTTGGCCCTTGTAAACATTTCTAACTTTTTACATGAAAAACAGTTACGATTTGCCTTTAGTTAAAAATGATCTAAATAATTCTAGTTCTTTTTAAAACTGGGTTAAAAAGGCGAATATGATTGTGACGCTGTATGGAATATGGGAGACACTTGATAATATTGTTGATACCAATATTATAAAAGTGCAATGAATCTTACCAGGTATACCATGTAAGGTATCATTGGAAAAGTTATAATTCACTAGATACGGTAATCTTGTTTATAGGTTTGTATCCCCTTTGAATTGTAAGTTATAGATATGTAGGGTATATCTATATTTCCAAACTTGTGCTGTGCATCTGGGTGACACCCCTAGACAGATTGGCAGCAGCACTGCCCAGCCTGCTTGATGACTCATCAAGGGACATCAGCTGTACACTGAACTCACTGAAAGGGTCAGGGGCTACATCTTATGACTCAGCAAGGCATGCAGAGGCAGGCTTATAGACAGAACTCTAAGGCATCCAGGCCACGTGCTGGGCAGCTTGTGTTTGAAACAAAAGAAATACAAGCTGCATGGCAAGAAGACTATAAAAGGTAGCTGCATCTTCTCTATTTTGTCTTCACTCCTGCTTCTTACCTCTGGAGTAACTGTTCTACAAACTGCAGCTCTGAACAAAAGACTGAATGACCCATCCAAGCTGTGGACGTGTTCCAGAGGGACTTTCAAGCCAGCAAACTCACCAACACTGCTAAGAACCTGATATATGGATTCTGAAGCCTTTGTATTTATGTAATTGCTTTACCATTTAACAACTCTTCTTGTCCTTTCTTTTTTCTTTATAATAAACGTTTAGTGTTAGATGCTAAAGGATTGGCTGGCAGCGTGGGATTTTGGGTAAGATCCAACCTAATACTGACCTGGCAATGTGGCTGGTCCTTTGGGGTCAGGAGAACATTTTGTAAAGTGAGCAGAATTTTTAAAATAACTTCTCACCTTACTGCACCTAGGTGCCGATTGGGAGTCTGAAACTGGAATGTAATAAGAGGGCTGTGTGATTACCAGCTTCTTAGTAACCAGGGTGGGGATCAGAAGCACAGTCTGGAGAGTATAACTTCAGTGTTACTCCCAAGACTGTTGGGTATCTGCTCTCCTTTTCGCAACATGCCCTGACCTTGGCATTTCCAGTGAGGGCTACACTAGGCACCTCAGGTCACAATGATTATTAAGGTTATGAGTTGGTCACAGAAGTCCGGGATTCCATGATTTTACATGTCCTCCATGACTTCAGCACCGGGGGGGGGAGAGGGAGGGGCCTCCTACTAGGAGCCCTGGCTGGGAGATCTGGCTCCAGCCCCACACCACAGGGCTCGGGCTTCTGCCATTTATTGTTTATTGCCCACGTCCTGTCTGTGACAAAATCTCAGCCTTAGTGATTATACATTGTCTAGCTCTAAGTTTGAAGTCACATTATCTAAATGGGTTAAGTTATGAAGAAATCCACATTTCAATGTACTGAAAAGTATCTATAGAGCAGGCAGATTACTTAAATTTATCTTTATAACAAAAAAGCACTTACATTTGAAAGGAGCATTATATCTAAAAATAAGGCAAGAATCTATATCTATTTATCTGCACAACCTCCTGAGTGCATCACAAAGATATCAGCTACAGCAATGAAAATTCAAATTAAAGCCTTCGCTTCCACGCTTAACACAAACACTCGTCTAGAATTCCTGGGGATGAAGAAGAATGGTGGTACAAATGGAGATGGGGAGGGTGAAGAGGATAGAGACTAAGGGTACGTCTAGACCCGCGGCATGGCTGCGGCTGGCCAGGGACAGTGGACTCAGTTTGTGGGGCCATAAAATTGCAGTATAGACACTTGGGCCCAGGCTCATTGGGTCTCAGAGCCTGGGCTCCAGCCTGAGCCCAAATATCTACACTGCAGCCAAAGCCCCACAAGCCTGAGTCAACTGACCCGGACTCCGAGCCCGCGGGTTTTTAATCACAGTACAGACACACCCTAAGAGAGAACTCTGAATTGCTTGGTTTGTCAGCTCCTGACAACTATGTAAATATTGGAAATGGTTTAAGAAAATATTTAACAACATACTGCAGACCCTTTGCAACTGGACTCTTAGAAACACTCAGCACAGACTGGTCAAGTTAAGGCATTTGGTCCTTCAGGGAATACTACATTTCCCACAAATTCAGTGGGAAAACAGAAGCAGAATTTGCTCTTTAGAGTTCCTTAATTAAGCTCCAAGTCCCAAAATTAAGCTAGCGTAACTTTAGACTGTAGCATTTTTCTAGTCCATTCATAAATACACATTTAAAGGCATGATAATGCCTTTCACATTATTTAAATACATCCCTATTCATTGTGCTACTTTTCTGTACTTCTATCAATGTATAGGTACTTTTAATATAAAAACAGCTCTAAACAATGAATTATGTTATAAAATAGAAAAACATTACACTTGTTACTTATTTGTCTTACAAGTGTGCCAAGATTGAGGCCTCAGCGTGCTAGGTGCACAGGAAGACTGTCTTACCCTGAAGACTTACAGTCTAAATAGGACGAGAGAGAGAGAAAGAATGATCCTCACTTTACAGCTCAGGAACAGAGACACAGAGAGATGGAAGGGATTTGCCCATGGTCTCACTGGCAGTCTGTGGCAGAGATGGGAATTGAAACCAGATCTCTTGATTCCCAATCCAGTGCCTTAACTACACAAGGCCATTGTCCTCATGGAAAGCTCTCTGTTACTGTGTGTTTTTCAGTGAATACCCACCTCTAAGGTAGAGGAGGTGTCAATTGTAGAATTTCCAGTATTATTGCTTGAGTTTGAAGAGACAGTCTCGTTTTTGCCTTCGGTATCTGATTTTTCATCAGAGCTCATGCACTCAATATCTGCATCAAAGCCAGTTGGGTAGCCCATTGCTTGTAATACCTACACCAAACGACATTAAATGAGATGTAAAACCAGTTTGGGGGTTGGAAGCGAAGGCAAGGCTGATTATACAGCAGTAAAAAGGCCACACACACTTCAGGAGGTAACTCACTTTGAAGTTCATTTTTCACCAAGTTAAATACAGCGAAAAATCAAGTTCTAATGGGAAAAAGGGCCCCAGCCTTCCTAAGCTGCAAAATATAATTGAGAGTTTCCAGTGTCAAATGCACCAGCAGTTCATAAATACCATTTTCCAAACTGAGGCTCCCATGTATAATATGGGATTAAAATTCAACCTATAAAATACAGGATCTGTATGCAAAGTAGTTAACTATTCACAATTCCGGTTAGACCACATCCACTATGTAATACTACTTGACAGCATGACCAAGACATTCTGTTTTGCATCTTAAGTTCCACTGAGCTCAGCATATACAAGTCTGCAGATCAAGGACAAGGCATCTCCTAGGAACTAAGGCACCAGGCCATCTGCAATATGGGATGCTACACATGTAGCATCAAGCCCAGATGTTAACTGTTCAGTTTCCAAGGTGGCAGCAAACGCAGGGGTTACCATATGCCTGGGTTTTCCCAGACAGGATCTCTTTTTTGAGCCTGCTTTCTTCTCTGTCCAGGCGGGGTTTTCAAATAACAGGCAATGTCCTGGATTTTTGCAGAGCAGACAAGCTGCAGCTCAGAAAGACTCCCGATAGATCCATTCCCCTGCAAGTCACAGCTGCTGGATCCCGCCCACCCAGGCCCCAGCTCTCAGCCTTGGGGAAGGGATCCTCCAGGGAGGCGCTGACAGATGACTGTCACTGCATCCTGGGCTTGTGCCCTGGGTGCTGACTGATGGCTGGGCCCTGCTATTGTGACAGGGAACGACACTGCCCCCCACCTCCAGTGAGTACCCCCGCCACAGGTATGCCCTCCAGCACCCCCAACTGTACTTCTCTCCCCCTGCAGTGTCCACTTTTGGGGAACCTGAAATATGGTAACCCTAAGCAAATGGTAACATGCAGCCTAAAGATAAAAATTTTGGCTAGAACGCAGCACTGCTGGAATCTAGGACTGAAAAGGTCTCCCATCTGCAGCTGCTCAAAGAACATCAGCTGACAAACATAACCAAAGACGCACGTCCCTCTCAGTGCTGTAGGGGTGGCCTGAATTGAGGTGTGCATGGCAGTGAAGCAGGTAAAGGAGACCCAGGCTAATGGACATGTAAGGGAGTAATTGGCTATTTCATCTGGACATGAATGTGAAGTACATCAAACCTCCTGGGCTGTCACCATGCTGCTCACAACCAGCCACTTTGTAGGAGAGAAGCACAGAACCTGATTTTGTCACTGCCAAACAAACACTTTCCCCAAGGGGTCTCCAGAAGAGATGGGGCACTCTCCCGCATCATGCACAATGATGCAGCAGGTCAGGCAGTTCTGTGACTGACTCCCTGATCTGCCTATGCAGATGTGTTCAGTGGGCACAAAATGTAGGTGTGAACTGACTCAGAGGCTAACCTGAGGCCCCCCCTGAAAGTTTGGTCTCAAAAGCAAAGCTTGCAGACATGCCCACAGGTACCAAACACTGAACATGGAACTGGGAACAGCATAAGCATTCTCCTCCAATCAAGGGGCACGCAGCTCCAGCCCCCTTTTCCCCGCCCCGAAGGTTGGTAGGGGGCAGGTACCGCAGTCACAGACAGCTCTATTCCTTCCCCCCGTTTGGGGGTGCAACACCATCACTTGCCAGTCAAATGCAGCTGCAGATTTAGAGCTTTAAGTATCTAAACAATGAACCCTAAAAATGGAAACATCCCAATTTAGCCCTACAATCTCCTGGTGTGTGAGCAAGCAGCGCGTGGGCTGCCAGGGAGCAGCAGTGCTGGCTCTGCAGGGCCGGCCTGCCAGCTGGTCCTCAGCTTGAAAGAGGGTGGTTCCAAAGCATAGCCAAGAGGGAGGGTGGGTGGGTAAATTTGGGGAAAATGGGGCTGTAGGAGGCTCCAGCCAGGAACCGGGAGCCACAGAGGGGCCCTGCGGGAGGAGGGCAGAGATAAGATCCTGCTTTTCAAGGCAGAATTCTTAATGGTATTAAAAAAAAGACAATTATTGGGGCAAAATGTAGGTGAGAGGACGACGGGATGGGAGGACACATACAAAGCCACATCTCCTGCAGAATGATACATTCTATCAAATACTTTTGGGCGCTTTGAGCATGAAAGCAAAAGGGACAATGGGATTTTCAAACTCCTAAATCAAAGGAAAATGGAAAGTTGCCAGATGAACCTTCTGAAAAGGAAGTTCACTCAAAATACATGAAAGGAAGCACAGATAATGACAGATGGGTTTGTTCTTGCAGCTCTGCGCACTTAGATTTTCATTTTGTTTTTGCAGTTTACAGACAACTTTTCCTCCCTTCTCAGCAATGCACACAGGGAAGGTCTGGTACAGCAGAGCCTGATCTATCTATGAATTTACATGGGGATGACTGTGGTGGCCATTTTTATTTACTAGACACCAACTCAAGTCTCACTGTTTTACCAACTCCAGCTTTCTCCCACAGAGCCTCTGGAAAGGGGAACAATGGGGTATGGCTCAGGCTGCCTCATACCAATGGACCATCTGGTAACAAGTTGTGATTCACCATCCTCTATTTACTGTAGCACCCATGATGTGCTAGGTGATTTCCAAACACTCAAGATGGGATGGCTCCCTGCTCCAAGGAGCTCACAACCCAAGGATAGTGACAGACAGGCAGAGGTGAGGGGAATGGGAACAACAGAAGGATGAGCCCATCATACTAGTAACTAACAAGGGGAACCAAAAAACAAAACATGGAACCCACCCACACTCACTCATCGACCTCTGGAGGCTTGGACAGCTCTGTTCACTTTTCCCCGCTTACCTGTTCACCATGGGATCTGGAAGTGCCAGAGCATTTTGAAAAGGCCCAAGATAGCAGGTTTGATCCACACTGCCTCTCTTTAGAGGGTTTACCCATTGATAGTTCCGATCATATCCGTTCTGTGTTTTCCAGGATCCAGGGCTGGAATTATCAACTTAATTCATATTCAGGTCTGCACCTCAGCCTTACCTTCACTGCCACATGGAGCTTGGCCGTTTTCTTAGAAGGTCCTGATGCTTCATAGGTCGTACCGTCAACATCTACAGACATTGTGAAGACTGGGGCATGGACTGGACCCGACTGCGACAGAAGCTTATACTGAAGCCCTGGTCTGATTTGGTTCAGTCTCATCAGAGCGTTCATGAGATCGATTGCTTTACTGTCTAGGACTATTATGGGAGAGGGTGGGAAGGAAAAAAAAAAGATTAACAAAAGAAACTGAGAAGTGAAACATTTTGCATTTCTAAAGCACCATCCATCTGCGTACTTAAGTGCGCTATATAAACATGAATGAATGCCAGCCATCCACTCCCCCAGTGGTTCGTGACCATTACTACTCAATCCCTTTAGAGCTCAGAGCTCTGTACCAATCAGTCAGGTTCTTCCTGGCTGCTACAACTTGATATGAAATTTCATAGGTCATACGGTACTGTGAGTGCTACCTGCAGCTGGATCCCATATGAAACCAGGCACCAGGAGCTACTTGTTCACAATAATCCAGAAAAAAACCTCCTGGTTTGCATATACAATACAGGTGATCTGTCAATGGAATCAGCACCTATCTCCTGTCCCAAATGTGGGATGTGAACAATCAGTTCTACATATTGTGAGGTCTTGGTCTGAGGCTGTTTGAGAGACAACTGCCAGACATTACAAATAAAATACCTGAACTCTTTGGACAACCTAAGTTTTAATATCACCTGCTGGAGTAACCTGATCAGTGACATGAGTCAGTCAGCCAGTCAAATGTGTTCAAAAGAAATTGAAACCCACCCTAAGCAGAGGAGTTTGAAGTTCTGAGCTCAGCGGGATTGAGAACAAACATTCATTCCAGAGGCTCTTTCACATGCCAGTCCACACCAACACCAAGAAGTTTTTGTGTCAGGTCCTACTATAACCAACAATGGCTCCTTGAAGCCAGAACAGATAAAAGCTGCACTTACTTTTCCTCAAGTTGCGCTTCATCTTTTTATTTGGATCTTTATCATCCCCTAATCCATCTTCAAATGGCCTTTTCAGAGCAGAGGAGCCTGCACCTAAAAGATAGTTCTCCTTGTAATATGGATTGAAATTGATAGTGGAAAACAAGGCAACAATCCCATAGCACCTGTCTGATTAGTCCCATTACTTCCATGTTAACCTTATAATTAACAATCACCTGCAAAGGTCTGTATTTAAGAATTTATATTGCTACATAGAAGAAAACGTTAGCTTATAACTGGCAGCAGAGGGTCATGTGGGGAGTCCTTAAGTTTCCACTGTTGCCTGCAGAGGTCCACAGAATTGAACTTGGCAACATTAGCCAATCAGATCACATATTCAAACCTCCACTTCCTTACCAGCTCAAATACCAATAGTAAGGCCTATAGATGTTGTTACATGCCTTCTAATCATCATAAATATCTGGAAATCTCTGCAAGAGATTTCTTAAGTCCAACAGTTGAAGTTTTATTTTAAAAGCTAACATTCTATAGGGGAGCTGAAGTCAGAGATCCACGAAAAACAAAATCAAACACGGACTTTGTATTTCAGCAACCTTCAAGATTTTCTGTACATGGAGGCAGCTTTGGTTCTTAACACTCAGCGCCACAGAAGTCACTGTCTCTTTAGTACTGTATTTCATTTACATTATTTTATATCTCACGTGTGCCAGCCCACCAGACTTCAGGGCTGCTAACAGTTTAGACATAAACAGTAGCGTGACCAAAACAAACCAACCTGTCTTCCTCATTTAATCTCATTGTGTTTTTATTGATAAGCTAACTCCAGCTGAACTACACAACAGGTCTATCAGAATACAGCATGTCAATAATTCTCCTGAGCTCAGCATCCATCAGATGGGGGGGGAAAAGTATCTCTACATCCATCATTTGCCATAATAGAAATAAAGTCCCTGTAATAGACAGTGTCACTGGATCAATGTTCTCACTTTAAAAATAAATGGCTAGGACTGGCCTCACCATTATCAAGTGACAAGAAACTATTATTTCCGTGACAGTGCTCCAACTCCAAAGACATGATCTCTTAATTATAAAATGGCCTGGATTGAGCAAATGGGCTAACAGGATGCATTAATCAGATCTGACTAAAGGAACTATGCTCACATAACCAGTGAAAGGGAAATGCTAAAGTGGAAAAGGGGAATATTTTTTTTAAAATGCTTTAGAATTAATCTTTAATGTGGACTTTAGCAGCTTTATGACAGGGAGCAAGTCCTTTGGCTTGTTCCACTCACCTTGATCCGAACTGCCTGTTCTAAAGTCTCCGACATGTAAACCTCTACAGCAATGTTCTTCAGTTAGCAGCACGTGGGCCACATCTGGCCCACAAGGTCCTCTTTGGGTTAGCCTGCTGGGCGTCAGCTGCTCCTGCTAGGGACTCCGCTGTAAGGGCTACCTAGCTGCTGGGCTCCCCCTGCCAGGAGGTCCCTTCCCCTCTCGAGCTGCACAGGGTCCTCCACACCAGCAGGTGCCAGCCCAGGGGAGAGGCGGGTCAGCATGGGGACACTGCAGCTGGGACCAGGTAGGGAGCACAGGAGCCTGGCCAGAGTTGGAGCCAGGTAGTAGGGCCATCCCTGCAGCAGGGTCCCCAGCTGGAAGCAAGAGCCAGGGATGGGACAGGCTAGGGGCTGGGGTCACCCCCTGCTCCCCGGGTTTCTCCCAACCCCCCCCGCCCCACTGCCCCCTTTTTTCCCAGCTCCCTGCACTGAAGCAGTATTAAGGAGGCTCCTGTCTTTGGCAGCTACTCCCTTCTCCCCACCCTTGGGGAAACACTACTCATTCAGAGACTCAGGACTTTTGGTGAACTGAAATTTGGACAAACAGACTTTACCTGTACATGGCATGATTGTAAAGAGAGGAAAAATAAACCACCGCTCATTGGACTAGCACTCTGTGCTCCAATAAAAAAAAATCAGCCAACGTGCCATCTTCGGCACATGGGCCACAGGCTGCTGACCCCTGCCAGGCAGGCAAAGAACTGACATGCTTTCACTAGAGAGCAAACACTGAAAGAGCCCTCTGGCCCGCCGAGACTTGGGCAATGCCTTATTCGGCCCCCCAGAAAACCTAATTGAGTATCACTGCGCTAAGGACCTGGACCATTTTAATTCTGGTTAGAAAATAGACTTCACATTCATTTCAGGGTCTAAGAGTGGGTGAGACAGACGGAGCTAGGAGGAAAAACAGGCTTGCCTGATGTATTGTTTGGGTATTTGGAATACCACTGGTTCAGACTATGGAAAACTACTTTTATTTTTTTTAATATATAGTCCAAGGTAAAAACTGTAACAATACTGTGCTTAGAGTTTTTTTAGGACAATTTTATTTTACTTTACCACCTTCTCTAAGGGATTCTTTGCAGTGAATCTGAGCAGGGACACTGACCTAATATTGCTCATTTTGGCTTGTCTAAAGGCTCTTGCTCCCCTAGCATAAGAGACATGCATTACTTTACTCCCCATGCCCCAAGGAGGACATACATCATAAGAAAACCACATGCTACACTGCAGCGGTCACATTTTCCACGTTCTTTTGTATGTTCTATTATTTAGTGACTAGAGACCGCGGATAGATTTTCCTCTAATAGTATCGTCATTTTTTTTAAAAGCAACATTCTTCTGACACACACAGCACATAACCCAGAATTTCACCAAGCTACATTCCAAAGAGCCAGCTTAGCACCCAGGTTACATCCTGATTGTGTTTTTAAGGATGTTTCCCCAAGAGACAGTCTGCACTCACCTTCTTTGTCAGTAACTGACCAGGGATATTTTTGAAAGGATTTATTGGATGGGAGAGGATCCATTTCGAGCACCTTATAGATCTGACCAAAGGCTGATAGTCTGAGCGCGTGCTAGGGAAGAATAGAAATGAGACATCACTGCCATGCTCTGCCCAGGTGTCTGAACTTCTGATTAAAACTCTAGACACAGCATCAACATCTCTCCCATGAGCAAGGACTCAAATCTCTATGGAAAGGGTTAAGTAGGGGATACACTGTGTGAAATTCACCCCTGTTCAGAGCACCAGCATGGGACCTATGCGCCACAGGTGCTTAAAGCGGGACCTACATGAAGCACAGGCTTTGGGCTGGCCCTCTCAAGGAGAAAATATCATTCATAATAGAACTCCTATATTCTCAAAACCTTTATTCAATCCTTCCAGTGCAGGGCATGAGAAGAGCTGCCATGATGCTACTGCAAGAAAGAAGCCATCCTGAGTAAAGGGGTAAACTGAATGCAGGGAATCGGATGTTCTTCAGCAGAAATGACACTTAAGTTCCTGAAAGCAGAGGTTTTCTACCTGAGCACTGTGTGTTATGGCTTCTTTTTGCTGCACTGTCATATAGGACAAAGCGTCTGTTGGCTCCCGCTCACAAGGATCATGCAGGCCAGGGCCCCCTACAAGGGGGAAAATAAGACAGTTCAGAACATGTCAGAAACACCACCCAAAAGACTGCTGGAGTCAAGTGGAAGTCACAAGAGCTAAATTCTACTCTCCGATGAGTGCAGAGCCCCCATCTCTCTCGGTGAGGACTGAAACAGCCTTACGAACAAGCTAACCCTAAGGTTTTACCCCCTAAACGAGAAGGGCCATTTAAATTGTTGTTGTCAACACTGTACACATAAGACAGAGGCACCAACGGCTAAGAATTTGGCAGTGGAGTTTGAAAACCTGGGAGAACTACTGATTTCAAAACACTGATCTATACTAGCTGAGCATCTGGCCCATGGTCTTCTCTCTAATTCCCCAATAGTCATTCTATTGTGAACACTCCACTCCCAGCAGGCACTGTAACACCATTAGCACCACAGCATAGAGACGTTACAACTATTAATAGGGACAGTATATTTTTATGTTGATCCTGGAGCTTCTCAATGTCTTGCTAACAATCCACATGCTAAGCCTCCTGCTTGCTGCTCCCGAGAACAGGCATTTTAAAACATGCAGGAATGGGAAACACGCACATTTCAAACCAGAGGAATGATCAATCTTTGGTGTGTCTGAATTTATTCTGGGCCCTTACCAGGAAGCAGAATTCCAGACGCCAAACACTCCATCACTCGTCTTAAGGCCTCCCCAGCGCCCAAGGGTCTATTACAAGTACCTATAGATTTTTCACATATAAGCTCTAGTGGCTAAAAGACATTAAATTAGAATTAGTACAGGTGCCAGAGCGTGGCCGCAGTTAAACACAAGAAGTCATTTCAAATGGGGGTGAGGCGCTGCTCCTAGTGACCCTGGGGTGTTTGTCAACCTGTGGATTTCTACAGTGCGCAGCTTTTCCCAGCAGGAGGGTACCACCAACTCCACTGCTCGGTTTACACTGAGCTGACATTTCCAAGGTTACACCTGCACCAACTATGGCAGTGAGACCTGCAAATCTCTATGGCAAGGGGTGGATTCCGCAGAACACGAGGCCCTGCCGACACTGTGCCCATCGCCATGGTTTCCAGGCACCATACAGAGTTACTGAAATGGACACAAGCTGCCCCTCTCCCTCCTCAGCTCCACAGGCATTGTTTTAAACAAAAGATTGTTTTAATGGGTGTGACAAGGGAAAGAGAAGCAGGGAGCGGAGTTTCACATGCCCACTCTACAGCCCTCACAAGACACCATGACCATTTACTGAAGGTCTGACTTTTCAAACCTAGTTGCCATCTGACTCCTGTTCCACACTTACCCATCCTTTTAGCGGTGCCCATGTGGGGACTCTGTTGCACAAATCACGCAGAATACGTAGAACAATTACACATGATTTTAGTCCATTTGCCCTGGCCTAAAACAAACAAAATGGTTCCAATACACCTGCTGAAATCCAGCCTTCAATTTTGCTTTTTAAATGTACAGAGTCCTGGAATAGGTTCTTTAATATGATTACTAATTAGCACTTAATCAGTTTCATGCAAAACAAAAAAAGTTACATAAAAGCAAAATACTGCGTTTTAGAGAAAGGCAGGCTTAACAGTAAAAAGAAGCATAATGTTAAAATTGCTTTTGTAGCCTCATGACAACGATAGACCAGTTGGCTAGCTACCTAGCGTTGTCGCTTTTACAGAACAGCACTCAGAATTCGAAATTCTAGACTTGCACTCTAGAGGGGCTAGACAGAAATTAAAAAGGCATTAAAATTAAAAGTGTCTCAAATTAAACCTCATAAGGCTACAATAACAATAAGATAAGAACAAATAGCCAACCTGAAACCATTTGGCGTGCCGCAGAGAGGCCAAGGCCTCCAGGCATTTCTGCCTGTCCAATAAGTCCGGAGGATCTTTCATCGCAACATTATCTACTGGTAAAATGGGATAAAAAGAGACAGATACAATTTGACCAAGGGGTTTCTGTCACAGTACATAAAGAGTGGCAGCATCTCAATGAGCTAATAAGACTCCCAGAAAAAAATTAATTTTTTTTAAGTGCACTGTGTTATTTAATTCAAACAAGCCATTAAAAAGGTAGTAAATGTGCACATGTGCAACAGAAGCAAAAGGCATTCACTCCTTATACAAAATTGATGGCCACTGCTACAGACAATCTGGGATCTTATTAAAAATGTAGAACACATTTCAGGGCAGAAAATAGCTATGTAGCACTTTTCCTTCTTTCGTTCCTCCCTCCCGTTTGTGGTTTTATTCCAGGTGCATAAAATCAGCACAGAATTACTAACTGACAGCAACCTTCTCAACAAAGAGAAGATTTTCTTGAAGGAGAAAGTTTGCCTCAGAGGCAGGAAGCATTGAAGAATGATTTAGAGGTGCCTTTTGGGAATTTGAAGATGCTTCCAGTTTATCTTTATCAAAGCCACAGCAATTAACAGTGGAGAAGTGTATTTCTCTTCTATATTAACTCAATATAAACAAATTGGAGAAAAACAGAACTTGTGTTAATGTGCACTTTACATTTTGATACACAAGTTCTTTCACTCTGACTGTAGTGTTGTGTGTAACCAGGTAACAAATGAAAGCAGCAAAGAAGTTTTAAAACTTCTAGATCCTGTTAACAATTTCAAAATTGTTTTTCTTTCATAAAAATCTTCTCTTCCCAACAGCAACAGAAGTTGTCTAAACAAACTAAAGTCGGAGTTGAGACGCAGAAGACTGAAATCTTCTGTTAAATTTTACACTCCCACCCGCCTTTTTTTAATCCAGCATGTTACCAAGTGCTTCTAGCAATCACATCTCGTTCCATAAGAAATTATTTTTCTCGTTTTTTTAAAGGAACAAATTATTAAAACCCTGATTCTGTAAACCCACAAAGCCCATGCCTCACTTCATTCATGTGATTATACTACCTCATAAGTAGAATTACACATGTCTAAGTATCTCTGCAGGATTAAGGGCTAACTTCCTTAGTCAATAGCATTTAACTGACATAACAGCACATACTGGGAACTAAACCAACCCATAGTTCAAAATAACCCTTTGAATAAATACACTGACTGTTCTTAGGAATCTATTCTATTGCTCCTCTTGAAATTGGCAGTAATGTAGAAAAATACTGTTTTTCATCATTCATAACAGCTAATTCATATGGGTTTGTACAGAGATAGCCATGTGGGGCTGACTGAAATACAGAACCCAAACCAGCTTGTAGATGCCTGCCAGGTAAAGCAATATTCAGTAACTAGCAAAACATTTAATTTTACTTAGGAGACGCGGGAGAAAAATGGATACCACTGTATACAGGGCATGCGCACACCCACCCGCACCCTTACCGTAACGTCCCAGCTGCCATTTGTTTTCACAGGTTACGCTGCATGGTACTGCTATTTTAATATCAAAACGGCCTCCCTTCCTATGCTGTTGGCTAGGGAGACAGGTCTAGCAAAGCTGTAGCCATTACATCATGATGGATAAAAGGTAATGAAAAACCAGAGTGTAAAGCTCAACAGAAACAGAGACATCTTGTCTGATAGCTTGTGGGTTTAGTTTGCATCTCTTGGCTCTGCTCCCAGCAAAGGACTGAAGTGCTATATGCTTATTTTCTGACCCTGATGAACTTCGCAGCAGATATTTGCATTGTTTCTTGTTATCCTCATCAACATAATTGCATCGCTAAAATTCATCTCCATTCCTGTCCTCCCAATAAGAGCTGCAAAGTCTTATATGGGATTAGCAGGTATTTGTTTACAAGCACAAAAGGTCACTTTGCATCACATCACTTTGGAATTTAAGACTTACTTTCAAATTTCCTCTTCGTTTACAAGAAGAAAATTGTGTTTTATTGGTTACGAAAGCGCAACATGTGTTACAAATCTTTAAATGTTTCTGTAACAAAACCCTTTACTGGGGACAATATAAACATCTGCTTAAAGCTTAAAACAGCTACTGTCAATGAGTGATTAGAATCTTCTTTAAAAGTTAGAAATGGCAAAGGTTGACTGACTGCAAAATTGTTCAATTTTAGCAATTAAGGTGAATTTGCAAGTCCATTAAGTCTATTTCTAACTGAGATTGTACAACATTTTGCTAGAGTATGTTACAACTGTTGATGAAGCAAACTTAATTTTACCACTAACTTATAAACCAGAACATGGTGTGTATTGTCTGTTACTGTACAGGTGACTAAATAGGCTTCACTGTAACTCAGCATAAATACAACAGCCTACTTTTGCAGTGGCATGTTGGTGCTCATTAGAGGTTATTTAAAGAGGCCAGAGTCACTGATGCCTTTGAAAATAGTGCATTCATTACATTAACCCTTGAGTTTCCAGGGCAGCTTTTGCAGATGTTGCAGGCAGTCAACATTTGGGTGCAAGATTCTGTTAAACAGAAAGATGGAGAGAACAGGCAGTGAAGAGGGGTGAGCGACTTGCAGCAGACTCCCTTTTGACATCCTCATTAGAATGGCATGTTTCTTCATGCTCTGCTAGTCAGGAAAGTGAGACCCAATCAAAGTTTTCAAACATGTATGAGGAGCTTTCTTCTTTTCCTTTTTTAGTTCTAAAAAGGACACTCAGCACTGATGAGTTTGTTAAAAAAAATAAAAACCAGCCATTAATTCAGAGCCTGCAACACCTACAGAACGAGTCCTTCCATAATCTCCCCTGCCAACATCGTTAGTTTATAGCTACCAGGGCTACTTTCTGGAGAGGAGGCAAATCTGTGGCTTGCTCTGCAGGTCCTTCAAGGGCTCTTCTGGATATCAAGAACATCAGTGATTCTCTCTGCCCACCGAGGTCCTGGGTGTCAGACAGATTATGAAGCAGTTGCTCAGTTACTGAACTCGGTTGTTTTCAGCACCATCCTATTTGGGTGGCCGAAGTTACTTCTTATTTTGAATGTACAGGTTTAGTAACTGCAACTACTTCCAGAGTGGCACTGAGAAAGCCTAGTTCACAGAGATCCTGTTCTTTGGGGGACATAAGTGATATTAAACTTGCCAAGGACATAAATTTCACTCTGACGCAGAATGCACCAGATTCAAACATTTGACCTCTCCATTTAACAAGGAGAAAACAGAGCTTGTACAATGGCTCCAAGGGGATCGCTTGGAAGGAATATTGAAATGCACACACACACTGGTCTGGTATTTGTTTTTACTACCAAACAGCAAAAACAAATAGAACAAACACTACATTTTAAGCATTAATACTTCTAAAAAAAAAAAAAAAAAAAAAGAGGGGGGAGACTAAAGAGAAACCCAGGAATGTTTGTTCTCTGCACTCTGACATCAGGGCATGAAGGTACACGCGACATTCCTACAGAACAAATGGAAGCACTGATAAAGAATTCCATTGCACCTAACCTTGCTTATTTGGTTAGAGGATAGATTAGTGACTGTAATCAAACCATACTGCTGGAAATCTTGGTCAGTTTCACCCAGCCTTTCCCTCAGCCTCTTAGCATACTACTAGTCAGCTGCCAACTAAGGAACAAAGAGAAAAGCAGCAGCCGGAATAGAATGGCTCATCTTACTAGCAAGATGAAAAGCAAATTATGAAGAACTTGAAAAGCTTTTCTATCAGAAAAAAGTAAAGAAAAGCGAGGAATAGTTTTTAAAATGACATATGAAATACACGTGTATTTGGCTGGCACTGTCCAGGAGCATCAAAGGAAGGGTTGCAATATTTTCCCTTTATATTAAATTATTTTTCCTGAATAGTTTTTCAACATATTTCCCCTTGATATTAGATTTGAAACTTTATTCACTTAGTAAATCTAAAACGGCTCAAAGTGACTAGAAGTGGTTGTAGACAGTTGAAAAATTCTCTCTTCCCCCTCTAGCTGGTTACTTAATACAGTAAGAAAAAAAATGTTTGATTCCCCCTTATGAAGGGGAATATTACAAGTTTTCTTTGTTCAGATAAACTAGGGAGTGAAACTGAAGCCAACTACAAAAGAATCTGGACTTCAGAACAAGGTGTGTTAACCAGTTTACAATCATCAGTTTTATGGTAGGGGTGGATCTAACAACAGCTCTTATTACCAGCACTATCACAAATTTGCAGAGACAATCTTTATATTTAAGAGGTGAACTGCAAGGTTTTTGAACAAAGTTTTGAAAAACATTTTAATATCCTAAATCAGTAACAAAACGACAAATATATTAAAACAAGAAAGTGTGAAAATTAATCTCCTCATTCAGCTTAGCAGACGAGTCCCAAATTAATGAAGTCCAGGTTTCTATTCCAGCAGAGGAAGGCACTATCCCCTCCTGAAAGGGATCTCACAGGAAGAAACATTTGTGCAAAACTGCATGCACACAGTGATGTTAAAAATACCTTCCCATAAATTTTTGTGCTCAGTCTCATGAGTGTGTATCTGTCGCAATGGAAACAAACCTCAACTCAGCACTTGCCAGGAAGTTGAAGAAAATGTGCAGTAGTCTGCAAATATCTGGCTTTTGTTTTAAAGAAAAGCCATTGTGTTTTTGCACAAGAGCCTCATTCGTGATTTGGGAATTCTTGGACATTTTTATTAATGAATCTTTGCTATTCATCTCTATTGCAAGATTCTTGCACTTCCAACTGCTGCCTAAGTGCTGTATTTCACTTGAAAATCAATCCTTCCTGCCCTCTCCCCACAAAATGAAGAGAAACTGACCAACATTTCTCAGTGTATTGGTATTTCATGTGGGAAGGGGGAATAAGCAAAGGGACTTGTGGCAAGTCTAGAAATGGGAAAAGAGCAACAGGGAGTTCCCTAGCCCACATGGGCCCAGCTGCCTCAGTTGTCATGACAGAGAGTGGCCAGTTGGTCAAAGGTCTGACATCATCCAGTGGAAAGTTTCTAAGCATAGGTTTGGGAAGCGGAAGCAGAAATTATTGACAAGAAGATTACAATAAAATAAAACACGGCTGCATTCGCTCTGTGTGTTACGCTTGGTTTCTTTCCAATCTCGTAGACGTTAAGAGTCAACGCTTCTTAAGAGTTTCTTGTGGCTAAGTTGCAAGTCCCCAGCAGAGAGGGAAGAATGGATGGGGAAGAATTAGGATGCATACTTTCCAAATATATTTTTACATTCAGGACAGTAGGTACAACATTAACTTCAGAAGTGAAGTGCAGTATTTTAGCTTTAACTTCAACTGTATCCTAGTTAGGAAGTTCTTACCTTAAAGATAGAAACACATACACACATCAATAATGAGCAAACTCTGTGTGCCAGGAAGAGAGACAGCTTTGTAGGAACTGCATTTTAAGAGAGCAGTTTTATACAATAGGAATAATTTTATGAACCAGTCCAATTTGACTGATTTAATTTAAAAACACGACTGTGCAGGCACTACTTAATTATTAACTAATAACTAGTTCTGCTTTCTTTCAGACAAGATCTAATTGGTGTCTGAGTCAAGGCTATAATAATGCTGTCTCTGCACGGCAAAAGGAATTTTACATATATTTATGTGAAAATTAAATGGTTGCTGACTGTTTAAAGAACAATCATTGTAACCGATAGAGGTGAGCCAAGCTAACGATGACACACAGTATACAACAAAAACAAGACCTCACTCCCTAACTAACCCTGTGCTACACGGTCAGAAAGCCTTTCGGAGAAAATTCTGAGGGAAGCAGGAAAACGACTCTCTCTATATACCTCCATCCTTCTTCTCCGTTTCCTCACGAATGAGAGGGGATGTAAGTATCACCTTCAGTGTTAGGGTGGGCTCCTTTGTGTTACGAATAATAATAGCGGCCTCATTCACACACTGCTCCACGTGGTACTTCTCTTCTGTAAGTTTCTGAAAGGCATCAAGAAACATTTTCAAAAATCCCCAATCAACCATGGTAAAGGCAGCATCTCCTAAAGAAACATTTGCCCCTTGCAGATGACCTCTGAACTCACATTGCTACAATACACAGGTTCTGCCAGGCACTGCCCCTCCACCCTCAGCTAAGAGTTGATAAGTTGTAAATAATTTTTAACAACGTAAATAGCTGTTCACCAGAAAAACGCTAAATGGTGGCAGCATAAATGCACTACAGCATCCCACTCGTTGTGCAGACAGTGATCAGTCATCTTTTGAAGCTGCCCAAGGGTGAATTACTTGCCAGCAATTGTAGCTCTTACAGGATCTAACTCTCGGCAATGCTGCCTCTAAATGCAAAACCCCTGGCAGTCTACCACCATCCTGACAATTAGCAGCAGATGCAAGCAAATAAATGGCTCCAGTCCTACCAGCCGATCTGCCTGGACAAGACCTCGGCACCTGCATGGAGCCCCGCTGGCTTCAATGGGACTCTGTAGGAGATGGGGTCCATCCACATGGACCAGCTTAGAGAACTGGAACCACAGAGACCATGTAAGAGTTACCCTTTCTAATCACCATGTCTTTACAAATAGGGAGATCAATCTAGGGCACTTACTTCCTCCAGAAAAAAACTGTTACAGGCAAGCAACATACCCTCTCCACTACCCTACATGTCCCCACCAGGCCCCAGCTACAGAGACAGCTGTGTCTGCAGAGTAGGACTTTGCCTCCATAGAACCTGAAAACTTGTGTGCAAACAAATGAACAATGGGAAGTATAGCTCCCAAGAATGGTAGAAACGTGTACGCTGTATGTGGAAATAAACATGAGACAAGAAAGCAAGCCAGGAAGGCGGGAGAATGAGTTTCATCACCTAGTTTAGAAAGCTACTTGCAAGGGGTATTTGTTGGGGCACAGGCTCTAGGCAATTGTGCATGTCATGAGCTTCAGGCTGGACTAATTATTCAGGCCCAGGGGTGCGTCAAAGGAAGCTATATCTCTGGGCTCCCTTAATAAGAGGTGGTACTGGCTGCGTCTGTTCACAGGATGCTTTTTTACACACCAAAACAAAAAGGTACAAATTAAAACTAAGTACATATATATCAAGGGTTCATCATGATCCAGGACCACTGACCGCTCAGAATGGCCTCTTGTTAAGGGTATGATTTAGGGTTCCGTGACTTTACCGGACCTCCGTGACGTCTTCGGTTTCAGCTGTCAGCAGCTGAAGCTGGGGCTGGAGCCAGAGCTGTGCATCCCTTCCCGCAGCTGGAACTGAAGCCGGGGCTGTGCGCTGCCCACCCGCATGACTGTGCGTTCCTCCCTCTACCACCCCTGGAGCTGCGGCTGTGCATCCCCCGTGCCCCCCAATCGCCCCTGGAGCTGCGGCTGGGGTCAGAGTCAGGACTGTGTGCCCGCCCCCTGTGGTGGGGGGGGGGGGGGGAACGACTCCAGCTGTCATTCCTTCCCATCAGCCCTGCCCCACCCAGTTATTTTTAGTCAAGTCACAGACAGGTTACAGGCTTCCGTGAATTTTTGTTTATTGCCCGTTGGTGACTTTTACTAAAAATAACCATGACAAACTCTTAACCTTACCTATTGTCACTTCAGAATCACCGAGCTGAACACAGAGCTGAGGGACAAAGCTTCTGTAATGGGGAAGTTCAACACACTGGGCAGAGTGAGCCAGATTGACATGCTCAGGAGAAGGGAGATCTAAGACCCCATTTAATTTCTGTGTTAGGAGTGAGAGCAGGGAGTCCCGATGGGTGAATTCTCCAATAGGAAGGTTAGCTGGAGGGCATAGCAGGACTGATGTCAGGAACAAGGACTAGCAAAGGCGGCTTTGAGGATAGCCTTTCTACCCATCAGGTTAAGGTCTCTCAAGCTCTAGCCGTTGTCCTAGATTCTAAGTACAGTCTTTGCTCTCTGTACCTTTACCACTTGTATTTTTCTTGGTATCAAATTAATTTCAGCTTTTACCCAGTGCAGCTTTTAGCTGACTATGTCTTGCAGTGCTATCAATCAGAGCTGGAGGACTACCCGAATTAACTTACCTGAATTTGGATTGGGAGATTGTCTTTGACTGTATATAACAAGGTCTTTGTGGGTTTTTCTTTGCACATGAGAACCAGCTCCAAATCCATGTCATCCTTTATCAGCAAGCCCTTTGCAACCAAACCAATTCTCATCACACCACATAAGGTCCGACCACCTTGATCCCTGGAAATGAAACATGTCTGAATAATTACAGTGATATTTTCACACTTAACCCACTGCCACCACCACCCTATTATAGCAAGGGAACAGAGACGGATGGAAACAATTCCAGCATTTCTGCAACCCATCAGTGACAGGTTCATGAAAAGCATTGACTGCTTTTCTGCAAGTAGCCAACAGGAAAATGATGGAAACGAATGTGAACATGCATGGAACGCTTCTGTAGTCACAGAATTGTGAATCAAAGGTTTGGATTAAGTTATGAAGCTCCAAGCAGTTCACTGCCTAACTGCAGGAGAAGGAGAGCGCACACGAGCCTGGAGTCAAGTTTTCAGAACAGCTCTTAGAAGCCTAAGACCCATTTTCAAAAGTGACTTGGACACTTATGAGCCTAAGCCCCATTGTCTTTCAACGAGACTTATGCTCCTAAGGGCCCCGGCACGCCTGACAGCGGGAGCCCCAGCACGCCCGACAGCAGGGGCCTACAACTTCTTTTACGTGTATTTTTTTAAGCTTGTAACTTCAAAATATTGTGCAAACCATTTCTGTAGCTTTGTGAATACTGCAAACACTAGATACTTTAGGAAGGCTCCCCATTTCAAGCAATCCTCCCTGTAGGAGCCCTTCAAAAATTCTCACCACTGAAAATAGAAGAATCAGAGGCTGGGGAATCAGACTTAAATATTTTCCTGGTTTTCTCTGGAGACTCAAGAGCCACAGTAAATGTCATAGGTTTCAAAGCAAGATAAACGACACTTCAGCTTTGAGTGCTGACAACAAGCAATTGAGCAGCCCCCGAGTGCACAAACCAGCAGGAATCCAGGGAAACAGAAGAGCAGCACTCACACCTACTGCCATTCACACGCAGGCACTCCGGAGAGCTGCCTCTTGGATGCAGCAGCACTAGCTAGTGGCAGATCACTGTGCTCCACACCCCCTGGGAAGGGCTGTAAGCGTTGGGTGGTGAAAACAGCCTCAGCGATAGAGGCAGCTGTGCAGTTAGTGGCACTTGAACATCACACTCCGGGATAGGATCTGATCAGACACCCTCTGAGATCCACAATCATATAGTGCACCCTGAGCCTCTCTCATACATCTACCTTCACCTACACGGGCACAACTGGGTACACTTGGAACGGATGGACAAGGACTGTCTCCTATTACCTAAACAGCAGAGACACAGAGTGGGAAGGAAGGAGGCAGAGACAGGAAAGTGACACTCTCAAGGTCACACCAGATGATCAGTGGCAGAGCTGGGGATAGAGCTCAGGTTTCCTGACTCCCACTGCAGTGCCCCAGTCATTAGAAGTTGTAAATCCCTTTCACTCGCTGGTTCTAGAAAATTAGCCAGATGCTGCAGCATTTGGCTGCTAATCTGGCAGGGAAGAATAATTCTTTTAAAAATGGTTTGAGAGTGACCAACTTACTATTTTGCAGGGTGTGATGGGTTTAGCTTGAATTGTTTCTTTTATCCTTGTCAACCTGCATGGGAATTTCTAAAATAATCCACCACATACTAAAAAAAGTATTTCCACTGAGGAGTTTCAAAGTTCACAGAAACATTTTTAATGCTGCTAGGTTTTGTCTGTTTTCACAAAGCCTGAGCTGCCCGGACAGCGTTCGTTTCATACGCGATGACAGGGCAAACACCTGCCTCTCTCTGGCACGGGAGGAACCGTTTGGTAATGCTTTGCACAGCATGCTGAAGATGCAAACTGCACTGTAAATGTTTACAATGAATAATAATCAGGTTGCTAGTTTTAGTGTAAACTTTTCCCGGCTGCAATCTGCTAAATTTGGCCAAGAAGTCCCAGAGCCAGCGTTACGTCAGTTTGTTAAACTCTGGCTAAGGGTGGGTTCAGAGCTACCCCTGGATTCTTGTGCCCAGACTAGTGGAAAAGAGACCTGCTGCAGCTGAGATTTCTTCACTGTAAAGGAAAGGCATTCAGGCAAGCCCAACTGTCCGGACATGCCCACATTTCCCCCACCCAGAGCTAGTGCTGGCAGCCAGCTAGTCACCAGGTCAGTTTGGCTGGAGGCAGGCGGTGTGAAGGAGAAATGGCACCAGTCACAGCTAGA
The DNA here is from genome assembly GCF_002925995.2 of Terrapene triunguis. Lineage (NCBI taxonomy): Eukaryota > Metazoa > Chordata > Testudines > Emydidae > Terrapene > Terrapene triunguis. Next base: position 15,489,406 of record NW_020664589.1, read on the forward strand.
AGGGGAGATTCACACAGCTAGCAGCCTGGATTAGTCTTTGCCCTAGTTTCCATCACAGTTTTGTCCTGCTTTGCTGCTTGTAAGAATTCTTCCAATCACCACGTTCCCTCCTCTGCAGGAGCAGGGATGGATGTAAATTCTCCATACCTTTAAGGCCAGCAGGCAACACTCGCTGATCTGTCCAAGCGGCTGGCTTTGATACAACATTCTACAGAAAGTGCTCTCGACTTTTTGCTTTATAAAAACCAGCTGGAGAGAGGGGGAAGGAAGAGAAATAGCCCAAACTCTCCATGTCTATTGCTTTGACACCTGACACCTGCTATTCTCCAGCCTGCTGACTGTTTGTCAGAGCATCTGTAGCCAGGAGATCTATTAGAGGGGGGACCTGGGCACTTATAAAAATGCCCTCTAAATTTAGAACGCAGCAAGAACATAAAACATCCTGCACACAAAATCATGACATGGAAGTCAGGCTGTTTGATTATGCCAACAGCACTTAATACAAGCCAAGACTTTCACCAAAACCGTTTTAAAAAGCCCGTTCTGCACTTATTTTATCCACAGCAGAAAGTAAAATGCTGCCAACAACACTTGGAAATTACTGACACAATGTGCATTGCCTCCCACCTAAAGTCAGAGAAATCAAGGAAGTCCACCGCTCAGCAGAAAACGGACGTTAATTATCTTCCACAGAAGATGACACAGCTTAACTGCCCATCTCCAGGGAAGTAGCCTATCAATCTGCTGCTATTATTCCCTGGAGTCCACACAATCCCACTCCCTTAAACCAATTTATGTTAATTTATGTAAAAAAAATCATGAAATTTAAAAATTTTGCCATTTCTATTCTCCACATACATTTCGCACTAAAAAGCGACAACCTTGCTGCTCCGGCTAAGCACAAGACTGTTGAGAAGATCAGAAATGGGATCTGAGAAATATTTATTAGTCACAAAAGGGTGCTCAGAAAACAGACAACTAAATTGCAGGCCCACTTGTAGGGCGTTTGCTTTGCCCAGAACATGATGCGCTGACCTGGCTACTGGTGAGTGCATCTCAGTTAGCTCACTGTAGTCTGTTTATATGGTGCCTGTTAGCAGGGCTTCTCTCTGAAACTTCACTCTGAGTAAGCACATTTCCCAGAGACCCCAAGCCCTTGAAATGTGCATAGGACAGAATCAAGCAAATCCAGACAAAGGAGAAACTTTTGACTAGCAATGTTGGTGCATGAGAGAGTTTCTACCATTTCACCATATTTGTTGGGATTTTTAAGCAGATCGTGGGAGCGCTCACATACAGAGCTTTCCTCAACTAATATGGAACATTTCTTGTTTCTAAACTGGAGCATGTCCAGCTAGTAGGAAAAACAGAGCTTTGTTTCCCAGTTCCCTCACTCTTATACTGACACTTTAGTTGAGACCTGGAAATAACTAAAGACTATGTTACTGTTACCAGCACGATAGGGAATGGTCAGATTTAGGATTTGCCAATGCACATCAGGGTTCGTTATGGTAATTTTTATGACAGATTGATGATCACTGCTTCCTTCACACTGAACCAGTAAATGAAATCTTCAGCCCAGATAAACGAATACAGTAGCACTTAAGGATACGGTCTTGCTGACTCAGAGCCGAATGTCTGCCACCTTCACCTCATACTGAGAAGTACCTTAACTCCAGAATTAGTCCTCCTGGATTTCAATGAGATTACTGACAGAATCATAGAAAATCAGGGTTGGAAGGGACCTCAGGAGGTCATCTAGTCCAATCCCCTGCTCAAAGCAGGACCAATCCCCAGACAGATTTTTGCCCCAGATCCCTAAATGGGCCCCTCAAGGATTGAACTCACCACCCTGGGTTTAGCAGGCTAATGCTCAAACCACTGAGCTATCCCTCCCCCCCAGAGTAAAGTGATATTCACCACAAGGGCAGGTAGCAGAATTTGGCCATCAAAATATATTATCTAGTGTTGGGTAATAGCACTTGACCCTGTGGGCACTACCCAATATATTTACCCATGACTCCAAAAATCAGAAGAGACCTTCCATTACAATAAGAGATTTCAGATAATGTAGCAGATCAGCATGGATCACAGAGACCTTTCCACACCAATCTTAAAACCAGATCAGAACTCTCTGTGCAAAACTCACCCAGCAGCAACCCACATTATAATCCACCACTTGTAGCAAGGAAAGTTAGAGGTAAAATCCAGGAACCGGCTCTCAGACCATGTTATGTTAACGATCCAATCAGATTATGTCCCAAGAAGGTCGTTATACTGGAGGAAGTATGGTCTGATGAGAGCACAGGACTGGGTCCTGCCACTGATTTGCTATGTGGCTTTGGATAAATCAGCCTCTCTGTGCCTCAGTTCCCTCATCTCTAAACTGGCCATAACACGTACCTGGCTCAGAGTGTGAAGCTAAGTTATCTGTACAGCCCTAGAGAGCCAAGAATGCCTGAGTTAGAGATCTTTAGCCATAAAAACCTGAAAAGGGGCCAGTTGTTCCAGCTGTTTCCTAAACTGTTAGAGTTAAACTAGAAGAGCAAAATCTGGCACCATGTCAAGGAACAGAGAGATGTGCAGCGACAGATGTTTTATGCAGTACAGAATGACACGATGTACAGTAATGGCTCCTTTGGAGCAGTTAGCCTATTGAATAAACAATACACATTTATAAATCCATTTTTGCCCATTAAACTGAAACAGCTCTGACGTCACATGTTTGTGGATTTAGATTTGGGAGTTACAGGAAGATGCGTTTGTTTCTTATATTTGTTAACTGCAAGTTTAAAACATTTCATCTTAAAAGTGAGAACAGCTCCTGACCAGGTTCCTATTCATTACTCATTCTCTGCACTCACGCAATGTGCTCGCATCTCAGAAAGAGTCCAGACACATCTACTTCCTGCTATGAACATTCATAACCAGCAAAGCCAAAGAACACTATGGCCCTTATTTAGCAGGAGAGAAATCCATTCATAGTAGTACAGTAGCTCATTATGAGGCTTAACTCACTCACTTGGCATTACTTTCTGCAGCTTCCTCTTTTGCTTCCCCATCTCCCTCGATTTTCACAGACTTGTTCATTTCATCCATCCAATCGGAGACATGTTTAAGGGCACATTCGACTGTCGACACCATGTTCTGGACAGCTTCAAGTTCCTCTGGAGATGGATAAATGGTTGAATGTTTCACCATAACATGGCGGTCATCATTAGCAAAAGATCGGATAGATCTCTGTTACAGAGGTGGGAAAGAGTAGGGAAAAAAAAAGAGTTATTGGCTTATTAAGAGAAGGGCATTATTTGAAAGGGAATCCTCCCCAATATAGACGGGGGAGTATTTTAGGATAACAAAGGTCTAGAATCATGGCAGAACTTATATCTCTTCTCTGCCTGAAGTAGAGAGACCCAGCCGATTAAATGTGAAGTACTGAAAAAACCAAACCGGCATAAACTGGTAGCAAAGTGCAACAGCACGTTGTGCCTGTGACTTGGCCATCATGAATGTAGGTTGTAACGTTCTTTGTATCAGCTCCCAAACTACAGGCAGAAAAACTCGGGTCCAGAGCTAGAAAAATGCAAGAAGGAGAAATTTCTCTTATCTCCTTTACTCCACAAATGAGATCTCCAGAACCAGCCTTTTCACTCCCTTCTGCTATTCCCCATATTGTTTATCAGCTTCACCCAATAGCAACTGTAAGCTTCTGAGGACAGGGACTATGCACTTGGAAGTGCCCATGCACAGAAATACCAGTCAAGCACTGTCCTAGCTAATCCAACCTGCAATGGTTTATAAAGGTATTGTTGGGTGCTTGCCTTGCATAACTTCGCCAAGAAAGTTTCATTTTGGGGGGAAAAAGCCATGGTTCTGATGAAGCATAAAGAGCCAGGGAGGTCTAGCAGGCAGGGGGATGAATGAAGCAGCAGGAAACCTGGGTTCTGTTCCTGGCTCTGCCACTGACCTGCTGTGTAACCTTGGGAAAGTCACTTTCCCTCTGTGCCTGGTTTCTCCTCCCTCTCTTTGTCTAAGCTTTTCTAGGCAAGGGCTGTGCCCATGTCTGTCCACGCAGCACCTAGTACAGACCGGCACTAAGCTTGGGTGGGGCCCCTAGTCACCACTGAGATACAAACAGTAAATAGTAACTACGAAGGAAGGAAGTGCATTCTGGGGTACTCTGTCCCTTTGGTTCAGACCCCCAGCCCCTGAGTGGCTCCCAGGGGTCAGCTGGTCTGGTTCCAAAGAGGAAATTCGAGAGCTCCATGCACATCAAGGAAGTGGTCTTGTTTTGGGGCAGGTAGTTTGGAAGAGAGGTGTCCTGGGGAGGAGGCTGAGAGAAGCTGCACTGCGTACAGGGCTTTGACAATCTGGGAGAACAACTCTGCCTGGCTAGACATGCCAAGACTGGCAGCTCTCCCCTCATGCTGGGTGCAGAGGCAGCCCACCACGGCATGGCAGCCCAGCAGCCTCTCGCTCTATGAGTTTGGTGCTGCCAACCCTGGGATATTGCACCTGGGTCTGGAGCAACTACACATCACTAGGAAAATCCTGACAGACAGGAGGGAATTCAGCGAAGAGCATGAAAAATGGCTAGGAAGGAGGCTGGAAGGGAAGGGTTACGCTTGTGAGGAAAGATTAAAATAATCAAATAGAAAAAACAAGGGGTTAAAGGATCTCAAATGAAGAATGGCTTGTAGGGAGGGCACCCGGAGTTCCACAATCGGGTGAGGTGGCACAGAGACCTGTGACCTGATTGGAGATGTCTAGTTGCCATGCCATCCAGGCGAGACATGCATGATCTGAAAAGTTAGTGAACCAGCATGGGCAGCCACTATCTACCAGGTGTTTCCCCTTCAGCCACATGTAACCCTGGTGCTCAGAGACCAGTGTCGGGGAACTTTTTACTCTGTTCCCTATGAACAGGAGAGAATCAAAAATATTCCCAGTACATGGATCACAGGGCCTTCCCCTGCCGCCCTCTTGCTAATCATTTACTTCCATAAACTGCATTTATCCTGCAGTGAAGGGGAATCTTTCCCCCTACTTCACAGCTTGTAACCATGCCTGAGCTCAGAGACAGCAGGGCCTGTAATGGATCCAAGCAGTTTCATTGCTGAATCTGCACTTAGTTCTCCTATCCCACAGGCAATGTACAGGCTCAGGGAGAAGCGCATTGGTTCACAGGTGAGGAGTGCTCCCCCAGCGCCCCTCCCAGTACTCTCACACTAGAATTCCATTCCCAAAGGTCCCTGCTGTCGCTCATCTCAATTACAAACCAAGAAAAGACACAGGTAAAGGCTGCTGCAGCTCAGCAGTCAATCGGTGACATGGATTTGTTAATTCACCTCCACCTAAAGTACGCCCCCTCCTCCGCAAATCTCTCTGCTTGTGAATACGGATTATAGAAAATACTCCAGCAGCGGCAAACTGATAAGCCTGTAACTTGTGTATTAGAAACACATGGTTACCTCACTAACGGGCAATGGCAAAATAAGTACTAAGCAAGAGAATCTGGGTCAAGAATTCATAGGACCCAGCAAGCGTTCCATTTAAAATCCAATCTGTGCCCTGCGTTCCCTGAGGTCCCTTTTCCCCCAGAGCGTTCTTCTCACCACAGAGGGTGAAATCTTAATGTGTGTTTGGCTGGGTTATTTTTAATGGATTTCATTAGCAATCATCTACTCAAATCTGAATACAGTACTTTATTGTAAATATAATGCTGCGCCTATTCGCTCCTCCCTGTCTCACAGCAACAACATTTAGAGGGCTTAAAAAAAAAATCAATAGGCTGAAATTACTCACAACAGCTGGCTCTCAGGAATTAGTTAATTGGGTGGGGTTTTCCCCCTTCCTTGAATGCATTTTAGAAAAACTAACCATTCCAAGCCCTTCACATTTGCACAGCTTTGCAAATTCAATGCGTCTCTGACTCTTGCAATTTGTAACAGATACAAGCAGGCAGATTGGAAGTGACTCCTCACTTAGTCATCAAATATGCTCCAATGGGTACGGGTTACATATGTATCATATCTATGCTATTAATAGGTGCGCATAGAGCTCGGGCTTTTAATTTTGAACACTAAAATATAGAGAGAGCCAACATCTGATCTTGTGGGGAAGGGGTGGGTGGGTGGGGAGTGTCAGTTTGTTATGCAATCCACAGTTCAAGGTCACCCACACTCTGCAACAGCTTGCTAATGCCAGTTTTATTAGAAAAGGTTATTTATGAGCATCCCCTTCATTTGTGTTTAATAATTCATGTACTGCAGGCTCACCAGGCTCCATTCTCCGGTTAGAAAAGGCCCCAGCAATAAATCAAAGCCCATTTGCTTTGCTTAAACCATGTGGAGACATCTTTAATGCAGCAGAGTCAGAAAATCCTTCCACTCTTCTTTTAACAGATTCCATAACGGGCTAGGGGTGGAGAATAATTTTAATGCAGCCATATTAATGAAGACAGTTACCTACCATGGTTTGCTAGAGTCTCAGCTCCGCTCCCCCTCCCCCTTCTCCTTTTCCCTCCTCCTCGGTATCTTTGCTAGGCACTGTTTTTGCCTGACAGAACCTCCTCATAAGCCTCTCAATCCCCTGCCAGCTCAAGAGTTCATACAGGCGAGATGCTCCGGGAGTCGCTTTCTGCAATACAACACCTGCAAATAGAGAGAGAGAAACAACTTGGAGAGAAGAAACCACATGCTCATTTTGATTGCTTTTCAAAGCAGCACATTAAACCAAGCCACTGATTAAAGCAGCAGGCTTCAAAAGGAGGGGGGAGGAAATCATCAATGCTGAACAAAAAGCAGATGTCTCTATAGAAAGCAACCTTTTTTTTTTTTAAAAAAACATGCCCACATACATGTTACTGCTTTCCCATGCCATCCTCATCTGGGTTGATCAGCCGAGAAGCAACTGGCATTCAAAAGCTCTGACACCAGGCAGTTCTGAATTCCAGGGTATTTAGTACAGTTGATATGAAGCCAGCTACAAAACTGGTGTGATACTTTTATCCATAAATCACATTCTTGGGCACTGAATTACTTTTCATTTATTATTTGTACTTCATTAGTGCCCCAAGACCCCAATCAGCATGATGGCCCCAAGCGTGCCAGGTGCTGTACAAATATATAGTAAGGAAAGAGTCCCTGCCACAAACAACTACAGGTTGAGGTTTTCAAAGCAGGGCAGGGGATTTAGTCCCAGTCTAACGGAAATTCACGGGAGAACCCATGGCTAAATCACCTGGCGCCACTCTGAAAACCTCACCCATGACCTCTGAGCCCCCAGCTGACACTGCGCATCTCTGTGCTGCTTTCCACAGCACCTCACAGGCAAGAGAGCCCATGGACAGCAAGCCTTGGCAAAACTGGGGAATACCAGGCATTTCTCCTCTGAACCTTGTTACAACAGAATGGGTAACCCTCTCTGCACCTGAGAAAAGCCTTCGCTTGTGTCTGCTATTTGTAGTGGAATGTGGTATTTCATGTCAGGGAAGACCAAAAACCCAGGGGAGTTTCTCTCTTTGGAGGGGGTGGAGGTGGGGGGTTGTAAATGAAGAAATCAGTCTCCAAAAGTGCAGTGTTGGGAGCTGACAGGAAACTGCAGCAGGGTCAGAGCGGGAAACACACAACAATCCAGGCTGGGCTCTGTTCTAGGCCATTCCCGTTCTCACACTTGAAGGCTAGGGCCTGCGCACCCTGGGTGCAAAACACTATGCAGAACCTTCATCAACACCTGCAGTCTGGGTCACTTTCTGTTGTAGGCATATTGGCAAAGCTAAAAAGAAAAACATGGAAATAAGAGCACAAAGCTCCTTCCCCTATCCCGGAGCAACAGGCACCATTATTGGGGGACCACCACAATGCAACTGCAAATAGATGCTTGGCGAGAAGGAGGAGGACACAGTGATGGAGCAAGTACCACGTGACAGAAAGGAGCGCGTCTGAGCTCAGGGCGCGCGCTATGGAACCCCAGTCCTTGCAAAGAACTCCCGCTTCCCTCTCATTCCGTACACCACCACTGGAACTTTTCAGAGACATTTGCAGTGGGTCGAAAGCCGGTTGGTAAAATCCTGCCGTGCTCTCTTTTTCGTGTGTCTTTCGATCCTGCACATCAAACGATACGTTGCATATTGTCTGTCAAACAATCCTGACATTGTTAAAGGTTAAGCTTGCCTTTGCCAACAGGCAGGGACCGGAGAAGTGATTTGAAAGCATAGTAGGTGCTTTAACTACAGAGGTGTGACAAAATTATTAAAATGTTGCACCCCGAACAGATTCGAACCCAGCTAGAGAGGGAGCAGCACAGTCCACTTCACTGTGCCCCTATTAAGAAGTGAAGCAGATTTACAGGACTAATAGCTTTGGGAGCAATTTGTTGTCTATAAAGACGTCCCTCCGAACTCCAGACTATGCACCTGGGATACAGTACAGTGTAACAACCAACCAACCAGTGAAAGGGTCTGGTACAGGGCCCCCTTCTGGTTAAATATGGGGATGGGTTGAAGGAACATATAAATAATGAAGGGGTCAGATGTGGTTACAGTAAACGGTTTTTTGGGGGGAGAGGGGTGGGGTGGGCAGGGCAGGTTCATAGGGAGAGAGATGGATTGAGATGAACCTTGAGGGACCTAGTTCCTCAAGTCCCACCAGAAAGGCTGCATTGGCTGCTACCCTAACATGGGACAATGGCTGCCCTAAACTATTAGTGCTGCCAAGTGCACAAATCCCCCTGGAGAGGCTCACAGAAGCCAGGGCCTCTGCCAACAAAGGCCCTGAAAGCTCAACAGGGACAGAGCTTGGACAATAAGCACAGGTATATTTGCCTTTAGAACCAAGTTAGAGTGCCCTATTTCCATGGCGGGGCCAACAGGCTAAGATTCCCTCTCCGCCGAAGCAGCCCCCCCATAGCACACACCCACAACCTGCTGAGCTCTCCAGCCTCGGAAAATTCCAATCCCGCCCTCCCACTGCAGGCTGAGATGCCAAAGCTGCCATTAAAATCCCAACGGGAACTGGGGTCCAAACCCTGGGGCAGCTTTTGAAGTCTCAGACTTACTCTGCGCAGACCCAATCCTTGCAAATGCTCCTATACGCAGAGGACTACTCACTTGTGTCGCCCCACTGATGTCAATGGTCACCTCACGTGAGTAGAGTTACACACATTTAAGTGATTGCAGATTGGGGCCCAGGGCAGCAAGCCTTGGACTTGGACTTTCAGGCATTCGTGCACCTCCTCCCGCCCGGTGAACAGCTGCTGAGGCCAGGACAGTGTCCCGGGTATGGAAACAGAGCCCATTGCAGCCAAACTGCAAAATTCAAACTGTCCTTTAAAATAACCCCCATTTCTGCCCTTTCCACACCACCTTGTTCAGCCCTCAAACACCGCTCCCTTGCCCTTGGGCTAACAGGAAACACGTGAGCGCCACACCCTCCACCCAACGCTGTCAGCCAGGGCCCAGGCTGCAGTCTTCTGCCACTGCTCAGTACAGCCACAGGGCGTCAAACATTCTTCACCAGAGCAGCCGACTGGCTTAAAAACACAGGACGGGGAGTCTGGACTCCTGGTTCTAGTCACAGCTCTGCCACTGGTTTTCATCTGGCCGCGTCCGGCTCTGTGCCCGAGTACCCCCTAGCTACAAAGCAGGGGTAATATGTCCCCACCTCGCAGGACTGCTGGGTGGTTTCCGATAGGTGTCTCAAGCTTTTCCTCTGCCTGTTATTCATGGTCCCAGCCCACCAATCCATCCAGGACAAGCTCTCCATTCAAACCACGACCTGTTTTCATGCTACTTTTTATCCTCATCATTTCTGCCTTTTGTATTTTCCAGCCTTCCTTCCTCCTACAAGCACACGATGGAGATCCTCTCTTGGACCAAGAGCCATGAGGTGGAAGGCGTCTAACTGGCTTTAGCGAACGTGCCCATCACCACAGTCTTTAGACACCAAGCTACGCTCCAGCCTGGACTCCCGTCCAGGACTGCTGTAAGCTGCAGGTTATAGGTGACAACACACTGAAAGCAGATGGATGGAAATGGCTGACTGAGCAAATTCTGGTGCTTCACTAAATTGCTGGGCAGACGGTACTGTCTAGAGGCCAAGCCTGCAATCCACCTCTTGAGCTCCGAGAACAAAATGTATCTCAGGGTGCAATTCCGCAGGCACTGAGCTCTTTTCTGTATACTCTGAAAACCTGAAATAACTTGAAAGCAAATGTTTACAGCTGTGACCAGGGCTAATTTCTCTCTGCTGCACAGTGGACGTGTTATGCAGCATCAACACCTTTCAATGCTATCCTTGAGGGGCAGAACAATGCAGCTTTTCAGAGAGGCTCCCGGTTTCATTAACAAGCAAAACAAGTCAGGCAAGAGTCACCATTAATCCAGTTCTACCTGCCCTTTTCCCCAAAAGTGAGCGATTGAGGTCTGGGGACATGGCTGCATTGTGCTCCCATTAGGGAGGGCGTTACAGATGACAGCATCTTCATCAATATTATTCAGGAAGAAGGAGAAAAATCACCACACACAATTCTAGCTGGAGCTGTTTTGCAGTCTTCTTTCAAATTATTAATTGCCCAACAATACTTCCCAGAAGTGTCCGCACAAAAAACCAAACATGTAATGCAGTTCAGGCCTGGGAGAGAACGTTTAATAAGACCACTAAACAGAATGGAGCCTGCTTTCTAAAAATTCAGGTGCTACTTTAAGAACGAGGCACAGAGTGGAATACAAACAGAAGCCAAGCAGCCCCAGCCATCTGGATTGAGCGCGAAGGACTGTGCTTATGACCAGGCCCATCAGAAGGGATTCAGAGAAACGGACTGCAATCCTTCTAATCCAGCAGCTTTGTTCTGCCACTAACTCACTACAGAGCATCTATGCTAGGACCAGCCCCCAACTGAGACAGCTCCATCCCTGGCTGCAACACTAACGGACAGAGGCCACCTGCGGCAGCAGCACTAGCTGGGAGAGGACGGTTGGCGTTGCTAAGGGGTGGCTAAAGGACATGATGGTAAAAGTCGCTTGTGTCTGGGCTACAACACAGCTAGCGCCACCACAGCTTGCAATGAATTTTCTAGGAAAAGCCTCTAGGGTAAACAAAGCCACGAGTGACCTCGGGAGACTTACCGTCTCTGTGCCTCACTCCACACCTGTAAAATGGGCATAACACTGCCTCACCTCACCGCGGCCAGGCGAGAGGGTTGATGTGATTTTTTTAATCCTCAGACAGCAGGCACTGTAGCAATGTGAAGTGTTATTACACCCCAGCATTAAACCAGGTAACTCATGCTCTCTCTACACCGTCTCCACAGCAGGTCTGGGAATAACCAGGACACCGGCGTTTAAAAACACACCGTCTCTCCACAGAAGAGAAACACATCAGGAAATGGGCTCTTGAGGCTCATCTTCATCCTAATGTAACCAATTTAGCAGCGGCTGCAGCATGCCTGGGCCTCCATGCCCAGCAGCATGGCCACAGAGGGCCCAGAAATGTGTCCATTGAACACCCCATCCTTCACAAGGAACTTCTGGAGTGGGCATGAGATGAGTGAAGGAAAGAGTTTGATACGTGGCCTTAACGGGGTTTATTCCTGCAGCTGTCAGTGGTGCTTCCTGGACTTAAAGATGCTCATTTAAATAAATAGTTTTGGACATACCAACATGCAGCCCTTTAGCTGTCTTTAGATACTTCTGATTGGCAAGGTGGCAGGCAGGAGCAACAGGTCTGCGAACTTCACATGGGCTGAAATTAACAAGGCAGCTGAGACTCCATTTTACCCTTAGAAAAGGGAGCCTTGGATACCGGTTACCAACCCAGCAGCACAGAGCAGCACCTTGCACCGAGAAATGCTGCTGGAATAACTGGGGAACGGAAACAGGATCACAGGACATTGAACTCTTTAATCATCTAAATCCCTACTTCTCTGCTGCTCGGGCATCTGGGCCAGGCTGTCGGAAGAGTCCAGGGTCCATGACAACTACTTCAATGCTACAGCAAGACTGAACAAGCCAGCAATGCTTTTCTGGGGCACTAAAGCACCCTCTGCCCCTCTAATCTTTCCTTCACTCCAGCATCAGCACGTGAGGCACTGTAGCGTAAACAGCAGGTTGAAGGGCAACACAAACGATCCCGAGACATCTGAGTTGGCCTCAACAGAGTTGAGAGCAGGGGTACTGGAGAGAGAACTAATGCTGAGGAGAGTAGGAAGGGACGTTCCCAAAGTAGGTTGGGGTTTGCAGGGTAGGATCAGACCCAGCAGCAAAAAATACTGCAGTTTATGCAGCATACAAGAAAAAAAAAAAGTTATGTTCAGTGAAATTAAGGGGGATGGTTAATATCAAAATAAGAGTCCTGGAGCTTTAATTGCGAGTTAGTTTTAATTTCTGCTCTGCATGCAAAAGGCAGGTGATTTTTCATCACAACACACACAACGCTGCTTGGATCAGGAAAGGAGTATAATTCTGCAGTATAATTTTATTTCTGGCTTTCTGCCAAGAGTCTTTCTGGCAGCATCTACCACAGTGGGAAACTGTGTATCTGGGTCAGGAAAGACAAGTTGCTTTTCAGAACAGCTCAATACATTTGGCAGAATTGCTGATATTATAATTGAACTCTTTCAGCAACTCTTTTTATGATGCATCAAGACACCAATCAAAACAAGATCCGCAGCACTGATTAGTGTCAAAATAACTGACAGAGAAACAGCAAAATAGTTTCTCCTGGTTTTAAAAGCATCAACATGCTGAGGGGAACAGGGGAACAATAACAATTCAGGAGGTTTCAGCATGGGAAAATTTTCGAACTCGTTCTGACCCTTCTCTTCTATGGATGTTTAAGATTTTAAGTCCTAATTCCTAAAAGACTGGCACAAAAACTCTGGTTTCTCCCTTCTACAACAGCATGCAAAAGCAGAAATCCCTCCCACCCTGGGTATGTCTGCATTGCAATTAAAAACCTGTGGCTGGCCCATGCCAGCTGACTCAGGCTTGTGCTAAAGGGCTGTTTAATTGCAGTGTGGACATCTGGGCTTGGGCTGGAGTCTGGGCTCTAGGACCCTGCAAAGTGGGAGGGTACCAGAGCTGGGAATGGGTGACAGGGGATAGATCACTTGATGATTACCTGCTCTGTTCATTCCCTCTGAAGCACCTGGCATTGGCCACTGTCAGAAGACAGGATACTGGGCTAGATGGACCTTTGGTCTGACCCAGTATGGCCATTAGGTGGTTCTTAGCTGTTCAAGCCCTATACACCATAGTTAAACAGCCCCTTAGCCAGACCCCTGTGATCCTGAATCAGCTGGCACGGGCCAGCTGTGGGTTTTTAATTACAATGTGGACACGCCCTCTGACACATGAGCATCCTGAAAGGGAATGCAATTGTGGCACTGGGGTGCACCACTGACTGGTAAAGCTCCTGCTGCTCCCAATAATATGCCCAGAGTCAACTAAGTTCGTAAAGTCACGCAAGTTTATTTTCCAAGGATGCAATTTCTCAGCAAAACCTGTGTTAACCCTGAGAAGCTTGGAATTTTCCATCCAAGTGAATGCGTGCAGAGCAATGCTCGAGTTACAGCTAGGCAGGTACACCTCTACCTCGATATAACGCAGCCCGATATAACATGAATTCGGATATAACGTGGTAAAGCAGCGCTCGGGGGGCGGGGGCTGTGCACTCCGGCGGATCAAAGCAAGTTCGATATAACGCGGTTTCACCTATAACGCGGTAAGATTTTTTAGCTCCCGAGGACAGCGTTATATCGGGGTAGAGGTGTACTTCCATTCCAAGTTCTTAAATTTAATAAAAACAAAACACTCATGAGTTTAATATTTCTCCTGCTTGCTTCCCATCCAAAGGAGATTTTTTGGGGGGAAGTGTTTAAATTCCACTTTCTCTCTCCCCCCGCAGCCTCCACCCCCATTTGTGTGAGCAGATTCGGATAAACAAAAAATTGTTTCTTTCTAACCTCCAAACCCCCAGTGCAGACTGTGCCTTGTATCTGCTCGAAGAAAATCTGAAGTTGGAGACTTCTGAAGCTTCACAGAACATGCTCACTACACAAGTTCCAAATAACTTTTTAACATCTGAATGTGCAGGTCATACACAGTACTTGGAACGATGCACAGTGCATCTGCTGCATTTACACCAATGGTCATATGTTCAAACACAAAAGCAGTGCATTTAATTGACTCTCTGGATCTCACCTTTCCCTTCTGATAACTAGGAACACTGCCTCAACGCTCACAAAATTTCATGTATCACATTTTAAAACAATTTTACAGTTGAGATTTTAACATAAATGTGAGGAAATTCAACTCAGTGATAAGTTGGTCCCAATTTGACAATACAGGTTCTCTCAATAATCAGGGACATACAGATAAGCCAAATCCACCCTATGTGCAAGTGTATATTGTACCAATAGGAAAAGCATTATAGATTTTAACAGGGCTGAAATAAATAGATTTCCATAGAAATGTTAGAGTAATTTCTGTAGAAATCCTATTAAGTCCATCAGAATTTAACAAGGGCAATATCCTTTCTGTAGGTTTCTAAGCATCCTAAAGAATTCTATGGAAGAAAATTGTCTATCAAATTCTACAGGAGACTTTAAAAACAAATATATGAGAAAGTAATCTTTCTACAGACTATGTTAGACACTGACCTGGCCCCTGTTACCACACTATCCAAGTGCCTCAGTCTAATATATTTATCCTCAATAACACTGAAGTGAATCAGGGCAGTGCTATTATCCCCACTGTGCTGGTGGGAAACTGAGACAGAGAGACTACGTGACTTGTCCAAGGTCATACAGGGAGGCTGTGGCAGAGCAGGGAATAGAAAATTGAGTCCCAGGCTAACACCCAAAGCCACTGGACCACCCTTCCCCTATGGGATTTTCCCATAAAGGGAGAAGCAAGAGCTAAATCAGGTTTAAGGTACCCATCCTCCAGGCAAGACCAACAGTTCCCCTATATACACTAGCAAATAACGCTTTCCTCTTCCAAAGTTACAATTAAATAGAGGTGTAAATTTGGCAGAGTACGCTGCAGTAAATACTCCTCACTGTTATGTAAGGGACCAAAGGTTGGCTGTTACCAAGCCACCTAGGTGTTACAGCCAGCACAAAAGACTCCTAGAGAAGCAGCGAACGCTGCCGAGGCAATGATTCCATTCTCCCGCTACACTGGCGTCACTGCCTTTTATTGCCCATTCCCGATGCATAAAGCGGTTGAGGCTCATCGCCTCTCCTGCAGGGCAACAAAGCGTAACGACGTTCTGATACGGAAGGGGCAGGAGGAAGCGAAGATGAAAATGAAGACAACGTGGAAATACAGGAGCGGTCACTGCTGCTCTGTGGCAACAAGCAAAGCAACAATATACATACACACAAACAGGTTTTCCGCTCATACTGCCCCTTCCAACCATGGCAGACTGGGTATTTGCAGGGATAACCTGAATATCTAGAGTTATAACAGTAGATACTAAACTTTTTTTTTTTTTTTTTTGGAAGAGATATAAATCCTCCTGCTTTGGGATTTAACCCGATCTCTATTATGGGTTAGGAGATTTCCCAAAGGGTGGACTATGCCCACTAAGGGGGGTTTCTTGCACTTCGTCTGAAGTACCTAGTCCTCGCCACTGTCAGACAGGCTACTGGACTAGATGGACTACAGGTCTGATCCACTCTGCCAAGCCTATGTTCTTACTAAAGCTGGTTGAAAAACTGGAAAATGTTCAGGGCAGAGGTTTTAGTTGAAAATCAAATTATTTTTCACAGACAATTCAAAATTCAGGCGTTTTCAGCCACCTGTAGCTCCTATGGATCTCAAAGGACTTTATAAATAACTATTTAGGCTTCCTTAACGCCTCCAGCATTAGGCTCCTTTAAGGAGGTACCCAGACTCACTAGTCACTTTTGAAAATCATAACCATGATTTCTGTGCCTCATTTTGTAAACTGGAATATTTGAGGCACAGAAGTCATGGTTTTCACAAGTGACTAGTGAGTCTAGGTACCTCCAATTTTGGGCTCCCTCTTGGTGCATCTTTAAGGAGCCTGTCTTTCAGTGGGTGAGAATTTACCACTTTCTGAAAATCAGGGCTCTTTAGGGAGACTCGATTTGGGCCCTGAAAAACTGAAACACCCAAAAATCACTGGGTGGTTCTGAAAAATCTTTTACCTATCTCAAAACCCCAATGCTGTGCTTTGGCCACACAACCATCAACCCTTACAGCCTGGACTTCAACCAGATGCAATTTGCAACAGCTGAGAGATCAAATCTGAAGAAATGTAAGTTTATTATAAATACTAGCAGAAATGGAATTACCATGGCACTGTGATGCTTGTTATGGCAAACGTTACACCTGCCACAAACACTGCAATTCAAGAGGACTCAGGATTAAGGTTACAATAAGTTACTCAGAGTATGTGATTAATGAATGAAATTAACCAGTTTACATTACTAGCTTTATCAAAATCTTAGCTTCCTCCTGCCCCTGAAAACAGAAAGTTTAACAGGCTAGTGCCTATGGTCTTCAGAACAAGAAATGGAACAGTCCCAGCTCAGTCTTAAAGGCATTCCAAATACCAACCTTAGCTAAATTCTTAGACCCATCACCATGGTATCTCAGCACCCGCACTACATGCAACCCAACCCATCAGTGACAACTACCACTGAGACTCGCCATGAAAATCCGTTCAGGTCTAAGGGAGGATGATTGAGACTGAAGACAGACCAAGCAGAGTAAAGGAATTAAAAACTGGCTACTGACTCTTAAGTGACAAGTGGATAAATAAAAGGAGCTCAGTGTGCAAGGTTGCCTCCTTCAAGTCTTTACAGGCCCAAGAAAGAGAACTCTCTATAGGGCTAACTAAACACAACAGAAAGCAGAACATGTAAGTGACATAACACACTTTTGGGCAGGGGCTTGTCTTATTATGGTCTCTAAGGCACACATTAGGCACTACATAAATAATTAGTAACAAAGGATATTATTCAATTAAGGTTTAAGTAGAAAACTCATTATCAAACTATGAATATATTCACCAAGAATTTAAAAGCAACTTCTAGCTTCCAACATCCTGAAGTGTGAGTTCCTGCTCTTCTATACAACGTGTACTAAGAAAACCTGGAGTAATTTCAGAATGCACATCTGTCTGTGGCCCCAGGAAGTGAGTTATTAATTATGAAACCACTAACATCCAAAATGAACTGTTCTGAGATACACAGGCTTGTTAGACTACATCATTTACTGCACAAGATTATTCACTAGAAGCATTATATTATACCTAAATGGCTTTGGAAATAGAGCTGTAATAAATGTGATGATGCTACAGGAGCAAGACCTGCTTTTATTTATAGTTTTCACACTTCTCATCAACCCACTGGGCAAAATTTTATAAGGCAGCAACATGAAAATACAGCAGAAAGATGTTGGCAAAAACCCAAATTTTTCACTTTAATTCCAAAATTCTTTTTGGATTACTAGGGATGTGGCTTTTTCGGTCACGTGCAAAATTTCAAAGACCATTTTTTCTTTATTATTGTGCATTAGGCATACAACTGTATTTGCAATTAAATCAAAAGGTACCAATATGCTCCAAGCTAAATCAGAATATGGGAACCTCTGAAAGAATAAAATAAATTATATGTAGCTTTTAAGTTTGCTCAACAATCAAAAACTGGTCAATGTCTAATGGGGGAGAGTATGTGTGAGAGAGAGATTAAACCCTTACAAAGGGAGGGCATGCCAGGTGCTTCTAACATCAAACCTATTTTAACACCATCCCCACCACCCCGAATGCCTAAAAAAATTAGCCCACAGACAAAGTGGCTATCAAAATTCAGCTCTTAGATTACAGGCTCCTCAGGTAACAATTAACATGTGGAACTCATTGTCACAAACAATCATTGAGGCCAAGTACTTAGTAGGATTACACTTTTATGTGGCTATTGAGACCATCCACACTTCCATTAGACATGATTTATTTATTTATTTGTATAAGGGATACAATTCCTCATGCTTTAGGGGCATAAGCCAACTTGTAACCATCAGTGGTTGGGGGAAGTTCCCCAATGGTCAGGTTATTTCATCAAGATCCACGGCAGGATTCTCTTGCCCCTTCCTCCAAAGCATCAAGTACTGACCCTGACAGAGACTAGAAAGACCAGTGGTGTGAGCTGGGTGTGGCAATTCTGATGTAATAAAAACCCAGCTGATCCCAGTTATTTACAACTACAACAAGCCATATATTTAGCACAGAATGGAATGCAAGGCTGCAAAACTGCCGAACAGTTTCTGCACCAGTCTCACATCCAGACATAACACAGAAAGGTAGGCTGTACTCACTTGGATGCAGCAGCTCTAAGGATGGGTAGGTGTTAACCAAACTCAGGCCAAATCCCGAGAAGAGGGCTGGGGAGTGAGCAGGAAGTAGAAGAGAAAACGCCAGACAAAGCAGAGATGGTTTTCTTTATTTAAGAGACCAGGCCTGCTCCAAACGCCACTGAAGTCAATAGATTCCCACTAATTCCAATGCGCTTGGGATCAGGCCCCCTTTGTTTTGGGCACTCCACTGAACTTACATCTATTACGACCCTGAGGCACAATGCAATTGTGTTTTATTCACCAAATTCCTGAAATTTATTTAAACATGTCATGCACTCTTCCTATTACATTTACCCCTAAAAACACACTGGTCAAGTTGTTCAGCATCAAAATAAAACTGTTTAATTAACTTTACCAGTTGTCCCATGCTCTAGGTCTCACTTAAATCATTCCACCTGATCTACTGCATTTAAAATACATGTAGATTAAATCTTTCAGTTGTAGAACAAGGCATAAAATTGCCCTAAAAGAAAAAAAAACCCAATCCTCGAGAGGATGGGAAAGATTGCCCAACTGTACCATAAAAATAAACCAGGTCTGTACACAAAATCCAATAGCTTCAAGTTATGGCCCCCTGAAAAGCAGAGGAAGGGAAGGATATTTAACTGAAATGCTGCCTACGACCCGGCACCGACTGCTCCAGCCACTAATACTAAGGGCACCAGGGGTCAACGAGGTGCAGCAGGAAAGCAGCAAACAGCACACACGTGGCATACTGCGGTGCTCTTTATGGCTCATGCTCGCCCGCCCTCTGCTATGAATAATAAAATGTAAATACTCTGATTAAGCCACAGATTTGGGATCTCAGTTCTTCTGTGCTGCTCCCAAATCAAGAAAAGTTAAACCTTGCTTTCAGTTACCAATGTACATTTGCATATGTGAAAAAGTTTGAATTACAAGACCACGGTTTATTATTTTTTCAAGCCATCACTTAATCTTAGAAACAGAACTCTAAGCAGCTGTTTCCCCTCTAAATTACCTTCCTGCTGGCCCTACAGACAATATTTGAAGTTGGCATTTTTAATATTGCAAATCCACACTGGTTACTTTGCACATCTGCCTTTCAGACGGTTTAAACATTAATGAGCCTTCACTTACATGCATTTTCTAGCATGTCAGTCTCCCTGCCTCAATGGTTTTGTGCATTTTTTTTAAACAAAGGGATAAGATTAAAAGGGAAGCTAAGAACTCTGTGGCCATTTGTCAAAGAACCTAAAGCAGGCTACTAGATTCTGCAAAAGCTGTATAGAGTCCTACTACATTCTTCATTCATAGTACACATCTGCCATTGGACCCACTTGTGTTCTGTTCCAATAGGGCTACTGAATGCAAGTAGAGGCAGCTGCTTCCCTCCTGTTTAATTAGTGATTTTATCAAAGAACATCTTGCTAAGAACACTAGGATATTAAAAGCTTGTTTAAGCCTTGTGAAGCCTTCTGGTTGGGAACATGGAACACAAACAATCTTGCAGATCCTCTTATTGTATGCCCTCAGTCCTGTAGGTATTGTTGGTTCTAAGACTGGCAAAAGTGACATGTGTACCATAAATTCCTCACGTTTTTGGCTTTGGGCAAACAAGGCTTTATGCTTCAGTTAACAAAGGGGCCTGTTAAATCTAGGGATGAATCATGGAACTATTCACACAACTGTTATCTGCCTGGCCCTGAAGGAGACCAGGGTTAGACTCTCACACTTAACTAACACATAGATACTGGAATCGAATGCAACTTACAAAAGGCACAGAAGAGCTAAATGCAGATTCTATATATATCTCTACCCTGATATAACGCGACTCAATGTAACACGAATTAAGGGAGGAGGGGGGAAGGCGGTGCAGCGGGGGGGGGGGGGGGCGGAGCTGCGCACTCCGGTGGATCAAAGCAAGTTCGATATAACGCAGTTTCACCTATAACGCGGTAAGATTTTTGGCTCCCAAGGACAGCGTTATATCGAGGTAGAGGTGTACCAGGATAAAGATTTTTACACACAAACGTGTTCCCAAATTATTTTCATTGCTCTGGATGACGGAGAAAAGAGTGTGGGGGATATCAAGCGCATTCATGACATTACTAAACTGAGAGATAACAACAAGGAGAGTAGGATTGCCAGGTGTCTGGTTTTCAACCGGAAAGTCTGCTCGAAAAGGGGACCTGGCAGTGTCTGGTTACATGTACTGACTGGAGACGAGAAGGCGGATTACAGGGGGGGGGGGGGGGGGCGGCAGAAGAATCATCAACCTGTGCCAGCCCCTGCTCAGCCAGGTCCCCCTCCTACCTGCATCTCGAGGGCAGGCTGGCAGCAGGCTGTGCGTTAGGCTGCAGCTCCCGACCTAGCCGCAGAGCAGAGGTACCCCAGGTGGGGGGGGGGGGAAGAGAGGGGAAGGGGGGAAGGGGAAAGGGGGGGGGGGAAGAGCGACGGGGGGAATTTTCAGAAATTAGAAAGTTGCCAACTCCAGAGGAAAGAGAAATATAAAGGGAGTTCAGCGAGGTTAGAAATAAGAAAAAGTTTGTTCATGACAGGAAAATGCACTGATACATCCGGGGAAATAATCTGAGAAGGTACCTAAATGAGGCAGAAACCCAGAAAGCAATAATGCCCAGAAAAGATCTCTGAGATGTTAGTGGAGCAACTGGAGATGGCAGCTGCATGTGGCAGTTGTAGCAAAGGCCTGGCACTCAGAAGGACTAGGTTCTATTTCTATTTCCAGCTGTAGGTGTAATCTTGGACAAGTTAATTAATGTCTCCATTTCCCTAGATATAAAAGGGCAATAATATTTGCTCATCTGTATGTACAAAGCTTCAAGATACTCAAATGAAAGTTGCTATGTGAGCGCAAAATATTGTGAGTTTGCAGTGAGACATGGTAAAAAAAAAAGTCCCCTTCCGTTTGTGAGTACATGTACAGTCCAAAACATCACATCACATCGCAAGGAGAGACTAGTGCCCTCCTAAGCACCATATACGAGCTAGGTATTGTTATTATAGCAGAATTATATGTCTGTCTGCCTAAATACCAGAAAAAGACTGACAAGCTGAAGGGAGTTCACTGAAGAAGAAAAACGCAAATTTTCAAATGACCCGGATGGAGGCTTTGAGGGAAAATTTTAAAAGCTCAGGGTAAGAGCTTGGCTATAACAGCTAAGGGGGTTGAAGGAACAGGATAACAACAGCCCAGGGACTTGAAGTGAAGATTAAAGAAGGAGAGGAATCAAGGGTGGCACAAAGAATTAAGGATACGAATATTGTGGCACACCTCAGGGAGGACTTTGGCTGTGGAACAATGTCCCAGAGGCAGATGCCTCAACGTTTGGGACAATTAAAAGGAGACCAGACTCAATATGATAGAATGTACTGTTGGGCATGCTGCTGAACTGGCTCGGAGGGAGTGGGGGCTGGATTAGCTGAATTTGAGGAATAACAGGCATTAGGGATAGTAAAATTCAGGATGAGGACCTGGGGGAGGGGGATTAAGTGCCCCCCTCCCCCCGATATATTAATTTATTCTGAAGTTGCTACTGCCTAAAGGCCTCTGAGCACACCTGTAAACTCCTGTGTGTCTTGCTAGCAGGCTAGGTGGGTAGCATGGTGAACTTCTCTAGTCAAGACAAAGCCTCTATGGCTGTTCCCCCATTTGGAAGATAGAAACGATAATGCTAATGGGAGTCAGCTGAATGTGTGCAAAGCGCGTTCGAGGATGCGTGATGAACGTGATGTTATTTAGCCTGCTCCAGTTTACAATCGAGCAGCGCTATTAATCCCCTACATATCATTAATTCAGTTAAGCGAGAGAAAAACCTTTTGACTAAAATCTCATTTACAGCCTCGTCACAAGGGATTCCCCACGAAACACAGAGCGTGTTCTTAGCACAGACTGCAATTCTTAACAACTGTTAGCATAGCTAGAGATAACCTGGGATAGGTGCTTTTTAATGGCTCTGATTTGTATAAATAAATGTGTGTAGCATCGCAGCACAGAGGAGAGCAGCAGAAGTGAACTATAACTGCCCTTCGCCCCAGAGTTGCACTTCGTCAGCTGAAGAGGGACTGCCATCCCCACACTCCAGGCAGGCTGGGTCTATGCAGGAACAGGGAGGATTTTGTGAGGGGGTCTCCACCATCCTCAACAGAAGGTGAGCCATTCAATCTGGTGATGGGTTTGGGCTTCTCCCCAGCTTTAACAGCTGCTGCTCACTCTGCAGAAGGCTGCCTGCAGGCTCAGGCAGATGGCACAGCATTGGTTAGGCTCACATCACACTTCTGTACCCAAGAGGGAGAGAAATGCAGTGTAATGATGTACGCTCAGGTGGACATCACCCCATGACTCTGGACCTCTGCCTTGATCCAGCCCTGTGGCCAGTGCAGTCACCGCATTCAGCGCTGGGCTCTTTGGCCCCTC
Source organism: Terrapene triunguis (assembly GCF_002925995.2). NCBI lineage: Eukaryota > Metazoa > Chordata > Testudines > Emydidae > Terrapene > Terrapene triunguis. Next base: position 15,512,187 of record NW_020664589.1, read on the forward strand.
TGATGAGGCTGCCACCACTACAGCAAGCTGCTTAAAAATAAAGGACCCATGAGACTAAAGCAATGGCATAACCAGCCAGCAGGACTATAAGCAACCTGAGATCCCACCTGTGTGTGGGACACCACCTCCTCACCCTGCCTGTTGGCTGGGTCACAGCAGAGCCTGGATGAGCCCTTTGCTTTTTTCCTCTCTGAAGTATTTCAGGGGCTTTTCTAAACACTGAGAAAATTAGTAACTAAAGCTGTGATTTTCAAAGCTACTTAGGGAACCTGGATGCCCAGTTCCCATTCATTTGTGCTCAAATTCCTAAAGCAGTTTGGGAAATCTCAGTCTAAACCCTTTGCTGCCACACTTCCATTAGCTGTAGCAGACAATCCAGGGAGAATTTTGGTTTTGTGGCTCATTGCACAACCCATCAAATACATCGTCACGCCGAGGGCAAGGAGTGGATTCTGAGAGAATGCCATCCAGACTCAGATCCCCCAGTGTAGGAATCTAGACAGAGAGATCTGATCAAATGGGAAAACTAGATAAACCACCTGTAATTTTGACCATTAAATAAAATTCATTTTTGCTACCCTCCAGCAGCTTCAAGATGTACCTTTTCCTGCATTGTAGATTAGTGGCTCTCAACCTTTCCAGACAACTGTACCCCTTTTCAGGAGTTTGATTTGTCTTGCATACCCCAAATTTCACTTCACTTAAAAACTACTTGCTTACAAAATCAGACATAAAAATACAAAAGTCTCACAGCACACTGTTACTGACAAATTGCTGACTCTCTCATTTTACGATATAATTATAAAATAAATCGATTGAAATATAAATATTTTATTTACATTTCAGGTGTATAGTATATAGAGCAGTATAATCAAGTCACTGAAATCTTAGTTTGTTCTGACTTCACTAGTGCTTTTTATGTAGCCTGTTGTAAAACTAGGCAAATATCTAGATGAGTTGATGTACCCCCTGGAAGACCTCTGAGTACCCCCAGGGGTACACGTACCCCTGGTTGAGAACCACTATTGTAGAATATCTCTCGGATACTCTGTCAAGATCTTAAACTCCAGCTCAGTGGAAAAACTGAATCTTTGCATCAGCAGGTCCTGGAATCAATGCTACAGAGGCGTGCACCTCAGTCTCGTATTGGATAGTAAGGCACCATGGAAGGAGTTCTATCTAGTGTGTAACAGTTAGAGGAGAGTGTTGAAATTCCATTTGCTAGGATGAAATATATGCCCAGACAGCTTGAATGCAAGTTGAAACACGCTGATTATGCATTAACTTTCAGAATCAGACCCTTATTATTGCGTTTCCCTTCCTTCTGCTGCCTTGTTCAAGTTGTCTGGATGCATCTGTACAACTCTGTCATTTAGGAAGAGCCTGGAGTAATTTAGTGTCAAAGTCAGTCTCTCTCTACTGCACTGAAGCATAAAGATATTACCCCTCTGCATGATTACTAAATTATTGCTAAAGACAAATGGCATTGAATGGAATTTGCTTTGTGATCTTCACCTCTTAGCAGTGCCTGACACCAGACTCTAAAGAGCAGATTCACTGAGGCCATGCTATTCCAGAACTAGGTATACCAAGAATTGCTGCAAAAAGGCAGGCAGGATTTTCAGAAGAGACTAGCAATTTTGGATGCCCAAGACCTCAAATAGGCGATTTTCGGCACTTCCTCAAAGTCAGAATCCCTTTTTAGGTGGCAAGTTAGGCACCCAAAATCATGATCACTTTTGAAAGGCCTGGCCAGTGTTCTTCCAAGAAACCCCTAAAACCAAAAAAACAAAAAGAAGCTATGAAGCCATGCTTTCTGGACCCCTTTTTAAATCGTAAGGAGTACAGAGGGACTCTTCCCACAAATACATCTATAGTCAAGGACATGAGCCAATCCTGGAATAGGTATTTGCATAGCCTGAATCTGACAGGCTGCTGTTTGAAATAACATCACTCACATCTCTGCAACATTTCCAGAGAGCTCTTTATGGCCATCCAGCCGGGATAAGTCTACTTCTAATATGTCTGAGATTGATATTCCACTGCAATTAGAACCGTCCTCTAAAACCTAGGGAGAAAGCCACGCTGGCTAAAGTGCCAGTCAATGAAGACACGCTGATAAGCCCAGTCCATTTCATTTGTCAAAACACTTACCAAAGGCAGCTGCCCAAAGAAGCAACATGCTAGGATCCTCCCAACTGTAAACTATCCACTAGAAGGGTCAGTCAGCTAAATGAGTGTAAATGCACAAGTAACTGCAACAACGGAAGAGTGGGGCACTGCATTCTCCTCTTTCAAAATTATCTTCCATTCTTCTCCCATGTGTTACTGCATTCTCTAGCCTTTATTTTCCATCAACTGTGTTTCCATCCCTTTCCCTACCCCTCCCAAATCCAACCCTCTTCTTTACTTCATTTCTTGCCACTACCAATCTCCAGCCTTGTCTTATTTTTGAGACTGTTTCCCAGCACATTTAGAGCTCAGCGCCTTGTCGGATAACACTATAGCTGAAGTATCTGAAACTGAACACTACACACTGCTTAAGCTACCATCTCAGGCCTGCGGCAGAAGAGGAAAACCTCCTGTATTTACACAGTGCTGCAGCTGGTACCTGACGGTCTCATGAGAATGGAGGAGCAGAATGTTGCCTGTTGGCAAATGCATGTTGTTACCCAAGATCATTGCTCTGATATCGACAGTAAACAGCAAGGCTGTCGATGAACTACCAGCAGCTTTGAGTGGTTCTAACGCCCTATACTGTGGAGCACCTTCCCAACTTGCTGATGGCCCTCAAAAGAAACAGAATTAAGTCACAGGGGAGAATAAATTTTCCAATTAGAAGTACACCTGTAGTGTAATTAACACACCTCTTCTAATAGGCTGACACAAAGTTGGTTCTAATAAACCAGTCCAGAAAAAAAAGAAAAAAGGGGTGTTGGTTAACATACCACTGTTTCTAAAAACACAGCATCTTCCAATACCACAGGGCTCCTAGCCAGTTAGTCTGCGACAACAGCTGGGACATTAAGATTGTATTCTAGGAACATCAGAATTCCGAGGCTGGGTCAGCCCAGGAGCCGATCTAGTCCAGCATAGTCTCTCTGCTCAGATGCTTCAGTGGAAGTCTTGAGCCCCACCGGCCCTGATTAAGTTCTGTTCTCAGTAGACTATTGATCGTGTTACCTACACGTGAGCTAACCCAACAAAAAGTTTTTGATTTAATTTACTTGCGTATTTTCATATGAAGAGCAGCCATGATGTCCTCTGTGAAAGTGAAAAGCTACAGCTGGCCAGCACTTCAGAACACAGCGGAAGAAAGGTCAGTCAAACTACATTAGCCACTAAACATTTGTCAGGGGTATCTTCAGCACTTGTGATTAAGAAATCATGTTAAAGTGTGGTTATGGTCAGATGTTTACAAGCTCCAGTAAAAGAGGGCCTGCCCTCCCAGCTCTCGGAATGCCCTTGACAATATTTTAAAAATATATTAAATTGACAAAGGAAGACCAACATCTTCTTGCCTCAACAGATCTAACCCGAATGTGCTGATGCACACCTGCAGTGATCAAAACTGAGCCATTACCTCTCTACCCCATTAGCCCAGCAGAGCTATGGGAAAAAGAGCCAAACTGTTAACGAAGTTCCTTTTGCAGAATCTACTACTGATGGTGATTCTTGGCTTTTAGACCACAGGCTGAGGTTGCAAGGCAGAGAGAATGTCGTTATAGTTGGAAATTGAGCCAATTCTATAAGGAACTTCTTGGGAGAAGACATTGAACTCAACAAAGCTATTTTTACAGAGTATAAAAGCAGCTGAGAAAAAAAAAATCTCGCTATATACTTTTTATTTTTTTTAAAATATACAGACGTCCATAGCTTGTATTACCAGTTCATTTTTGCTAATCACAGACTCCATATCTTCTTTGGCAGATCTTTCTATTGTTGAATTGGCCTTGCACTCAAGAAAAATTATGTCCAAACTAATTATTTTCCTCATGAATTTCTAATTACGCCCTCTTGTCTTTGGACTTCTCACCACTGTCAAACTGCCACTTAGCCTTTATAACATCTCAAGTTGCTGGTGACAGCTCATTCTCAGCTTTGACTCGCTCTAAATTGCACACACTTAGAGGAGCTCATCCCTATTGTGTCACCCTTGCCCATAGATGCAACATAATTTTGCTTTTTTTCTGTCTTTTCATTCATACTTTTATGGAGGTTAGCAAGATTATGCCCAACCCTGGGAACACAGGTGTATACTAGCAAGCTGTTATACATGTCACCATATCAGAGGAACAGTGTGACATTACACAGGCAAAGTGCACTAACAGTATTGTTAAAAAAATTTCTCAGCAACAAATTAAAAGGACACCCTCAATTCACAAGGAAAATTGCAATTTTTTTTTTTACCTACTATTGCTTCACGTACAATCTGAGATTATTATTAAGGATTGGATTAAAATCAGTTTACTCTGGACACTTAACACTTACTGTCTAATCGGTTGAACCGTTTGCCCTGGTAACACAGGGCTCACCTACAGCAACACAGGACAGAGAACCTTTTTTTTTTAAAAAAATAGGAAGATGTGATTGTAAAGCCACAAAACAGTAGCAGGATGACTCAGAGGGCAGGTGCAACACCTGAAACCACTAACTTCAAAATAGCTTGCCTTTTTTTTTTTTTGGTGGCTGAGAGCATGCTTGTGTGTGTTAGGGATTGGCAATAGGATATGGAGCATTTTCCTCTCCATCAGAAACTTTGGTCAACTTAAAATTGGTGCCATCTGTTCAGCAGCCTATATGAGCCAATGCCCAGTCCACAAAACAATCCCCACAATTGGCAAGCTAAGTAGAGAGAGCAAAAACTGAATGGGACATGGACATTGAATAACTCCCCAACCCCTAGAAGTGGTCTACCCAGGGGACACACATGCTTTACGGGCTTTACTGTGTGTTGAGAACTAAGTTTAAACACTGGCTGGGTTTCCTCTTCTTGGAATCTCTCCATCAGAACGTAAGGCAAGTGGGGGAATAGAAATCTGGGGAGCTTTATGGGGAGGGAAAAGGTACATCATTTGTTGTCTCCAAAGAAAGAGCTGCCCATCTCTCCTGCCAGCACTCACTGCACAGCTATATTAATCCACAAAGCCTGGTTAATTTCTGAGAGTAGTTGTGGGGGAGTTTCTAACTCTACGGAAGGAGACGAATGTAAAACCACAAGAACGGGGTCAGAGATTTCAAGAAAAACTTGCCTAGCAGAGTAGGCAGGGGACACAAACAGTCCATCTGTGGAAGAAATTAGCATTCCTCCCAGCCTTCCCAGGGCTGTCTCTGTAGCCCAACAGTCTAGAGTGGAATAATATTTTGAACACTGATGAACAATAAATTGAATGAAACATCCCACAGAAGGAAGGAGGTTACACACTGATGAGAGCAGCTGGGAAACTACTTCTCCATCTGCTGGTAAGGAGACAGCATTACCCAGTGCTCTATAGCCATACAACGGGAGAATGTCTTTTCCAGGTTGAATGGTGGAGGGAGGGGCAGGAGGGACCCAACATCCACCGCCTGTGAAATCACTTGTATTTTGAGTGTAACTTGAAACATTAACTAGCCTTCACTCGAGGGCAAGAAATGTACAGCTCAGCTCTGATATTTTATTCCAAGCACACATGTGGTTGATTGAATGTTGCTTTATATATGTACAGGTTCTGCATAGTATCCAAAATAATGTATGTAACCATGCTGTCACAACACCACTAATACACTCTTTTGTGGAGAAGGTGGTGTGTTTTGAAGTAGCACTGCTTCAGAACGAAATCTGTGGTATGCACAACAAAAGGTTGACTGAGGATTTTACTAAGAGGGGAGGCAACCCATTTTAGAGGGTCAGGTGACCTGGGAACTTCCCCGACTCTGATAATTCCCGTCAGTATGCATCAGATGATCTCAGAGCACTTTACAAACATTAAGCCTCAACCCCCTGAGATAAGTGTAATCCCGCTTTACATACAGGAAAAAACAGAGTTAAGTAACTTGCCCAAGGTTGCACTGTGAGTCAGAGGTAAAACTGGGAAAAAGCCAATTACTCCTTAGTGCTAATCCCACACTCTAAACTCTGGAGCATGATCCCTCCCCAGTCCAACCTTTCAGTACATTAACTAGGCTTTTCCAGTTCAGTTTGGAACAGATTCTACTTTAAAACAAAACAAACACTCTCGTAAAAGCACTAGCCACAGGGCTGACCCATCACCTCTAACATATAATCAAGACAGCCACGCAAACTCTCATAATGAATCAACGCTCAGAGTTAGTTGCAGGCTTATGCGAGTCAAAGTAGCAGCCCAACAACTGGACTCCATTTAGCTGAGTTCTGGTTGTGAATCCTATTTTCAGACCTCAAAGGGAACTGTCGTGACAATTTTGAGTGTCAGGTAGGTGTTGAAACATCCGTTAAACTCCTGTGTTTGAAAGGCCTGTCCCAGGACACAACATATTACACACCTCACTGTTAGCAGGCTGTACCATGCTCCGGATCTAATCTCAGGAAGCACAGGACCCAGCACAGCTAGAATGCGGCAGAAAAACAGGGGAACCAAGCAGCTTTGCAAAGCCAGAGGTAGAGAGAGAGCAAGATGATGCCATGTGATCTCCACTCTCCCTAGCGCAAATTACTTATGCACCTGTACTGGGCATCTCAGCCAGGAGTCCAGGGTTTCATAGGCTCTTCCTGTTTTGAGGAAATGCTTTTCAAATAAAACAGTACAATATCTTTGCGAGTCTAAATCAGTAACAAGCAACGTGGGAAACAAGCATCACAAACAAACAGAATTCCTAATGATGCAAGGATCATGTCCTCTTACTCCCAGGATTTGAGTTCAAGATTCTGGGTTTCTCCTGCTGTAGCTGCTGACTCTACAAACACCCGATGTAGGGGGAGGCATCCTGACCCAATTCCGACATTTACAGTTTGTAACCTTTCCGTTTATTTTTTTTAAATAGGTCTCTGTGTAATTAAGGCCACACATTTAAAGCCTGACCCAGCAAACCCTTCTTATGACAGCTAGGGGATCATTGTCCTCAGTGGTAAGCACCACAGCAGTACTCTGTGTTCACACAATCAGGTCCTTTTGCTGTGAGCAATTTAAGGTCTTTGACAGTTCTGTATATTTTAGAAGCATTTCAGTTCACTTTTAATACTTTGTCCCTTTGACCATCATCATTCAGAGCCCCTGGACTCCCTTTCCCAGGGTGGTGGGGGAACAGCAATTATTGCTTCTCCTGTAATTTACCAGTTTTGTTTTGTTTTGGCAAAGTGCATACAAAGTCAAGGCGTCGTCAGGAGACTGCTTTTCAACAGATGGAAGCTTTCAACCATTGCATCTTTTTCCAGGACAGCTCAGCAAAGCAGTACTAGCTTTGTTTCTGAACGACATTCAGACGCCTAATCGGACAAGTAAGATCTTTGTTATTTGAAAAGCATCTAAAAGAAATAATGGTTTCAATCCTCATTTTTTCACATGTAAGACTTATTATAATACCTTTTCCATAAAGCTATAAAGACTTCCATCTAAAGCAAAGGCCAATACAATGAGAGTGACACTAATATAGAAGTATAAACCCAAAATTTGTCCTATCTTAAAATTGCTGTAACGAGGGATGGCATCCAGATTATGTCTATTTTGTTTTAAATACATCACATTACCCTAGATTCATACATTTTTAAGGGTTGAAGGGAAGTTATGACCGTCTAGTCTGACCCCCTGCATAAGACCGGCCATAAAATGTCACACAATAATGCCTGAACTCCCCTCAGCCACCTCAAAGAAACCAGTAGTGACCATCTAAGCAGGATCTACAGCGTTTTACCCTCTGCTAGGGCAGACAGTGGATGCTGTTGGGAAGTTCCAAACCACAAGCCACAGAGAGAAGCATACAATCTGGCAGATAAACAAAAACCCTGATTACACAGCCTCTGCATACCCAGGATTTTCAGAGGCAGCCGACCCTGTCCGGGGAAAGGGAGCACCCTGGGTATCCAACAATCACTTACAGAAGAGTAAGAAGCCATACTGACAGTTCGTAGGGTGGGAGGATGCTGCTGGCAATATAGAAGCCTTGAGAGTTACAGGGCGTGAAGTCACCAATAGCTGGAGAATCCTCAAGACTCAACCAAATGCCAACAGCCCTCTGTGGAACTAGATGCAGCAAAGCGAGCAGAATTCCCCTGGTAACCTTCTCTATTTCTAGATGGAGTAAATACAATTCATTAAACCCGCTAGCATTACAGGATGACAGACTCTGCCAAGGCCATGTGCAAGGACTGCTGGAAAGTTATGACTTCACAGCACCGCAAGGACTATTATGGGTCCTGCATTTCCATGTACTGTAAGCAGGACAGAGCCAGAGTAGAAGCAGCTACAGCAAAAGTGCATTGGAGTTCTACACCAGGGGTTTAGAGAGACAGGACCTACCGAAAGAATGCAATCAAATGCTTAGCTTAATCTCAGCCCATTAAAATCTGATTTGCAAAGATACATTTTCCAGACTACAACAGAGCCTCCGCGGTATCTGCAAAACTTCTTGAGAGGAAAACTGCTAAAAGCTGAAAGAGCAATTAAATGAGCTGCCCTTAAACGATCTAGGTTTTAACAGGTGTTAAATCTGACCAATAACAAATGAGAAAAGGAGGCGGCTCACGCTCACACAAACACAGGTTTGATCAATGGGAGACCTGACCTTGCTGGTGAAACCTAAAGTGAGTTCATGCTACTAACAATGGGGACAAAATATCCCTTCGCCAAGTGTTTGCAAAGGAAAAAAAGGTTGAGGAGTCAGAAATCGTGTTTTCTATTCTATTCCAGCTTGTATTTAATGCCCACTACCATGGCATCCAAGTAGCTGTGTCCCTTCCCTTCTGAGCCAGTTCAAAATTATGCATATGATAAAACAGCCATTTGGAAGTCACCCAAAGTAGGGAGGTTCCAGAAACCAGGACAGTGTGGTCATCTAAGAGTCAATTCAAAGTGTAACCAAAATGCTTTAGAGGAAAGATAGATGAAGTATTTCTCAAAGTGAGTTGTATTCGGACATGATGAGCTGAATTAAAAGACAGCAAGGTTCACCCTGAAATAGCACAGAAGAACTAGTTGGATGCATTTAGACTCTTCCTACAGGAGACCCAACTTAGGTGAAATCCCGAGTGAATGAATTTGACTCTCAGGCCAGTCTCTAGTAGACATTTGTTCTTATCACAGAAATCACAGTTTGACAATTATTAATGAACATTTCTGTGGCAGCCTCTGTTCAGGAATGAAATAGCAAGGATATTTGCTGTGGAGCATACAGGGAGGCGCTCATCATCTACCTTAAAATTATGCTTGGTTCTATTTAATAAGGATTCATCTAATTGGTGGTTATTTTTCTTAGACTGGCTCAACTTAAAGCACTGAAAATTCAGCATGTAAGATACAAACCTAGAAGAGTAACAGGAGTTGGATAGCTGTCTGCCTCTAGAGCAGCAAAGCAATAAGGTCATTTTAAAATACATTTAACTGTTTTTCAAACTCAGAAAACTGCAGTTACAGAGCTACAAAACCACCAACTATTGAATGGAAAATTGTAGTTGACTGCCAGAAGAAATGACTATTTTTTTTCAATCATATACTGCACACACCTCAGTGGTGCAGGCAGGGAAGTGTACAGCCTGGAAACACCCCGGTCAGAAGTGAGAGAGATGTGAGTCTCTACCTAAGCGAGGTGATGGCTGAGGAGCCAAAGGCGGGTGCCTTTGAGGGACCATGGAAGACTACAGGTGCAGCTGCCCATAACTGTGACACGCAGCCCTTTACAGAACAAGCACCGTCATTGTGGTTAGGGCTGGGAGCTTGTCATGATAAATTATAGGAGTCCACAGTCTGATCCTAGAGACAAGACGATATTTACCAATTTATTGTACAAAACAAGATGCCATAAGTCAGAGCGGGCATTATTTTAATCAAACTAGCCTCTCTTTCTGCAATAAAACTGCTTAAAGCCATTTAATATTTAATACCATTAAGCCATTTAAAACCAATTTCCAGTGTCTTCTGGTCTGATCCTGCAGCACAACAGGAAGATGTGCAGAAAAGAGCCATTGCTGCCTCCTCTTCAAATAGTGCAAACAGAGCAGTGCAGCACAGCACAGATGCCTGCTAAACCAGCTCGTCAGCTCCAGAACTCCACTCCCACCCCAAATGTCACAGTACCCACGATCCTCATTCCCCGGCGAAAGCGTGAAATCACAAGCATTAACTTTATGAGCATCCCTCTGGAGGGTGTGACTTTTTCTGACAGCTCCCAATGTTCTCCACATAATTAGTTCAGCTGTTACCGTCACATGTACCTAGCAACACCCAAGAAGCCCAATGTCAGAACTCATGGAGCTCAAAGACAATTCAATCTCTGACTCCCATGACAAAAGTACAACCCTAGTCATAGGCTATGGCTACACTGGCGCTTTACAGCGCTGCAACTTTCTTGCTCAAGGGTGTGAAAAAACACCCCCCTGAGCGCAGCAAGTTACAGCGCTGTAAAGCGCCAGTGTAAACAGTGCCGCACAGCTAATCCCCTCGGGGAGGTGGAGTACCTGCAGCGCTGGGAGAGCTCTCTCCCAGCACTGGCGCCGCGACCACACTCGCACTTCAAAGCGCTCCCACGGCAGTGCTTTAGAGTTTCGAGCGTAGCCATGCCCATAGAAGGGTTTGCATATGCTTACTGCTATTTCTAATGGGAAAGATGTTTTCCATTCAAACGCAGCCATTACCCAATAGCCACAGTTGTCCCACCACCACATTCCGGGTTCCTTCCATAAGACTTCGTCACAATGTTCAGAAGGTGAGCCCAGGCTCAAAGCTTTAGAGTAGTGGTCAATGCACTGTAATTCAAGGGAAGTAAAGATAGAGACAGCACAGGTTCACATGCTGAGAGAGGCACAGTACACCGCTTTGGGGTTTGGTCCCATCCGTTTCATTTCTGTTCCTTATTTTAAGAAACCAAAATGAACACAGGTGCATTCACAACAGTCGACTGCATGTGTACAAATAAAGCACTACATAACGGGACAGCTCACTAGCTTCACCGATTTATATCATGGGACTCAAACGAGCGCTAACGAGTTCTAGCACCCAGGCTCTCTGGCACAACCCAATGCAAACAGACAGACAACACTGGCAGCCTCTCCAAATGGCCAGCAGGCTTGGGGTCCACTGTCCCAGTAAGAGAGGAGCTCATCATTGGGAACCTGTGGCACCTGCCCCAACTCTGACTCTGGGACAGGACAAGGGGAACCGGGATCTCTCTAAAGCAGGGTTTCTCAACCCATGGGTCAGGACCCAAAATTGGGTTGCCAGAATTGTCAGAGGGTCGCACAGCAGCTCCTGTCCCACAGGGCTGGCTGGGCTCGCCTCCCTGCTCCCACAGGGCTGGGTTCCCAGCACCACTCAGGTTTAGCCCAGCTGTCATTACGACGGGAGTCCAGATAGGCCAGATTTTGAGTGAGTGGCACTGTAACCCCATGAGCCAGGTCTCAACTCCACCCACACAAATCTGGTCCAGTCAGGGAGGTTGAGCCAAATGCGAGTGGCACTGCAACCCTGGAGCGGAGAGCCAAGCCCAGCCAGCCCTCACAGCACAGGAGCTGCGGAAGCCGCCACCATGGGGTGAATGCCGGGCAGCACCCAACCCCCCCCAACCCCGGGGGGGAGGCAGGATCCAACTGAAACCACCCCAAGGCCTCTACCCCTAAACTATTTACTGGGTCGTGACAGGCCATAAACATTTACAAATGGGTCCTGAGCCCAACAAGGTTGAGAACCACTGCTCTAAAGTACCCAAGACTCGAACTCCACAGGGCTTTAAAGATGAAAGCCAGCATGCTGAACTGCAGCCGCATACGCACTGGAGGGCTGGCGAGATACGGTCCCTGGAATAAAGCACTGCTACATAAGCAGACACCCACATTCCGTGGTACTCAATGTTTACATAGCCTCACGTGGCCTGGCTTGCTGGAGATAGGCCACGAATGACAGGGAAGATCATGCTTCTCGATGGAAACGCTCCTGACTACAGCTGGAAGGTGACCATTTAAAGGCAGATGGGGACCCCAATCTGCACCTTTTACTAAGGTGGGGTGAATAGACTATTTGTGGGCAGCTATAAGTTCTGCCATCTCTTCCCATTGTCGTCCCCCCCGCTACCAATGAGCTGCTTGCACTACACTGGTTTTGTGGCATTCAGTCCCCATGGTCAATTTAATTCTGGGACTGTCAACACGGGAGCCAGGCAGCGCCAGCAGCAGTGTCCGAAGTGGACACCTGTCTACCCCACACTGGACTGCAACCCAACCACTTCAGACAGGCAGCTGCAAAGCCAATAGACGCCATAAATCCAAGCGTCTTACAGCCTGTCTAGGACAGGCACAGAACTCCAGCTCCTTTCTCAGTCTGGTTCAGAGAAGCCTCTGTGACTAGCTCCTTCATTTCTCCGTTTTTTAAAAGCAAGGAGGGGAAGGGGAGGAAGAGCGAGGCACATACACATTCAGGTGGTGAGGTAAATTCTTTAAGGAAGGGACTGTCCTTTTGTTCTGTTTTTGTACAGCACCTAGCACAATGGGGTTCTGGTTTATGACTGGGGCTCGGAGGCACTACTGCCACACAAATAAGGGAAGAAGATTTAAGGAACATTACACACACACACACACACACACACACACACACACACTTGTTACCTCCCCCTGCTGCATACTGCCTATTTAGGCTGTAAACCCTTCGAGGCAGGGACAGCCTTCGTCATCACGCATCTGTGCAACGACTGGCACAATGCAACTTTGTTCTAGTTGAGACCTGCAGGAGCTACTGTAATATAAAGAATGACTAATTCCCTCCCGCCGTCCCAATAAGCCAAATTGCCTAGTTTTTCCAGGCTGCTCCCTATGCACGGAAGGCCCCCCCTTACCCCAGCTCACTGAGCCACCACTCTCCCCTCCTGTGATGCCCCCAAGAAGAGAAGACGGATAAATACATATTTAACATGTTATGCCTTCCACTGGGCTTCCTAGCACATCCCTTCTTCTCCAGGCCTGGCTCTTAGACTATGTGCTCTGGAGGGCATAACATCTCGTTTTGTCCCCTGTACAGAGCAAAACACACATACTCCATGCTCAAAGAGCCATTAGCACTTTCCACTCCCTCACTGCTACCCCTTTCTCCCTCGTGCCTGTCATCCTAGCTACCCCATCTTTCTGCCTTTGTGCTGGAGCAAGTACCTGCAAGCTGCGTTCCTGTGCTGCAGTGCTCACCAGCTGCAGTGACACACTGACAAGGAAAATCCTTGACAGTGTCACGCTGCTGCAGACTCAAAGCAATGCAGTGCAGCCCAGAGAGCCAAACCACGAACCCTGCAGGAGTTTTTCCTGCTCTATCTCCCATTCCCTATGCAGCAGTGAGGAAAAGTGGGCTCCTACAATCCCATGGTGAATTTAGAAAGGTCATTATTGTGGGAAAGAGACTGAGCAAACGGACCTTAATTGCTCCTGCTATTCTCTTCTATGTAAACGTTTAAGTGAACTCAATATAGGCCTTTTGTACCATAAAAGCCCCCAGATCTCTGATCTGTCTCGAGATTCAAAACTGAGAAGGAAACGCATGATTTTTATATTTTTGGCATGTTCTCCAGCTGCTATTCCAATCTCCTAACACAAAGGCTTCACAAACACACACACAAGGTCATCGCTCCTTAACCCAGGAGTTATTCCAAACATTCTTAACACAACAGGTACAAAATGGAAAGAGAGAACACATCAAATCCCAGAGCTCCTATCCACTCAGCCTAAAATTCAATCAGTTATGTATGCTATGCACGAGACTCGCTACTGTACTTTGCAATAGATTGTGTGTGGAGGGTGGGGGTGAAGACGAAAAACCCTTCGAGCTAAAGTGCACCTGCGAAGCTAGCAATAATGCTAACTACTGTATTTTAAATCACTGGTGTTCAATTCAAATACAGAGGAACTCAATCTTCCCGTCTCAGAATCATGCTCTAATGTGGGTGTAATATATTTAGGATCAACCATTACATTTAAAAATAAAAGGAGCTAGTTGATCTCTACCACCAAATGGACCAATGTTACCACAATGATTAGAGCGACTGTTCTGTGAAAAGTGACCAATAACAGCACCATGGAGTTCCATGTCCATTTTTTCCTTGGCAAAATACTGCCAAGAGGAGCCAGCCAGAGACTCCCGCTGTCAGGAGCAGCAGTGCTCAAGACAGGGACCTCTGGCCATTCAGAGAACTTTCTGCAGTTTTGAGTGGACTCTCTCTGCCCTATTCTGATTGGCTGTTTGCTCCAACTCTCCCTTCCCTCCTCTCCCTCGGACTCACTCCCCACCTGTCTCTCTTGTCCCCTGCCCCATCAGACCCTTCCCCTTAGCTGATCCCCCTTCCTAACTAACCCCACAAAAAAATAAAGTCCTGGAACTAACCTGATGTTTGCTTTCATCGCACTGTTCACACTACTCGTGTTATCCCCCTTCCCCTACCCGGTGTCTGTTTTGTCTCTTTAAATTGTAAGCTCTTTGGGGCAGGGATTATCTGCTACTCTGTGTTTGTGCAGTGCCTGTCACAATGAGGCTTCCCTTTCTTAGCTGGTCCTTAGGCACTACTGTAATAAACATGATATTAACAACAATAATATGCAAGTTCCAGCAAAGGTAAGTGACCTTCCAATCCATTCAGCAAAGCATCTGCAGTTGCCATTTCAAGGCAGACAGAGCAGTTCTCTGCAGAAAAAGTTGTCGTACAACTTGACTAATCAGCAAGCAACATATAAATTAATAATTGCCAACTGACTGGAAGTTGCCAGCTCTTTTGTGTTGTTGCACGAAGACCTCACCATCTGCCCAAAGTCAGCCAGGTAGATGCTCCTGCTAACTGCATGAGGTCTCATTGCCTGGGCCCTATGTGTTCTTCCCACAGGTACCTTCACTGAACCACTGACTGAAATACATGTCAAAGCTACTGAAACCACCAAATAGGCAAGCTTGAAGTCACTTTCTAACTTTTATAGCAGAGGATTCAAGACCACCAAGATCTTTATGTTTTGCCTCCAGACTGGTGCAAAGGTGCTATGGATGTTCACAGAGGACGACAGAGCTGAAGTACTGTTGAGGAGGGAGCAGCATTCTGGACTGTGCTATCATGTGGTCCCCACTGCAGCCTCTCACTGAAGGTGGAATGCTGTTACGACATTGCAGATGATGCTAGCATCAGACTCCTAAAAAGCGGATTCTCCGAAGCATCTCAACGGGGACCGAGATGGAGGCACATTGTAGCACAACTGTACTGAAGCAGCAGATCAATTCATAATGTGGAGCCAATATAACATTAACACCGATTCCATATTACGTATTCTAAGTTACTGCACATGTACAACGTTTGAACCGGACAGTTTAAATTGCAGCATGGAGCATTTCCCCTTTTAGGAATCTACTCTTGTAGTGCACAGTTATAGTTATGGTCCCATCGGTGATTTGTAATAAGCCCCATTTTTGAGAGGGTTTTGTTACTCTGCTGTCTTCATTTGTTTCATGCTGAAACTTGGCATGAAGTACAGATTCCAGGCCTGCTGTAAAAAGTTAAATAAAATCAGTTTGCTTGTTTTTTGAGAGGGGCAAAAAGTAAAGTCCCAGTTTCAAGTTCTTCATTGTTCTTAAAAAAGGAAAAAAATGCTAGCAAAATATCCCCCATGGACAGTGACCTTTGGGAAAGTCTGAACTGCAGAGCAATCCTAGAGTTCCAGTGGCATGCCGTCAAGCACATATCATCGACAATGTAAATCACAATCTGATACCAAAGCTATCAGAGACCAAGCGATCAGAGCTGCACTTTGTAAACTGTTTTGTTTAAAACCAGATCTGTATTTTGCTTCCTTTTACTTGCTTGGTACTAAAGCCCATATCCGTAAAGGTAGAGTTTGGTTAAGACTTCATTTGCTTGTGACGCTTATTCCCCACCGCACAGACTAATCCCCTGGAATGTGGAGACTGGTTAATAGAGGGAAATGACTGAGCTCCCAAAGAGGTGAAGGAACAGGCTGCAGGAACCAAACCAACATAAAAAGTGACAATTCTATATCCATGCAGGTATGATTGATAATAAAGAACAAATGGGGAGGAGGGGGAGCCATAAACAGCATATCACTTTATTTTTCTGGCTGTCATCGTCAACTCATGATGTGCCTCAGCTGCCCATCTTAAAACAGATACAATGATACTTGCGCTTTATAAATTGCTTTGAGATCTACAAATAGAAGTACCAAGTACAATTATTATCGGTAATTTCAGATGAAATGGGTATGTAAGGAAAAGAGTGCTACAGTGAAACAATCACTGCAAGCAAAGTTATTCCTGTGCAGGGAGTTTTTCAAAGTGTTCAAGGAGGTGACAACAGCTCTAACAGGAATAGAGAGTCTAATGCCACATTCAGACGTTGCAAAATATTTTGGCTGCTGCCAATATGGAGTGGTATCAAATGTATTCATGGAGCAACCAAGAGCAGCACCAAGTTCTTCCAGAATTCAATTTTATCTACAAACTAAACTCAATTTAAAATATCCCAGCTACAGGACTCTGACTTGCCTTCAGGGTAGGAGTCACAATTCTTTCCTTATGCTGATTTAGACAACTGTGTTTCCTCCTCAGCATCCCACCTATCTGCTGAAAAGGAGGTGGTGCATGCAGATGTGGATTCAAAGCAAACCGAGCTACTCTAGGAGGTCATGTTATTGGCAACAGCCAACTTGATCCCGACCCCAAAAAGTACAGAAGCTAGCGGCTTTGCCTTTTTCTTGTATTTAGAGCAGTGGTTCTCACTCTGCGGCCCGCGGGCCACTTGTGGCCCAATCAGCACAGAGCTGCAGCCCATGTGACATCCTCAGGGCCACACAGGTAGTATGGGATGTGGCCCACAATGGGAAATAGGTTGAGAACCACTGATTTAGAGTCAGAGTTTGAGGCCAAAAGGGACCACCAGGTCATTCAGTCTGACCGGCCATTAAACACCACCCAGCACCTGCACACCAAGCCTAACAACCCGAATTAGACCAAGTATTAAAGCCCTCAGGAGAATAAACCATTATATTTATTGGGTTTACTGTCTTTTCTAGGGTGCTCATCACCATACTTATCCAAGCACAATTAATGCTAATTTTAGCCTAATTCCTGTGTGATGTAGGAAAATATTCCATCACCTTTCATTTTACGGGGCAAAATGAAGCTTGGAGAAATTAAGTCATGTAGCAAGTCAGAGGCAGAACCTGGAACCCAGGTCTCCCCATCTGTCATCCTATAGCTTAATCACAAGAGCATTCCCATAGGAGTAAGGCGGTTGTTTAAGGCTTCTTTCCTTTTAAACCAGATCAGGGTCTCCCTTGTCACCTTAACTGGGAGATGGAGTTCACACAGTGTGTGTCTTTATTTCTGACTTTAGGATAAATGCCTATGACCTTGCTTGGATGTCACAAAGTACTGCTACCTAGACAAGTAAGTAATGATGACTGTCAAGTTGTACCACACCTATACCCAGAGACACACCTGAGCCACTTTAAAGCCATTAGCTGAACCATTTGCCTAACTCTGAGAAACAAGCTAAGTCACTATCCTGGACAGCCCAACTAAGAAGCCAAAAAACTCCCACCCTATTTGTTAAGTTCAATTTTCTATACTTCCAATCAGGAGATCACATAGGAGCTGCTTATTCAGGTTCTTGTAGCTGCATCAAAAAAGTACAAGCCAACTGAAAGATGCACGCTGCTGAAAAAAGCATCCTGTATCAAAGTCGGGGGGATTGTTGGATTTGTGTGTGTGTGTGTGTGTTTGTTTTTCATTCTGTTGATTGAGAACCGCTATTAGGGAAAGGAAGAGGAAAGCAGACACAAAACTTAAACCCAGATTCATTAAATCTGTTTCTCCACAAAATGGCTTCAGCAGAATTTTAAGATTATGATGCCAAAATAGCCAGGGACCTACCTTCCTGTTTGAGATCCACTCTTTCCCTAGCCATCTTGCTGCATCTGCAAACCACAGATGGGATCTGAGCTGTAGCTTCTTCAATTTAAAAAAAGAGGAGCTGCTGGTGCGACTCACTTTATGATGGACCTGAACTCTGGCGTTTAAAACCACCCCATGGTCCAATATTGACATTTGGGTCACAGTGCACCCAGTTTCTGGCAAAGTAAGGGTTAACTGACACTAGGATTTGTGGCTGTGGTGGTTTTTCCTCCTATACCTCCTAGTTTTGGGGAGGGGCAGCTACTACATCATTTGCATTCCTATAATTGTATTTCTAATTTACCGTAAAGGCACAAAACCCTGGACACGAAAATTTCTGATGTTTTAACTAACATCTAAATACATAAAAATCTATAGTTGCCACGTAGGCAGCTTCCTAGCTTCCACTTGTACAATCCAAAAAGCTGGAAATGCACTTATTGATGGTGTTCAAAAGCCAGCATGGCTCCAGGCTGCACAACCACCACAGAATTTACTACACAATTAGCTATGTTGCACAGCCAAAGGAAAAGCAAGATTACCCAAAGGAAACATCAGTTCAGCAACAGGTGCAGGCATCTGCAACTGGGAACAAGTAATGATATACATTCCTCTGGACAAATGGCCTTCCCACCCTTCTTTACACTCAGTATATAAAGTAGGATGGCCATCTTCACACCAGATTCAGCATCTAGTACACAACTACGAGAACATTATGTAGCTTCTTCACGTCAGAGACAAAAAAACTAGCTGTGCAGGATGTCTTTCATAATTCTCTCCACTCCCCTTCACTAGCTTGCCGGAATGAAGTTGGAGAGGTACTACATTCCATTCCCCACCACTGCCAGCACCACATTGAGGCCCAGGTAATTAGCTACCTGTTAATCAGTGTTATTTAAATTTGAGTCCAAGGGTCAACTAAATGACAACATGGACTATTCAGCACTTTGAGATCACCTGATGAAAAGTGCTATACAAGAGCCAAGAATTCTTATTAGTTTTTAAGTTGACACATGAACATCCAAGGCCCAATTCTGCTCTGTCTCTGCATGAGTGAGGGTAACTTGGGTAAGGGTTACAGAGTTTGGCTCTATATCCTAGCTCCACATACTACAGTATAATAAAAACTAGGTTCACTCCTAATACAGGAAACTGTCAAAGAACAGGACTTTAAAGACTTCTACAGTTACATTTTCACATGCTTTTTCTTTTTAAATAGAAACAAACATGCCTTTCCCTCTGCCCACTCATTCATGTTGTCTTGGATACCTTTTTTCCTTCCAGATAGACAGCACCTGCTTTAGCACATCTGTCCAGGTAAATGGACAATGGAAAGATCATTTGCATCAAGTTTAAATGCTGTTTCCTTTGTGTGCACAGTCATCTGCAGTTAGTATATTCACGTACTTCAATGTGCAGCTGAATGCAACATTCTGGCCCACGCTATCTGACTGGGTTTTTTACTCTGGGTGTCTTTCTACATGTAAGATCTTTTGCTTGCATGTCAAGTTTACTGAAAGGGTTAAATAAATTACACAGGCAGCAATGATTTGACTGCTTTAAAATTAACAAAAACCACACCAGCAATAAAAATTCCGCAGGTGCAGAACTTCCACACCACCTTCTCGACCTAGAAACACCTGGGGATTTATTACAACCTGCTACAGAATTCTCTCACTTTTCAAGTGGAGATGGCCCATGAAGTGTCACAGAATTCTAGTGGCTCTGATTTTATTATTGGTGTCATCAACTGTACAGCTTGGAAATTAACTACAATGAGCAATGCCTCTGTATGTGATGCTCTATCTATGCCTCAGGTAAGGCTAAAGTCACAGCAAGGCTCAACAGTCAGATCACTGATGGACACTCACGTTTACCAAATAAAACAAAAAACTGAAATTGTTCCTAGTGAATGTCCTGGCTCTTCCCCCAATATCACAGGAATTAGAGAATTAAAGACCATCTCTGATCAACTTGTGCATCTCTCTTGCCATTGCAGTACACGGTCAGTTTCTCAGTATATGAGTTCACTTACTGTTATGTCAAATTAGGTTAATTTAAAATAATTATTTCACTCCTTTCAGTATTAACCACTTCAGGAAGTTTAACAATCTAAATGCCAATTATTTTCCAAGATTTTTCAAACCCACTTAATATTTCAATAAAAACCTATTTAAAATAAATGCAAAATAAAAACTTGCAACCACAATATTAAATTTACAGTAATACCCAGGTATACCCCAATTTTGTTTGATTTTTTTAAACATACAATTTAAAGTAGTTTTTCCCCCTATGTAGATGATGCACGCAGGAGAAAGTCACTGTAAGAAAAGCTTAGTACTACTGGCATACAAACCTCAAGCCAGACAAATTAGAGTCTAGTAAAGCAGCGTATAATTTACATTTTGTTATGTCAATCACAAGCAGCATCTTGAGGCTCTTTACGACTAGTACACCAAACCACAACATAAAAAATGTTTTAAATCATCCCCCTACAGAGAGAATAGCTAACTGTCAACTATTCAAGGGATTTCCCTAAATGAACAAGCAACTAGATTCTTAGGCCTGGTCTACACTAGGCTTTTATGTCGAATTTAGCGCCGTTATATCGAATTAACCCTGCACCCGTCCACACCACGAAGCCATTTAGTTCGACATAGAGCCCTCCTTAAATCGATTTCTGTAATCCTCCACAACGAGAGGAGTAGCGCTAAATTCGAAATGGCCATATCGAATTAGGCTAGGTGTGGATGGAAATCGACGGTAATAGCTCCGGGAGCTATCCCACAGTGCACCACTCTGTTGACGCTCTGGACAGCAGTCCGAGCTCGGATGCTCTGACCAGCCACACCCCGGGAAAATTTGAATTCCTTTTCCTGTCTGGGCAGTTTGAAGCGCAGTTTCTGTTTGGACACCGTGGCGAGCTCAGCAGCAGTGGCAGCAGTGGCAACGATGCAGAGCTCTCCAGCAGAGATGGCCGTGCAATCCAATAGAAAGAGGGCCCCAGCATGGACGGATCGGGAAGTCTTGGATCTCATCGCTGTGTGGGGAGATGAGTCCGTGCTTTCCGAGCTGCGCTCCAAAAGACGGAATGCAAAGATCTATGAGAAGATCTCTAAAGCCATGGCAGAGAGAGGCTACAGCCGGGATGCAACGCAGTGCCGCGTGAAAATCAAGGAGCTGAGACAAGGCTACCAGAAGACCAAAGAGGCAAACGGACGCTCCGGATCCCAGCCTCACACATCCCGTTTCTACGAGGCACTGCATTCCATCCTAGGTGCGGCCGCCACCACTACCCCACCCCTGACCGTGGACTCTGAGGATGGGATATTGTCCGCGGCCGGTTCCTCAGCGGACGGGGAAGAGGAGGAAGGAGATGAGGAGGACGAGGCAGTAGACAGCGCTTACAACGCTGATTTGCCCGACAGCCAGGAGCTCTTCATCACCCTGACAGAGATCCCCTACCAACCCTCCCCAGCCGTTACCCCAGACACAGATTCAGGGGAAGGATCAAGCAGTAAGTGTTTTAAATATCCAAACATTTATTTACAACATAACTGGCATATTTAAAATATTAACAGTAGCTAAAGTGCTTTAAAACATGTAAACATTTATTTGCAACAAAACAGGAAGATTGAAAATATTAACAGTGGGTAAAGTGCTTAAAAACATGTAAACAGGAAAGTCAAACAAAAGGGGAATCAGTGCAAAGTGTATCATGATTACTCCGTCTTTGGGCGCCTCAATATATAGTCCGAACCATTTTAAAAAAATCTCACAATGTCCGCTTCATGATTATAGTGCCCAAAACCCTGCAGTCATTTGTCCCTCCAAGGGCACCTAAGCCAAGAACTGGTCAATGTAACCGGGGATCGAGGCGACATCCTCCGGGGAGAACTCCTCATACACCTCCTGCAGGTGTTTTTCAAGCCTCATCAGCAGGTTCCTGGGCAGGGACAGCTTATTAGGCCCCCCGTGGTAGGACACGTTTCCCTGCCACAACGCCAGCAGGTACTCCGGGATCATGGCCTTGCACAGCAGTGCAGCAAATGGCCCCGGTTTCTGCAGGCTGTCCCGGAGCATCTTCTCCTTCTGGCTCTCGGAGACCTTCAGGAGGGTGATGTCAGGCATGACTCCCTGCTGTGAATTAGGTAGGGGAAAGTTAGTATTGGGACTGCTTGCCCGTCCCTTTACAGAACTGCAACCGCCGGTTTACAGCCACGCGGTTTACAGCCGCGAGGGGCTGGGACAGGGCCAGAGTTCATGCTTGCAGGATTGCTGCCAGCAGAGACTCGCATTGCTTTCTATGTGAAAGGAGGCCAGTGCCACTCTTAAAGTTTTAAGCGGCCACAAGTCTACGGCTTACCATGTTTGCCATCTAGACAAAGTCCGGTGTCCTGCCCTGCTCCTCAGCTCGCCACAGCAAGACCGCAGGCACTGTAGGCGAGGGCCGAAAATTCGACCTTGTCCTCAGTGCGCGTGTGATAGGTGCTCTGCATGGTCTTGTTCACAGAGAAAGACTATGTTCTCTGTTCACAGATACATTGCTCTGTCTCAGGAATTCACTCCCTTTTTCCAATTCCCACAGCCACATCTGCCCAGAGGCTAGCGCACATTAGGAGGAGGAAGAAGAGGACACGGGAAGACATGTTTGCTGAACTAATGGAATGCTCCCGAGCACAGGCAGCCCAGCAGACACAGTGGAGGGAGAACTTGTCCCAAATGCACCGGGCAAACATTGAACGGGAGGAGAGGTGGCGACAGGAGGACAGGCAGGCTACTCAAACGCTGCTTGGACTAATGAGGGAGCAAACGGACACGCTCCGCCGCCTTGTGGATGTTCTGCAGGACCGGAGGCAGGAGGAGAGAGCCCCGCTGCAGTCTCTCTGTAACTGCCCTGCCCCGCCACCAAGTCCCATACCCCCCTCACCCAAAGTCCAAACACGGAGGGGTGGAAGGGGCCGGGAAAAATTTCACTCCACCCCTGCGGACTGCTCTACCACTAGAAGGCTCTCATTCCCCAAAATTTGAAAAGTCCTTTCCTACCCGCCTCACACAAGACCCCGTCCAAGTTTCACCCCCCCGTTCCATGTGCGGTTGTTAATAAAGAATACGTTTCTGTTCATTTCTGTTTCCATCCTCTTCTTTTGGAGGGGAGTCTGTCTGGAGGGGGGGGAAGGGCCTTGGTCATTGGACAGGACAGTCACCTTTAGCAGGGGGCAGGTGCAGCAGCAGGGCACATATACAGTGCAGTGACTAGTTATCCTGGTCAGTCTGGGAGGTGGTTTTCATGTTCTGTGTGGTGGGGGCGGTGGTGTTGCTCTGTGACTTGGTGGCGGGGGAGGGCAGTTACAGATCTTATGCAGCGGTCCTTACCCTGGATCACAGAGCCGCGCAGCAGGGGATCTGTAACCCTCCTCCCCCTGCAAGACAGTCACATAGCCGACACATACACGCAGTCCCGGCCAGGAGGGCTGGCAGGCTCCGTTGAAACAACCAGTCCACCATCGCGGAGCCTGTCATTCCTGGAGTTTAGAAGCATCATTTGCATCACAACCCTAAACCCGCTCCCCGCCACAGTCTGCGTCCCAGGTTTAAAACATTCCCGTGAAAACAGTAATAAAGACAACGGTGTCCATGAACAAAACAGAACAGATTTTATTTTTTGGGAAGGGGGTGAAGGGGGTATGTAATTGGAGAGGATAGTCGACGGCAACTGGGTAAAGAAACGGGGGCAAGTTCAGCTTCTGTGTCCACAAACTTAAAAGTCAATGGGTACCCTGCTCAGCCTTGAAACTGGCTTTCAAAGCCTCCCGGATGCACAGCGCGTCCCGCTGGGCTCTTCTAATCGCCCGGCTGTCTGGCTGGGCGTAATCAGCAGCCAGGCTATTTGCCTCAACCTCCCACCCCGCCATAAAGGTCTCCCCCTTGCTCTCACACAGATTGTGGAGCACACAGCAAGCTGCAATAACGATGGGGATATTGGTTTCGCTGAGATCACAGCGAGTGAGTAAGCTTCTCCATCTCCCCTTGAGACGGCCAAAAGCACACTCCACTACCATTCTGCACTTGCTCAGCCGGTAGTTGAACAGTTCTTTTTCTGTGTCCAGGGCGCCAGTATAGGGCTTCATGAGCCAGGGCATTAGCGGGTAGGCTGGGTCCCCGAGGATCACTGTAGGCATCTCCACATCCCCAACAGTTATCTTGTGGTCCGGGAAGTAAATACCTTCCTGCAGCCGTCTAAACAGACCAGAGTTCCTGAACACGCGAGCGTCATGAACCTTGCCCGGCCATCCGACGTAGATGTTTGTAAACCGTCCCCGATGGTCCACCAGTGCTTGCAGCACCATTGAAAAGTACCCCTTTCTATTGATGTACTGGCTGGCCTGGTGGCCCGGTCCCAGGATAGGGATGTGAGTCCCATCTATAGCCCCACCGCAGTTTGGGAATCCCATCGCAGCGAAGCCATCTATGATGGCCTGCGCGTTTCCCAGGGTCACTACCTTTGACAGCAGTACCTTGACGATTGCCTTGGCTACTTGCATGACAACAACCCCCACGGTAGATTTGCCCACGCCAAAGTGGTTCGCGACTGACCGGTAGCTGTCCGGCGTTGCAAGCTTCCAGAGGGCTATGGCCACTCGCTTCTGGACAGTCAGGGCTGCTCGCATGCGGGTGTCCTTGCGCTTCAGGGCAGGGGACAGCAACTCACAAAGTTCCAGGAAAGTCCCCTTCCGCATGCGAAAGTTTCGCAGCCACTGGGATTCATCCCAGACCTGAAGCACTATGCGGTCCCACCAGTCCGTGCTTGTTTCCCGGGCCCAGAATCGCCGTTCAACAAAATCCACATGCCCCATTGCAAACGTGATGTCCTCGGCGCTGGGTGTCGTGGTTTCTGACAGCTCTGTGCTACTCTCCGACTTCAGGCCCTCACTCCGCTGCCGTAGCCTCCTCGCCTGATTTCTCTGCATCTGCCTCTGGGAAAGGTGTATGATAAGGTGCGAGGCGTTGAGAACGGCCACAACTGCAGCGATGGTCGCAGCGGGATCCATGATCGCAGTGCTGTGGCGTCCGCGCTGTCACTGATCAAAAAGTGCGCGAACTGATTTCCCGCCGGCGCTTTCAGGGAGGGAGGCAGGGCGGTAGTGACTGACGGATGACGACAGTTACCCAAAAGCACCCTCGCCACAATTTTTTACCCAGAAGCCATTGGGGGCTCGACCCAGAATTCCACTGGGCAGCGGGGACTGCGGGAACTGTGGGATAGCTGCCCACAGTGCACTGCTTCCAATGTCGACGCTTTCCCTGGTAGTGTGGACTGACAAAGTCGAATTACTGTCCTTAGTGTAGACACACACGTTCGACTTTCTAATATCGATTGCACATATTCGATTTAACTAAAATCGAACTACTCTCGTAGTGTAGACATACCCTTAGAATTAACCCTCTTCAATATCAGTATTTTGAACACACATTTACTGCCTATTTCCTCAATCAATTACAGAAACTGTACCATAAAAACTGACTTTACATAGCTACAGAAAGTCAAACTGGAAGATTAACACACAGATTGTAATAATCCATGATCTTTATTACCTTGAGCAATCAATCAGCAGATGACCAAGTGGCCCAGTAGTCTGGCAGCCCAGCATTGGCATATGGGACAGCTATACATGGGATCAGACTCAGAATTCCTGCCCTCTTGCTAGCAGAGCCAGGGGCTGAGAGAATCAGAGCAGAAGCTCACAAGGGACAAACAGAATAGCCTGTACCATGCGCGTGCACACACACACACTTTTCCTTAGATCTCTTAACTAAGCACTAAGGCTGGTGGTAGCACTGATGTTCTAGGCAGGGTAAAACAACAGCATCACACCTATATTTCCATTTCCACTCCCACCATTGCTGCCACTGATGGGAGACTAAAAGAAAACTTAGTTAGCATAGATGCACTACAAAGCAAAAAAGTAAACACAAGGCAGTAGAGTTGGATGGAACAAGGTCTAGACTTCTCTCAGCCCCCTTTTGTTCTAGGATGATTGGTAGATCCCTGAAAATCTGCAGATATTCACAAATATCCACGGACCATTTTTGCGGATTGCAGATCAGACGTGGATATAAATTTTGTATCCGTGCAGGGGTCTAATGATTGGGAGCAGAGGACAAAGAATGCAACATTAAGAAACCTAACATTAAGATAGTTCAGCTACAAAATAAAGTCAAGAAATGCAAAGGTCAAAGAACATACAAGCTATGTTAACTTGACCAGGTTGCACATATGTAGTAATTCCCGTGCCGGCTTTTGAGAGTGGTAGTGATGGAAGACGGGTGTTGTTTGTGGTGGATTAGTATTGTTTTGGTTAAAGGAACTGTGGCGGTGCACCCCATAAGGCTTCATAGAAATATGCTTATGAATGTATCTATATGACATAACTGGAATTTGTTTTATGCTACATATGTCATGTAACATATCTCTGTAAAGGCTATGATCTACTGAATCTATTCATCCTATTTGTATGCATGTGTCATTGTTATATTCAAAGTTATGAATATTGGTTATGTACTTGCTTGATTTTTAAGTAGCCTTAGTAAAGCATGTGGTCAGCTTCTTCAGAAAGGAATGTGCAAATTAAGTGCCCAATCAAAAAACACTTAAAGGACAATGAATCTTGGAAGGCTCCAATCCACATAAGAAGTCTACCTGAGGACATTCAGGGTAGCAAATAAACAATGGCTGCTGCCTGTAAAGACTGAGTCATGCATGGACATGTGACTTGCCCATGTGACTCCAAAACTCCATCTTGGAGCTGGATTTTGCATAGGAGAGAGGAGGGGGTCTCCACCCACAAGAGATAGTCTATTTAAACCCCTGGGAGACCCATCCATTTTGTCTTCAGCTGACTCAAGAGATAGCCTCTCCACCCCCAAGGATACCTGAAAGAATCTGGAACAAAGGACAGTAACTACAGGGGTGTGAGTGATTGCTGGACCCAGACTAGAAGGAGACTAGTCTGTAAAAGGAAGCTTACTGGAACACCACGGAGGGTGAGATTTTGTCTGTATTCAGTTTTCTTACTATGTTAGACTCAGACTTGCATGTTTTATTTTATTTTACTTGGTAATTCACTTTGTTCTGTCTGTTACTACTTGGAACCACTTAAATCCTACTTTCTGTATTCAATAAAATCACTTATTTATTAATTAACCCAGAGTATGTATTAATACCTGGAAGGGGGGGGGGCAAACAGCTGTGCATAGCTCTTTATCAGTGTTATAGAGGGCGAACAATTTATGAATTTACCCTGTATAAACTTTATACAGAGTAAAACGGATTTATTTGGGGTTTGGACCCCAGTGGGAGTTGTGCATCTGAGTGTTAAAGACAGGAACACTTCTTAACCTGCTTTCAGTTAAGTCTGCAGACCCTGGGTCTGTGTTGGAGCAGACTGGCGCGTCTGGCTCAACAAGACAGGGTGCTGGAGTCCCAAGCTGGCAGGGGAAGCAGGGGCAGAAGTAGTCTTGGCACATGAGTTGGCAGTTCCCAAGGGGGTTTCTCTGATCCAACCCGACACAGGGACATTAACTTGCCAGTTTAAAAAAAGTTAAAAGTAGTTTCAGGTACTACACCTGTCCAAGTCTCTCTCCCCCTCCCCCTGAAGCCTTTTGTGGATTTATACCATAATTTCCTATTTTATCAGTGATTTTCTTTCCCCAGTGCTCAGTAAGAGACTCAAACAAACAAGAGAAATTGCCTATACAAAGTGCCATCAAATGCACAGGTCAAACTGAAAGAATATTTCTATCTAGTCTTGCAGTTAATATTAGGTGCTCTTTGTAAGAGAAGTAAAAATGTCAAGACAATGTGATTTAAGTTGATGGTGTCCCTCTAAATGTGCAGCTTTGTATTTCTATTTATGCTAAATGCATATCATAGAGTACGCAGAATGTGCAGAGACTAAGGCCACGGCTACTCCAGCCCCCACAAGCGGCAGTGGCTATGTTGGCGGGAGAAGTTTTGCCGCTGACACAGCAGCGCTCTCCACATGGGTGTTTATGGCAGCGTTACTTATGTTGCTCGGGGGGGGGGGGGTGAGATTTATTCACACCCTTGAGCGACATAAATTATGCCGACATACGCTGTAGTGTAGACATAGCCTAAGTAATGGTTCCTACAACATTTCTGATGTTTGCATTTTTTCCTAGTATTTTAAACTGTAAGTGCAATTTTAATGTTACATTAAAACAGTATTTTTGCCTCTATCTTCTTTCCTG
Source organism: Terrapene triunguis (assembly GCF_002925995.2). Taxonomy (NCBI): domain Eukaryota; kingdom Metazoa; phylum Chordata; order Testudines; family Emydidae; genus Terrapene; species Terrapene triunguis. Next base: position 15,540,545 of record NW_020664589.1, read on the forward strand.
CTGCATTCGAAGCCTAAAATTGGCCTTTTTTGCTAACCTCCCTCAGCTTAAACCATGAGTTTGCAGTATTGTCTTCCATCACCTCTTGGTCTCAGCATTACTGCTTTCAAGGTATGTGCCGCCTCCGATGTATGTGTTCATTTCAGATTATTTTCTCCCAAACTGTTATTTGCTGCCAGTGTTTCTAATCTCCCTCAAATTCCTTTGTATTTATCCTCATTGGTGTTCAACTCCGCCCAGTTCAGTATCATTTGCAAACTTTATTAGCTGTGACTACTTGCTCTTCTAGATAGTTAAAAAACATAGTAAATAAGACCAGAGATCACTGCAACACACTACTAAACATCTGCATCCAATCTGATATTGTACCTTGTGTTTAGGTACATTGGTCACTTTTCAATACATGAGATGGTGTTTATTCCAAGATGATTTGAACTAATTTTAGAGACAACAATTTTGAGAAACACTATCAAGGGCTTTTCTATAATCTACGTATTACATCCCCCACTGCATCCATCAAATGCCTACAAATTCTTACCGAAACACCTCCAGTGCAGGCAATGGGACTATTCGCATGACGTTATTAGCATGAGCAAGTTTTGCAGGACCGAGTCCTAATTCTGTAATTCTATCCAGAGCCAACAAGTTTATCCCCAGACATCTATTTATAAATCCGCTACTGCTAGTTGTTCATTTTCCCTCGGTATTTGCTCTGTTACTTTAAAGGTGGATAGGAGCTAACATAAAGGGTGGTAACTACCAGGATCTCTCCCTTTCCTTTTTTCAAAGATCAGTACTGCATTTGCTCTTCGCCAGTCTTTATACATTTTTAGTGACACATCAGTGGTACAGTAAGTTTGCTAATTCCCTTAATAAGCTTCCCTATACCTCACCCACAGCTTTTTTCATAAATCCCTCCTCACTGCCTAAGCTTTCCTTAGTTTTCTTGTTGAAGACAGATTTTAAACACAGTACCACAGCCAGTTTTGAGCCCTTCATTTAACCCCCTTCATTCACGAGTGACCTTACTTTCTCTCTTTTTCAGGTTAAGGCACTGGGTGGTTTGTTGATTTTTGGGGAGGGGGGGATGGAGGGGAGAGTGCGGATTGTGCTGCATGTACAATCTCCCCTACACAAGCTGTCCCAGAAGTAGCATAAAGAACAGCACCACCCACCACCACTTGCCCGAAGCTGGGCCCATGGTCAGACCACAACAGACAGGGAGAATATCCACCACAGTGAAGACATGGCTGTGCTAAACATCTTAACAGATGCCTTGCTGAGCATGCTCACAAGTGACTTTTCACTTGCTTATAACTTGTTAACCAAAGAGGCCATTGCCCCTCCTCCAGTCATGAACACGCTCTTTTAAGAGCTCCATTTACATGCCAAGTCTCAAAGTTCAGCTGCTACCAAAGCAACATGGAAAAAATGTGGCTTTTATTTTATTATTATTCTGCAGTGAGGTTTTCAGACTTGCACAGCACAACGTGGCTGAACAAGCTTCCCTCAAACTCCCCAAAAGGATTCCCCTTTCAGTCGAGAGCAAGCGTACAAAATCTCAGTCCTGCAGCAGACCTCTGCAGAATTTTAGGAATGAGGGGGTTTGAACCGAAACAGTTTAGCAGCCTTAACTGGCTCAAGGCCTGCTTTGCCTACAATTTACTTTCAAACCCCTGTGTGTAACCAGAACTCCCTCTTTCAAATGGGTCCCCAAAGCTCAACCTCTTCATTGAAGCTCACACCCTCCTGAGCCACACCAGTGCTGTTCCCTGCCCTTTATTTAAAAATGGCATTCCAAGACAGAGCCTTCCTTTAGATCTCCCAGTAATTATGTATGTGCTTTTAGAGAATATGCTCCCTGTGTTTTTCTTGTACAGTGACAATCACATTACCAGTATTTTAATAATAACGATCATTACAGTACCTCCAAGTAGGTGCATGTACAGTAGTATATGCAAAAGCTATTCCTTTATTGAAAAAAGGGGGGGAGGTGAGAAAATTAGTAATGAAAAAAACAATTATACCAAGGATGCTAAGACAGCACCACACACTACACTAAGAGTGGCAAGATTGTTAGGAGCGGACAACAGAACACCCCAAAATCTTACCAGTGCCAATCACAACCGGCATGATCTCTCCCCCACTCCCACCACACCAGAATAGAGTAAAAGCAAGAGACTGGAAAGTTCCGGGCAGAAATAGTGATGACATTGCCTAGAACTTTCAGAGGTGAGTCCAACTTCCTAAAAACCACCAAGAAGTCAGTGGAAGCTAGAAACGGCCCAGACAGGCTGTCATGTATTTCCTATTTCTCCGCATTGGCAACCAGCCACAAGGTCCCATCACTTACAGTCAGTCTTTGACTGCACACTCAAGGCCTGGAGCCTTTTCAATGCTTACAAAGGCCCTTTGCTTTTCAGAGATTGGCTTGTAGCATCACCCACACAAGGTGTCAAGTATCAGAGGGGTAGCCGTGTTAGTCTGAATCTGTAAAAAGCAACAGAGGGTCCTGTGGCACCTTTAAGACTAACAGAAGTATTGCAGCATAAGCTTTCGTGGGTAAGAACCTCACTTCTTCAGATGCAAGAAGTGTTATTGTAATGCCCGAATAAGATCTACGTAGAGATACTAACACTTCCACCCCACAGAAAAGCAATTCCAAGTTTTTTAAGGCTCTTCTTCCCAAGACACACCACTAGCCAGCTTCTTCACAGCCTTCTTCCACTCTCTTCTCAATAGATACTAGGCCTCATGCCTCCACCATCACTTCCTTTGGGTCCTTCTTAAAGTGTCACCACTATTACCTTAAAAAAAATCACTTCACTAACAATCATTTCTTTACCAATGTTACAAGGACCTTACATTATTCAGTACTTTTACAAATGCTGTGTGGGTCACTATTTGTGTTTTGCTTACTTTTTGCATTTTTCTCAGTTTGGACAATGAATTTAAAAAAAAAATCAGTTTCACTTTCACTCTTTAATTGCGCAAGATTGGGGCTCCAGACACATATACGTTCTAATCATTGCTGGATCTCTGCTGTTTTCATTGGAATTATTTTTTAATTGTGCAAACGTTTTTATTGGTTTGGGGACTTAAAATAGCTTGTTTTAACAAAATGTAAACAATGAGTCAAATTTAAGCTAACAGTGTTGCTTCAAATACATACTTCTTCCAAGAGACCAAGAAATCCCCCTGGTCTCTATCCCAGTACTAAATTACAGACAATTTAAATAAATATGGAACTAACCAGACATGCATGAAACTTCATGTAGATTTTTCTTACATGATATCCTGTAGCCTTACATGGTCCATCTATATTGTAAGCTCTTTGGAGTAACACCATTTTTTCTTAACGCCATAGCGCACTTTCAGTGCTACGTAAATAAATAATCAGACATGCTAGTGGATAACATAATTTCTGTTTTTATTGAAAATTCAAGTTTTGCTCTAGTCAGCATCCCTCCACTGATTCCCCAGCTATCTTTCACTGCGGTTCCCCCATCTCCACAGAAATCAGTGGGTTAATGATTAATACCCAGTACAGACCAAATCCAGAAAGAAAAAATAGAAAGACACAGCTTTCTTAGGTAGAAGAGATGCAAAACTGTCACAGGAATCAGAGACACAGTACAGAGTGTTCACAAGTCACAGGAAAGCGTGAACATTTCATTTTTTAAAATAAGGTAGGCTAGCAGACAATACAACGCACCACACCAACTAAGCAGTAGCAAAGTTATGATCATAAGCCCTTAATTCTGTCAGACCAAAGATCCATCTAGCCCAGTATCCTGTCTTCCGACAGTATCCAATGCCAGTTACTCCAGAGGGAATGAACAGAACAGTAATTTCATGACAATTTCTCCCTGTTTTAAAGCACCACGCTTCCACATAAAGGAGTTCCCTTGTCTCTATAGGCTGAAAGGTCCTTTTATTATTCTCTACAGAGGCAATAGTGCAGCTAAATATATTCACCTCCATGCCCAACAGACCAACCCAAGTGACACTGGGCACAAACTGAGGAGGATGCTTTCATAATGGCCGAACCACTAGCTAACATTCCTGCTCAGGCCAAGTGCACACCTGCTCCCAAGTATGCGCCCATCCCACACACAAAGCAGGGCAGAAGGATTTAGCACAAGGACAGCTTCCTGTGCCTAGACACTGCCTGCACGAGGACCCTAAGGGAGAGGGTTCTCACAACCAGCCCTGCAAAGTCAGATGCACAATGAACCCTCCCACCAAATTCCCAAATGACACCACAAAAAAATGAAGAAACCGATTAGAAAGAATCACTTTGCCAATCATGTGCTGCCCCAGCAGCGCCAACCCCCCAGTCGCTGTCTGCATCGGCAGCCTCCCTGGTGCCCCCAGTGGCTGTCCCCACGCAAGAACATCCCCTTGTTCACAGTCCCAAAAAGGGCCCCTGTAGGCATCCACACTCTGCCTCAAAGAGTAGTCCCCCAACCCGTGCACCGCACACACACACACACCCCGATTCTCACACTCCCAGCTCCCCAACCTCCATCCCTGTCTCCAGCTTCTCCACACCCCCTGCACACAGCAACGGTGCCCAGGAACCCCCCACGGCTGTCCATGCCCCCAGCCTGCCTGCAGCCCCCAGCTTCTCACAGACCCATGCATCATGCCCCAATTTTCTGCACCCCCTCCCGCTGAGCCCCATCCCACCTACCGGTGCACCCTGCCGGCATGCCCCCATATGCACCCCGCCCCCCACGCACCTCCCCCCGGCGCCC
>NW_020664589.1:15545704-15572027 GCF_002925995.2 Terrapene triunguis
GCCCGTGCACCCCGCCCCCCATTGCCCCACACGCACCAACCCCCGGGGCCCGTGCACCCCGCCCCCCATTGCCCGTGCACCCCACCCCCCAGTGCCCCACACGCACCTCCCCCCTCCCCCTACCGGTGCCGTGTCCTGCCCTCGCCCGCCGCTCGCAGGGGCCGGTCCCCGCCCCCGGGGGTGTCTCCGATGGAGGCCCCGGGCCCCGACGCGCCCTTACCCCGCTCTCCGCCGCCGCCAGTGCAGCCCCCGTCCCCGTCCCGGCTCCGTCCCCCAGTCCAGCGCCTCCGGCTCCGCAGCAGCGAGCGGGGCTCCGGCACGTGACAACGCCCCGCGCCCCCATAGGCTGGAGCTGCCGGGCAACGCGAGCCCGCCCCCTCTCTGCACCTGAGAGAGCGCCTTACGCCAACCACGTAGGGATGCCAGCCCTCACAACGCAAACTACTTAACAGCCGCCTCCCTGGCAGGCGAATGCCGCCTTGCAAAGTTGACGTAAAGTCCTCTAGCTCCGAGAAGCAGGTGCCTTACCTGAGACCATCGCTCCTTGCGTGAACGGCGTAACCTCGCCTGCCGCCTGTCCCTTAGGATTTACGGAGATTCCGTACTTCTGCCGGTTAGGGAAGGCCGAGGCCGCACCTGAGACGGTTCCTTACGTAAACTCCGTAACTCCTCAAAGAGGTCAGTGTCTCTTACGGACTTTCCGTAAGGCTCCCGGCACTGGTGCCGTACCTGAGGGTGCTTTTCTTATGCAAGCTCGCTAGCCGCCGCTAGCGTAGGTGAGGCTGTGGTGCTTGCGCAACTTTCGTACCCGAGTTGGTGGAATCCCCTCCGCCCTTCCCTTGGGGGTGGGGAGGGAGTCAGGGGCTGAGGTGCGGGGCAGGTGTGCTGGGGTGGGGGAAGTCAGGGGCGGCAGGTGGGGGTGGGGACAGGTGTGGAGGTAGGTGGGGGCAGGGGTTCTTCATCCTCACCTCAGACCCAGGGAGCTGTTACCACTCCCCCCCCCCCCAGAGCAGGAGGCAGAGCAGGCTCCCTTCACCTCCTCCCCCCTAGGCATTATTGTCACCAAGTGAGCAAAAACCATGAGCCTGGCTTTAAAAAAGTACAAAATTCAACAACAAAAACCTATAAATGTTGGGTTCTTCTCATTTGCTTTCTGTTCCCTAAACAGGTCAGGGTCATATTTTCCAGCCTTTCCCCACAAACACAAGGGTTAATGACTTTTTGTCTTCCTTAATTAAAGCTTTGCAAATTTAACACCATTAATCTGGGCTTGAATAGGGACTGGGAGTGGCTGGCTCATTACAGAAGCAGCTTTTCCTCTCCTGGAATTGACACCTCCTCATGTATTATTGGGAGTGGACTACATCCACCCTGATTGAATTGGCCCTGTCAAGACTGGTTCTCCACTTGCGAAGTAACTCCCTTCTCTCCATGTGTCAGTATATAATGCCTGCATCTGTAACTTTCACTATATGCATCTGAAGAAGTGAGGTTTTTACCCACGAAAGCTTATGCCCAAATAAATCTGTTAGTCTTTAAGGTGCCACCAGACTCCTTGTTGTTTTAATTAAAGCTGAGATTCACCCATAATCACTTGACTGCTAGAGCTGCAACTTTAAGGAAAAAAACCCAAATCATCAGACTCAAGATAAAAATGGGAACCTAACCAATACAAAGTCACACTATTGTGCACCAGCCCCTTCATGCAGTTGTCTGTGTACAAGCAATATTTTATAGACAGTTACATTTAAACGTAGAGAGGTGAAAGGGCTTGTCCAAAGCCACACAGTGAGTCAGTGGCAGAGTGAAGAATAAAACTCCCATCCCTCTGCTCCAATAACATGCTGCCTTTCTATGATTTATACCCAATAGATAAATCAATATCAAGTAAGAAAAGTATGTAAATTCAGGAGAGAGGCAACACTTCCAGATAAATCCTTCAGCAATTACTCATACACAGATTTCTAGATCAGGTCGTCTCCAGTCTGTATTTACCCTCATAAGGCTTTATAAGACTTTAGCATTTATTGCTCGCCAGTTCTTTCATTGGAATTCAAGACAAACCCCAGCATTCTCTTATTCAAGTCAACCTTTAGCTTTCCTGCAATAGTTCTTCCTAACCGAGGTCATCTGTCCATTCTAGAACTTCATGGACAGAATGAACACTTGGGAGTTACCATGATCACTTCAGATGTAGAGCATCTCGATCAAATAACACTGATGTGTCCTTAAAGCTCTGCAAAAACTGTAAGTATGGGTTCTTTTGGGTGCCTGTTTGATGAAAACCATAGCTTTTTGCTTCAGTGGGATTACCATAGGTTTACCCCTAAAACATGAGGCAACCCTAGCCAATATTTTCAAATGAGTGCCTAAAGTTAAGTTCATAAACCTGTAATTTGGTACCTAAGTAAGATTTTTCTGAAGATGTAGGAACATCAGTCAGTGGAAATTGACGGCACCAACTTTCAGGTGCTTACGTGTCTACACACCCAATTTTCAAGATGTTAGCCCATGGTAATAAACTATACTTGGTAAAAATTAAAGGTGAACACTTCTGGGATGGAAGGCATGAAAAGCCAGTCTGCACAGCATACCGCACCACATGGGCTGAGGAGATATTTGACTGAGAAGGACAATGTTTTACACTAGGTGCATGGAGTCCTTGAGCCCTAATCCTGAAAATATTTACAGGTGTGCTTAATTTTATGCATTGTGAATAGTCCCATTGAGGTCAGTGGAAATAGTCACAGTGTGTAAAGTTAACCATGGGTGTAAGTCTTTGCAGAAGTGGGATCTAAGCCATCACCCGAGATTTATAGTTGGTTATACCTTTATAAGTCACCTCACGTTTCTGCCATGTAAACTGGGGACAACATTAGAATGTTTGTGGCTTAGAAGAAAAGTAATTACAAGAAATCTCTACCATTGCTTTAAAGTCTGGGGTGAAGATTTTCAAAGCAATGAAAAATGTCTGGCTAAACTCCCTGTATTGCTTTAAAAATTTCAGCCTCTGCCTTTTCTAATTCTGTTTTGAGAAGGGACAAGAAAATTGTTGCTAGAAAATCAAGGACTGGTCCAAGGACTTGGTGTGAAGAGATGGTATTTTATTTGAAATTGATGATTGCAGATGAAGACGCAGCAGAAACTCAGATCAGGGAAAGGATATTGGAGGAGATAATGGAATGGAAGGGACAGCAAAAAGAGGGTGGAGTGATTGCACAGAGGAGCAAAAAATGTAGCAAAGAAAGAAAAATCTGCAGGAGACTGTCAATGTGTTTCAGAAAGTGGAGCTTTCACAGAGGTCGGAAAGAGAGATTTTCAGCTAGGGTCTGAATTATATGTTTTATGAAATCTCACATTTTTCTGTTGAGTTGTTTTCCCTTGGGCTAGTGCTTTGCCAAGGGCAAAAGCATTGAGGAGAGGGGATTGATGGATTATTTTAGAATACAGGGGATTGCAAGAGCTTTGGTGCTGCAGTACAAGGTTATAAATGTAACAAGGGAAAGAACATCTGAGCTTTGAAAGAAGCCATTTAACATCTTTCTTTAGGGATCTGTGGGGAAAAAGGAAGAAAGTTGCATTTAAAGGTGTAAAGACATTCCAGTGGTGAGGATCTGAGTTACACTACAAGGTGTATTGGCATTAATGAGGGGTTATCATCTTGATACACGTTGAAAGATATAAACTTAACTCTTTTATTGGGGTAGTGTATTGGCATAATAGAGATTTTCTTGCATATGGGTGGCTATACTGGAAGCCATATGCATGCATCTCTGGGCAGAATTTATCCCAAAAGTATCATATAGGGCCTGAACCTGATTTCCTTGTGCACTCAAAAATCAGGGATTTCAGTGGGAATTTTGGGTGCCCAATAATAATACTTCTATAATGCTTTCCATGGTCAAAGCACTGTACAGACAATTAATCCTCCCAACACACTGGTAAGGTAAGTATTATTTTTTCCATTTTACAGATGGTGAAACTGAGACAGAAAGGTGAAATGATTTGCCTAAAGCCATACCCAGAATAAGTAGCATAGCTAAGGATAGGCCCTCAGCTCTGTGCTCATAACACCAGACCTCACTGTATACAAGGATGGGACATAGGTAATATGGACAGAATAAGAACTGTGATATCCTTGGAGTAACTAAATAAAGATTGAAATGTACCCGTGGCACGAACACAGCCAAATCTGAAGTGTAGGTATTACCTCTGAAGAAATAGAGTATATGAATTTAGTTTTGAACTTGGATTTGAATTGAAAAGGATAATGGGACTTCCAAAATGTGGAAACGTAAACATTCTAAAGTGTGTGGGGGGGGATCCAATTAACTTTTTCTGAGTATTCTGTTGTGCCTTGTTCTGTCTGTTTCTATCTCTTAGATTGTCAGATCCTCAACGAAGGGACTGTCAGATTTTTAGATTATTACATAGGTTTTATACGGCAACAAGTATGTAATTGGAATCTAACCAATTATAACTAAGAGTAACACACAAATCTAAGATGCTAATACAGGGAGAGAGGATCAAAGAAATAGTCTCAGGAGATTTTGGATGCTTACACAGATGTATTTTGAACAAGTGTATGTGTCTGTCTGAAGTTACAGCAACACGGGAAGATTTCACTACATGGTTTTTAGGAGTAACCAAGCTCAAAGAATGTTTTAGAAGTCCTAGGAAATGAGGCAGATATCGTAAACAAAAACAACATTAATGAACACATCTAGTGACCATATCAGATTTGAAGTTATCCTTGGAACATGTTTAAATGTAGTGTTTCAGAAGTGGTAATTAAAAACACACACACACACTCTCTCTCTCTCTCTCTCATTCACACAAAAAGTTAACATTAAATGGAAATTTAAATAAGTTGATGAACCAACTGCTACCTGGGGTGTGTGCAGAGGGGAATACGAGAGACTTAATACCAAAAAGGAGAGTAAGAGTCAGAAGAGTTAGAAGTGTAAATAAGTGTGAATTTTTTTAAAATGTAAAACTCAGAAATACAGATGGATGATTTATTAGGAAATGATCAAATAATAATAGTTCCTGTATAATGCTATACAGAATCCAACTGCTGTACAAACATTAACTAATGCTTGTGGTTCTCCTGTAAGGCAGATAAATATTATCACCATTTTATAGTTGTAGAAATAGACACAAAGTGGGGTTCCAGAGTGAGTCTTGAGATTAGAACTCAGGAGTTCCTGGCTCCCAACTTTGTGCTCAGATAATGCTGCTTCAAATAGTAAAGGACTGATAAAAGTTTAACAAAATGCATATTAGTGCAAAAAACACAAACCCTTAATAATGCAAAAATCTGAACAACTTTGTGTTTCTGTTCTTTGTCACTTTAGAAAACAGAGAACTAGACATTATGTCTAGTAGACATTCTAATTTACTTGGAAGTCTGGAACTTTTATTTCCTAAACTCACTAGCATAACAAAATGCATCAAACTATGCCCAAATCTTACTCATGTGAGTAGTCCCATTGAAAGCAGTGGACCTGATTTTGAACTTGTTGAATTCAATGGGACTACTTGCATGTGTAAGGCAATCAGCAGAGTTCAGCCTTGTGAGTTGGTTTGATTAGCCTAATGCAGAAGAAATTATTCCATACACTGTATATCTGATGCAGAAATTCAACTACCAATAATAAGTAAAAGATAGAGACAGGGCAGCAGCTGGTGTATATGACCAATTTATGAAACCATTTTCATGAGGACCAGGAAATAACAAAAAGGCAGAGGATAGAAAAGGGGCTTTATAGTTGCTGCTTGTCACTGATTTTATGTTTGGAGGCAATGAACCAGACAGTGAAATCTGCAGTGAGGCAGCCCCAAGGGTCAGCATACAGTGTATGATATAACAACAGCTACAAATACTGTAGTGAAGACTAAATGGCTATTAGCTATAATAAAGGGGGTGGGGGAAACACTAAGTGAGCAAGTATGATATGTAATCCATCACATTTTAAGGGCTTGTTTGTGTTTATCTACAATGAGAAGATTCAAACAGAGTTTAGGAGAAGAGGCGTTTTTAATGTATTCTTCTTTATAAAAAAAGGAAACTCTATTTATGAGGCTGATCCGTTGTCCAGTGACCCAGTTCTTTACAGATTCCAAGTTCTGCCTTCAGACTCTTGTACGCAATTCCCACTAAAGCTAATAGGATATGTATTGTATCTGAGGGCAGAGTTTGGTCCAGAGATTGAGTTAAAGTGCTGAAAGTAAAATTCCAAATGGGGTCTTTTCAGGAAGATTATAAAGCCTGTGCCTAACTTTAAGCACGTGAGTAGTCCAGTAGACCTCACAAGGACCAGGAAATAACAGAAAGACCGAGGAAGGGAAAAAGGGCTTTGTTACATGCCATCTTGCTAAATTCAGGCCCCCAATTCAGGAAAATACGTAAGCATCTGCCTAACTTTAAGCATATGAATAGTCCCATTGACATTCCATAAATTTAAATGGGACTACTCATATGGTTAAAGTAAGGCACGTGGTTAAATACCTTCCTGAACTGGAGCCTGCAATCAGAAAGATGGTAAGCCAAGTGCTCATATGCAAATGCATAGATCTTGGAAGAAAATTTCAGTAAGGCATGACAAATCTACCTGTCTTTAATCACACAATCAACAAAAAGTTGGTTGCAATAACAACACACTAGAAAATCATTTCTGAGGCAACTTTTCCAACTTATAACTCTTTTAAGTTATAGAAAAGTAGAACAAGATAAGTTTGGAGAAAGAAGTCACTAAGAAACCAAAGGGGAGGAAGAAAGCAAATGGGGACAGAAAAAGAATGTAGAAAGTACGTGAGTCAGATGTCACCAGGCTTTATATAGAAAAGCCCCACAGAGAGCAGAAGGTGAAAAGTCACTAACTACAAGATTTGAAATAAAGGATTACAATATAAGCAGTCACAGAGAGCAGGGGAATAAGTGGAGGGTGGATGAAAGCTGCATTCAGGAAGAGAGAATATTAAAAAAAAAAAATCAGATGAACGGTCACCCCACAGAGTAGTAGAAACCAAAGGGACTGAAAATACAATTGCAAAACTATACTTAAAAGCAAAAACAAGAAGAAGAAGAAGAAGAAAAGGGGGGGGGAGGAAAACTATAGAAGGAAACATTCTATCATTGGAGTGATTGGGGAAGAGGAAGCAGTGAGGATTCAGCAAATAAAGTTGGATTGAACTTTCTCTTCATATCAGTAGCTGTGTTCTTTCTAGAGGGCATAGAAAGAGGAGTCACAAACCATAGGAAATGCAGACGAGATGGATGAGTTTTGAAATATCCACTACTTATGTTTGCAACATTGCCCCACTAGAGCACTGCTTGTGTATCATAGAAGTCACTGTTTATAACTCCTTTTACGGTCATACTGTTTTGTTGGGGCACATTTTCAAGCAATCGTTCCTGAGAAATGAGAGAACCTTTCTATTAGCAAATCTCAATTAGTCAGCAAACTCACAAGTGCCACTAATTGTGGGGAATCTATCCCCATCCACTTATATTTTCCATAAGGACTTGTCATGCTGGATGAAATGTCCTGCGAATGGATACTTCTCAAAGTCTGAAGTGCACTGCTTTTGACCATTTAAAATATTGCTTCTTATTATCACTTTTCTAAAGATGGACAAACGAAGACCTGGTCTACCCCTTAAATTTAGGCAGAGGTAGTAAAAATCCACATTGGGGGTTAGGTTGGCATAGCTATGTTGCTAAGGGGTGTGGATTTTTCACACCCCTGAGAGACAACTCCATCAACCTTTTTTTTTTTTTCTGGTATGCTGTGATCAGCTGAAGTGCTCTTGCACAAGTCCCTAGTTTTGAGGGTCTGAGTGCTCGTGGCAGGGTGTTTTCAACACAGAGAAGCTGTAAATCTGGACTTCAGTTTCCCAGGTGCTTGACCAGTCTGAACTTCAGGGCTTGGTACTAAACACACTGGTTCACTCAGGATTTTTGCTTGAGTGGGTGATTGTCAGGTTAGTTTGTTTATAGTTTATTATTTATATAACACCAAAAAGTGTATAACCCTGGGTGCTCTACAGAATAAGTGCAAAGACAACATGTTGAAGTCATAAGCCGTTCTCCCTTCCATCCCAAAAAAGCAATCTGGATTTAGCATGGAAAGTCTAAGACACCCTAGCTACATCAGTGTTGCCAGGCTTGTCTTTGTTATAACCTAGTTTCATCCCACTCTACCACCTGTTTGCCACTATCAAAAATAAATGTGGTGTGCTCAGCAAGTAGGGGAGAAATGTTGTGCTGAATATTTGCTTAATCAGATGCCTGATTTTTTTCCAGGCCTGTGTATCTTAAGGATTCTTCTTCTCCTCTCCTATTGTGGAACTAGATTTTTAAAAAATATGGATATCCTATTGTGTGCCATGCTTGTTCATAGAAGGGCAGTGTCATGACTCTGGGGTACATACACTGCTGTAAAAAATGATTGCAGATGCCGTGTATTATTAGCCGTCATTCCCTCAAAGACTGATGATACTGATCCTTGATAGTACTCTTCAGTCTCTCCTGGCTCAAGTCAACAGATACTATTCATGAAAAGCCCAGAGTTCACTCATAAGATAGTAGCAAACATTACCCATGTCCTGTTGGTGGACATGCCAAGCCATCTCTCTGCATACCAGCTTTGTCAGTCCCCATCCACGTCTGTCAACGTGCTCTTACAAATCTGCATAGTAACATGAAACAAGGAAGGGTTTCCACAGCTGAAAGAGTTGAAAACTGAAGACGCTGTCAAACTATTAACTTTCAATGAGAATCCAATTGAAATTAATAGTAAGGACAAGATGCTGATGAGCCACCTGGCATCTCCAAATCCTTAACATCCCTAAGTTTTAATTTGGAAAAACAGGGCCCTGATGTACCAGCAGGCCTTTACTGTTTCTCTCTTCTTGTTGAGGGAAGCTTCTAGAGTTTTCTCTTCACCTATGACACCCTAAGCAGGACTTAGGAAGTTAATGTTGGGAGTTGTAGGGCATCTATACTACCCAGCCTGTCTGTGCAGAGAAAGGCAATAGCAAGAAGATTCTGCATTGGCGTATGGATCTGGTGAGCCTGAGGCTGCAGGTTCTTCCACAGTGTTTTGTAGGTACTTGCTTTAGGCAGTCAGGATTCCCATCATTGAGTAATGGTATTAAGCTTCTCATGACCGATCCCTTGTCCACAACTCCCTTTTACCCATTTGAATACTTTTCTAAACAGGGCAGGGGAGAATAGTACTGTATCGCTCTACTGTAAATGTCCAGAAAAGGGCTGGACTGTATGGATAAGCATTTGGATTGTTTAATTGCACTGTCTTGAGCCTCTGTAAGTGTATTAAATTGTAATACACAATTTTAAGTAAATGGTTTGATTGTTTTAATCATGGGAACCCTGAATAATTTACATTTGTGGTCAGCAGTCAACCGCTTTATCTCGACAGTGGTGTAAATCAACATGGTCAGTGTTTACTGAACTAACAAGAGAAGAGAGATAATGAATTAAACAGGAAACCTGGCCATCCTTTGTATCACGTGGACAGGACACAATGTATGTAAATATGGGGAGGCTTATGCATATGGCAAGGAGGCAAATACCTTTGGGAATATTTGTGTCCTTATTAAAGGACTGATTGTATAGTCAAGGGGCTATTTTTCCGAGGAGGGATGCAAGTAGGGCAGAGAAGGAAAGAGCGGAGGATTGTGGGGGGGTCATCAGGGTCCCACAGTGAAGTGGTCCACTAGCCTTTCTCCTCTGCTTTGAAGTTTAGGGTTGAAACGCTGTCATCGTTCCAAAGGGAAAACAACTTGGGTGGTCTCTATATTGCTAACCTATGGCATAATTAACAGGACTGGGCCTCTTTTCAAAAGAGGCCCTTGAATAGAAGGGTTTTCCAGGTCAAGGCTGAAAGCAAAATATCCCCTATAACATGAGCCTCTGTACTGCACCCATATTTTTCTAAATGATTTGGCTCATCTTTAATGTTTATGCTGCTTTCTAAAATAAACCCAGCTTCCCTCCCTGCGGGTGTTGAATTTAACATCAATAATTAGTGGGCTTTTTCATCTCTAAATGTTAATTTCTCTGTTTTCAATCTGTTTCTGGTATAAAAACTTTTTATTTTCACTGATTTTTTTTTTTTTCATTATTTTTTAAGCCTCATGTCCCTTTTCTCCATCCCATGTACATTTCATTTTGTACAGGTTTGCTCCTTTTTTGATAGAAGCAAGGGGTGAGTGTTAATCAGTGACCCTGAAATCCTAGCTAAGCGTTGAGTGGTGGTAGTTGGCATTATAATCAGAGTAGAGAAGTCCTTTTGCCCAGATCTGTTTTCATCAGTGGGAAGTGGAGAGATGTCAGGGGACCCATTTAAAAAAAAACAAAAAAAACCCCACCTTGAACCTTGCAGGATTGGTTCCTACATTTTTACCTTTTTTTTTTTTATGGTCTATTCAGATTTTGAAGGCAAACATACATATTAAACCTCAAAGTTCTAAACAGAAATAGAAATTCTTATGCAATTTTGCTATGTATGCATATTTTATGCATATTTTGCCATGTGTATAATATAATGTGTGTGTACATAGAAATGCCTTTCTCTGATTGCTCTTTGCTACATGCTTTTGAGGCTGCTAGAATCCCCTTTCCTCATTAGTTGTGCAGGAGGTTTTTATTAACCAGTTGAATAATTCCTATTCAACTGCATTGTTATCCTCTCTTGCTTGTATGATTATCATAGCTGCCTCTCAGCAGTTCTGCCTCCTGTGCCCTCTGGTATCTCTTGATGTGCAGCTTTAACTTAACAAATAAATGTAAAAAGCATATTAAATACGGATGATGAGAGAGGTATGATTTTTTATTTATCCTGCTTACTATTTGATGACCTAAATGTTTTCAGCTCCTCTAATTACTTATTTAAGACCTATTGATTTCTCAGGTTTCTGCTGGGAGGCCTTGCGGAATTCTCTGTCACACAAATAGCATTATAGCTGCCTGCAAATTAAGGCAAGCAGACAGAATGCTGTAGCATTGCAATAACCAGGCAGAAGGCTTATTTTAACCCAAGTTCCATGTGAAATATTTATGTACTGATTTAAATACTAAAGAGCTGGTAACCACACAGCAGTGAAAATGCAACTATATCTCATCCAGCAGCTGCATCTTAGACCTGGAACTTCCCCAGCTAATCCACCTGCCCTAAGATGTTCTTCAGGCATTCATCTTGGTGGCCTAGAGGGTTAGTGTTCTGTACAAAGGACAGAGTTTTGAGTCCTAGTGCCAGTCTCTTGCTCCCCAGATTTGAATGCTGATTACTTTGAACAAGATGGGTAGTTCTGTTGATGTCAGTGGGATTATTCATGGACAGAGGTGCTAATACAAATCTTCATTATAAATTTTCTAGCGCTTCACTCAACATCTATGCATATCACTTTTCTAAGGGTACATCTAGACAGCAGCTGATTGTCCATCGGAGCTGAAAATTACACATAGGCACACAAGTTAGTGTGCTAAAAATAGCAGGGTAGCCACGGCCGCAGCAGTGGTGGCATCCCCAGACAAGTACTTACCTAGGGTCTTGGACAGGATTGTCCATGGGTGGCTAGCCTGTGCTTCTGCAGCTAGGCTGCTGTTTTTAGTAAACTAGCTCAATCAAAACTAGTGTTTGTACATCTATTTAAGCTTGAAATGACACCTCCAGCTGCAGTGTAGATGCGTCCCAAGAGAAGACCATTCCAGTTTTGTTATGGGGGAATTCTGTGTAAAGAATTCCTGTGTGGGCCTGGACAAGTGTCAGTGAAATGCTTCTTAGAGCAGCTTTACTCAGGTGAAGTATTAAAGTACTTCCACTGACCTGCAGAGAAGCCAAGGTCTATTATCTGAATCTTTTCTGGGGACAAGAGGTGAGTTGTTGATGGACCTTTTCCAGAGAACAATGGAAGGGCAAAAGGATGAGAATATAGGAGCCTATGGCTAGCTGAACAGCACTTAGTGGAGGCTTCTGGTGCTCTTATTTTGGAGATTTGGAGTGCAGGCATCAAGTTCTGTTTTGACCAAGCTGAACAGGGAGACAGATGAACTTAACTTGGAGGCCTCTACTAGGTTCTTTATTATTCAAGCCACCACTTTCAGGTCAAAATAATCCATACCACAGAGTTTATGAGAAGCAGTTAGCCCTAATAATACAATGAGGACTTGTCTCTCCAAAATCATATATAGAAGAGTGAGTCAGCTGTGTCACTAGGCTTCCATAAAGCTGGAGGCTGCCTTTCCTCCCCTGCTTGATTGTTCGGAAGTTTTGTCCCCCCACCCTTTACTTTTACTATGTAATTCTATGTTTTTGTGTGTGAAAGGTACTAAACAGAGAACTCCAGGTAACAGTGGGCCCTAACAAAGTTGAGAAATGGAGTGCTCTGAATCTTGTTATTCCTGCTTCCTTAAATGAAGTCTACAGTAGAGTCTGAGTCTTCCACACAGAGGAGAAGGTGAAAATAGCTGTGTATGTGAAGGGTCTGTTTTTGATGCATCAGTAGGAGTTATGTGTAATATGGGGGAAAATAGATCACATCTTCTGAGGAAGTTTCAGGGAAGCCACATATTAGTATATGTGGTGATTGGAACAGGCAACTGGATGCCTAGATTACAGGATTCCAGTCTCAACTCTATTATTTATTTTTGGTGAGTGACCTTGGTTAACTTACCTGACTCTTCTGTTTCTCAGTTCATCCTGTCTATAAAAGGGGGATAATAATACCGATCTTACGGAGGGTTTTTGAGGCTTACTTAATTAACGCTTGTAAAACCTCTTTGGCTATAGGGTGACCAGACAGCAAATGTGAACAATTGGCACAGGGGGTGCGGGGTAATAGGAGCCTATATAAGAAAAAGACTAAAAAATCAGGACTGTCCCTATAAAATTGGGACATCTGGTCACCCTATTTGGCTAATGGATGCTGAAACAGTCCAAATGATCATTGGGAAGGAGCAATAGTCTGTTTCTGTAGCTTCAAGATTTCAGTGCTGTTGGAGCAAACCATACTCCACATCAGAGCTGTTTTTGTTTGTTTTGTTTTTGTTTGCTTTTTTTGTGTGTGTTTAAGATCAGCCTTCCTTTTTAGTTCATTTTCCCTTTCAGGCAAGAATGTTTGCTTAGAGCGTTTTGGAAATGCCTGGTGTTTTGATAGCACCCATCTGACTGATGAGGCGTTTCATCCTTCTTTTTCTAATAAAAATCCAGGAACTTTCTTCTAAGATTCTGCAGCGGTTTTTTCATCTCTGATCAGAAACTCACATTTAACCTTAACTTGAATAATTTCCCCCCTCAGTATAATAAATAATGAAATGTGATTTGTATAGAACAAGCAGTATTTTCGAAGGATAATTTCCTATTGAGAATTTTTCTTTGTGGGGAAAGCTGATTAGGGGTGTCATAGTTGGTATGGCAGGGGTGTGTTCATAGCAGGAAATACTCATGTGGAATTGGGGTTTTATGTTGTGCAAAATGAAACGGTTTCTAAACAACTGTACAATTTCAGTTGGGGAAGGGGGAAAGCAAAAGATTTTTCTCGTTTTATTTCAGCTCTGCTGCATTTTTGAATCTTGCAGTCAGTAGCCAACCTGCATATCAGCACTCCCACAGGATAACAATCTTCCAGGCTTATGTTGCTTGAACCCTGAAGCACAGCTGCTCTTCCCTTGGGACATGCAGAATGCAGTCAACACTACTTCTCTATTCTGCAATCACTAATTGATGTGTGGCTTGGTAACTTCCAGCAAGGTCACAGCACTGGCAGCTCCAAAGGCAAAGTGTCCTACTGAAAATTTAAAGGGAAACAGCAGGGATATTTAAAATGGTGTCATGCTAATTTTCTCCTTTAGGAAAAAAAACCAATCAGTATATTAACTGTAAGGGCTCACTGTTTACTGATGCAATAATCCAAGATTTGGCAACAGTGCTGATGTTAGTGAGAATGCAAAAGCTTGCTCATCTGTCAGTCTTCTCCTCTGGGTTTGTGTGTAATAACCTATTGTACAGAAATGCTGCATTCTCTCTCCATGTGATGCTGCTTCTCTCTTGTCTTCCATTCTAACAGGGCTTCAGCACTCTAATTATAGTTCACATTTTTAAAGGTGAAAAGAGTATTTTTAAGCAAATGTAATTTGACCTTTTCAAGATTTCTTTCTTTACAGATTACTTGTTCCCATGCTGGCACTGAAAGGCACTCATGGTGTGTCTTTGTAAGAGGGCTGCAAAACAGACATTCTGACTTCTGAGAGCTGACATTCTGATTAATCAGGCACTTGATTATCTGAAAGATGATGGAAATTCATAAAAACTAAACTGTCATTTGCCAAACGCCACAATCTGTGTTACAAGAAATATTGCAAATATGTCACTAGTTAAACACTATGCAAAAAGTGCTCACTGCCTTTGATATAATGGCTTCTGTTATAATAATGCTACCTTTTAACACTGAATGCTGGCAGCAGCACCCAGAGGGTACTATTACAATGAGAATGTCCTGTTTTCCAGCTCCAGACCACGTTGTCCCAGTGTCAGAGTTCTGTAGTTGTAGTTTGAGCCATTTTAAGGATATTTACTGTTTAAAGAAAACTGGGTGCAAATTATTTCCAGCCTGGAAGATGAAGGGATGGCTTAGCAGTCCTAACCTCCAGGTTTGAAATACGCTTGTTAGCCTAGGTTCAAATCACCTCATCCCTTCTGAGTTAGACAAGTTAAGTATCATGCCATTTAAGAAGAGATTTTCATAGGCACAAAGGGCAGTTAGGTGCCCAATTCCCCTTTGTGCCTTTGAAAACATCCCCTTTAATGTTTGGGGAGTTTTCAGCTGAAACCTTAAAAAAACAAGGTCTTCTCTGTTCTGCTGGGCTTTACAGATTCAACTCGGACTCCCCCTGCCAGAAACAGAGGATGGAACCTTCAAGGGATATGGAGAAAGAGGGGCAGGCGAAGGAGATCTAATCCTCAGGTGTTTAGTGGAAACTGTTCTTTCTAAGGATTTTCAAGTGTGGAGGGCTGAATACCTTTCTAAGGATTGTCTTCAGCATTGTTCTTTCAGGATGAGAGCAATGAGTTGGAGAATGTTGCTGAAGCAGCAAAACTATTGCACGGAATGCAAGAAAAACTAAAAGGTGCCGTCCCTCTAAAGTGGAGCGGAGCAGGATGCTGGCTTTAATTTTTTATTCAGAAGAAAAAGCTGTACCTTCAGATTTCATATGGGAGCTGCCTCCACTCTTTCCGGGGAGAATGCATTGCATTTAACTCTTAGAGCCCTGTGATCTGGTGCATGCCTTCTTGGCCCTGAGGCATAGATGAATATATTCACCGTGTGATGAAATCCCACCATAATGCCCAGTTGGACATCCTCTGCCTTTCCCCTCTGTTTAATCCTCCTGATATCCTCTCCATGTGTCCCCCACGTGTCCCCCACGTGCTTACAAATGTTAACTTACTGATGATTACCCCATGAATAAACCATGACAAGTGACCCACCCTGACTTTTGTCACAGATGCTGTCCCTTTACTGCGATGCTGATCCCTTTAGTAGCTCACCAGCCCACCATCCAGATCCCTCTCTGAGCTGCCAGATCTTCACCTCCAAAGCACTGTGTTTTTCCTCTTGTAAGTCCCCACCAGTTAAGAAAGGCAAATCCTGTGATTCTGTCCCACTTGATCACCTGCTGTTGGTGCCTTCTGCTATTCTCTACCTGCTCTAGGGTGACCAGATGTCCCGATTTTATAGGGACAGTCCTGATTTTTGGGTCTTTTTCTTATATAGGCTCCCATTACCCCCCACCCTCTGTCCCGATTTTTCACATTTGCCGTCTGGTCACCCTAACCTGCTCACAGATATCCAGTCCTGAGCACACTCATTGTACAATGCATCACCTTCCCTGTTGCTCCAATTCCTGATTTTCCTAACACTGGAAATTCCATATGTCCTGAAATTAGGTGTCATTTTGAGGGTTAAAGAACTTGAATGCTTTCCAAAGGTCCAGAATTCAAGCCCTTTGCTTTTCAGGGAAGTCTCTTATTGTCAGCTCTCAAAACACAGACATACTAAGGCACTAACCTAAGCCAAATCTGCATTTTTCTTTGTTGACAACCTGGCAGACTTGAAATCTCTGGCAGCAGTTGCCTCTGATGTTATGTACTGAACCAGATTTGATTAGATGAGCTCTAGGATCCAGGTGGGTATTGCTAACAATAAAATTCAAGCTCCAAACTGAATCTTCTGTAATGGAGGATGCTAGTTTACTCTGTGATGCCTTGGTAAATGGTACAAACCCAGTATCCGTGAACATGGATTGCTGTGGAGAACTGGACAGTGTTCAAGCAAAAAAAAAGACCTCTCTTAGGAAGAGAATTTTGGACATCATTTGTACTATGAATGTCATAGCTAAGATTCAATGTGTGGCATTGATGACCTCCTTTATTGCTTCCTGTGTGTGCCTGTCATGGTTATGAGGGGTGCTACACTTTGAACCTCGTTTAGTCCCTCTCAAGTGTGCCCCTCTGGTGACAGGTTTTGCTACCTTCACCCCTGTCTGGGTTGAACCATATGATCCTAGACACCCTTCATGTTTACCACCCATGAAAAAATTACAGGCTCAACTGTATTCAGCACCTGCAAGACGTTTCTCTCTAGGAGCCTATGACCAACAACTGATTAAATATACTCAAAACACCTTCATCAAAACAAAGTATCATTTATTCATCTAAAGGTACATAGCATTCAAAGGAGCAAATTAAAACAACCAATGCCTTCATGCCCAGGTCCTACCTGAACTTTATCCTTTCTTTGCAAGTTTTGGTAAATTCCACTCAGCTCAGACACTCTTCCAGAATTCTCTGCCTCTCTGTCTCTCCCGCAGCATCTCCCCCAAGCAGCTGCTGTCCATTTATCCCTCTGCCCACCTTACTCTCGAGGCAGGGGGTTTTAAAAAGAGGGTCAGGAAAAACACATGAGATTTTATAGACAAAATGGCAACAGATGCACAGATCATCACAGCACAAAATGACATGAAGACACTGTATAACATCATTAGATAGTTGTCAGGAAGAAGAACAAACAGAGCTGACCAGTCTAAGATAATGAGGGTAATTTAACAGTGAAGTCATCAGAACAATTAAATATACGGAGGGAGTACTTTAGTCAACTACTGATTGGAAAGCCAGTGGCCAGACACAGGGGAGGGAGAAGATCTGGACCTCAAACTAAGACCTATCACTAGAGTAGAAATAGAGAGGCCAGTAAAAATAAGTTAAAAAGTGGAAAGGCACCAAGTCCGGACAACATTCCAGTGGATATCCTTAAGGCAGACTTGAACACAAGTAGACATTTTGAAAGGCCTCTTACAAAAGCTGTGGGGGGGAAAGAAAAAAATACCAAACAAGTGGTCATATATTGTAACTGTCAAAGATACGAGATCTCACTCAGTGCAAATAGAGAAGGGGCATTCAATTGCTTTCTATCCCAAATAAAATACTGACAGTATTATCCTAGACAGACTAAAGAAAGCAGTAGATTCAAGGCTATGGCAAGAACAGCCAGGGTTCAGACAAGAGAAATAATGCATAGATAAAATAGTAACCCTATGGATCATCATAGATTGAATGGCAGTGCCCACTTTACATGAATTTCACAGATTTCCAAAACGCCTCTGACACAGTGGACAGAACAGTCTTATGGAAGTTGATATGCCACTATGGAATCCCCTAGAAATTTGTAAATATTGTTTAGTGCTTCTATGGAAATATGACATGCCAAGCAACACATAATGGCAAACCAACTAAGTCATTTGAGGTGTCTGCTGGTGTCAGACAAGGATGACTGGTATCACCCATGACCTTCCTACTGATAATGGATTGGGTAATGAGAGAGACCACAGAAGAACAAAGGAATATATAATGGACTCTTATGCAGAAGTTAGAAGACCTCGACTTTGCAGACAACATCAACCTGGTGTCCCATACCCATAGAGATATGCAAGCTAAAACAAGTGATCTCCAGATATCTGTACAATTAGTAGGGCTGAGAATTAACGTGGAGAAAACTAAAACCATGAAAATCCATTCACAACCCAAAATCCCCATAACATTTTCTAGGGTTGACATAGAAGAGGTCAACACTTCACATATCTTAGCAATATCATAAGCAAAACAGGTGGAACAAACAAAGACATTAAAGCCAGAATAGCAAAAGCTAGATGTGCCTTTGCAACCCTAAGGCTGAGGCTGTTATGGAGATTTCCAAACCTGAGCCGTCCTTTGTAGGTGACAAATCTGAGGAATTGTCACAGATTGAAGTGTCATTAGAGGAGGTTTTGGAATTAATTGATAAACTTAACAGTAACAAGTCACCGGGATCAGATGGCATTCACCCAAGAGTTCTGAAAGAACTCAAATGTGAAATTGCAGAACTATTAACTATGGTTTGTAACCTGTCCTTTAAATCATCTTCTGTATCCAATGACTGGAAGATAGCTAATGTAACGCAAATATTTAAAAAGGGCTCTAGAGGTGATCCCGGCAATTACAGATCGGTAAGTCTAACGTCAGTACCGGGCAAATTAGTTGAAACAATAGTAAAGAATAAAATTGCCAGACACATAGAAGAACATAAATTGTTGGGCAAAAGTCAACATGGTTTCTGTAAAGGGAAATCATGTCTTACTAATTTATCAGAGTTCTTTGAAGGGGTCAACAAACATGTGGACAAGGGGGATCCGGTGGACATAGTGTACTTAGATTTCCAGAAAGCCTTTGACAAAGGTCCCTCACCAAAGGCTCTTACGTAAATTAAGTTGTCATGGGATAAAAGGGAAGATCTTGTAAAAAATCCACAGCCCTGAATGATGCAGTTATACTGACCTAACTCCCGGTGTAGTCAGCAATATGGGGCTTCTCCTGTTGACATACCTACTGCCTCTTGTGGAGGTGGTTTAACTATGCTAACGGGGGAAGTTCTCCTGTTGGCATAGTAGCGTCTTCACTAAACTGCTACTGCATTTTAAGTGTAGCTCTGCCCTGAGAAGCCAAAGATTACGATTAGACACTCGTGTTGGGGTATCAGAAGGCAAGTCTGTTCTGATCACTAATTCCATGCGTGACACAAGGCTCAACTGAGACTCAGTGCAGCGGATTTCTGATCCAAGGAGGGCTGGAAGAGGAGATGCAATCCATACTTAGGCTGCTATTGAAACTTTTTTGATGATATGCTAATGGTGCCTCATCTTGTGGGGTGGTTTTGTTGTTAGGAAAAGTTGCTCTTTACACAAGTGTCTCCTGTGTCTGAAAGGAGGTTTTTACTAGGTAAGTCTATTGTATTGACAGACTTCTTAAGAATAATGTAGACATTCCAATAAAAGTGAATCTTTCACTAAAGCAATTTATAAAGGTTTACAAGGCTGTGGGGAGGCAAAAACACTCTTGACTATAAATACAAAGGCCCAGGGGATCTCAGGACCGTGTTAATAAAACCCTTGTTATCCCTTTGGCCAGAAGAGATGGGGAGGTCTCCTTTGCATCTCCCTTTTTATTGGATAGGTTTAAGACTCAAAGGAAAAATCCAACAGCTCTACTCTCTCACACTTGCTTTTGGTGTGAGTCAGTCCTGGCGGGGGCCTAGTCTGAGGCCAAGGACATTTGCATGTGCTATGTTCTCTTTTGTTTGTGTAAGAGGAAAAGCAATGGCAAGATTTCCTGGGTTCATTTCTGAGCCAGCTTTCTGTTTGGCGTGTGTTCCCCTTTGCTGTGGATTTGGTGCCGGAACACATTGGAATTAGAAATTTTACGTGTAAACTACAAGGAAATAAATCATGCATTTCAATTTATCAGACACATTTTGCTTCATCATTGACAAATGGTCTGGGAGCAGACCAGAGTGTGTGTGTTTGGTTTTGGATTTTTTTTTAAAAATTCTGTTTTTTGAAATTACTCACTCTGTAATTTCTGTGAATAATTCTTGGCCTTTAACTTCTTTGCAAGCAGTTAATTTTGAAATTTCAGTATTCAAAATTTGGGCAGTTTTGAATTGACATATAAGTCACTTGGTATGTTTTCATCTCCTGAGTGGGTGAGCATAACTTTCTGAATCAAATTTCTGTTACAACTGTTTGTGAATGTGAAATTTGCTTCATGTAAATATTTGCTTAAAATATACTGTTTCTGTGAACATACCTACCAGGAAACTTGATTACTAGAATATTTATGGAATATTACTACAGAGAGGGCATGAACACTGAGCAAATTTGTTTAAGAATTAGGATCAATATTTGTGGGAACCTTTTTGCTATATTTGTCCAGCTCTACAAAGGAAGGAAGGTGTTCATATTAATTCTTCTAAGTGCCTTTCAGACAAGGAACTAACAGTACTTAATGTTAACTACTTTAATTTTACCAAGTCCACTGTGAGAGAGTTACTTTTACACTTTATAGATGGGTAAGCTGTGACCCAAAATGGCACAGTGGCTGAGCTGGGAATGGATTCCATTTGCCCTGACTTCCAGTGCTCTGTTCTAGTCATTTGATTCAGGGCATCATCAATGCAAAGGGAGCCACTTTTAGAACAAGGCCCCTGAGGTTCTGTTAAAGTCAAATGTACCCCTTGTTATCTCTTGTCAGTTGAAACATCAGTATACAGTTATAATTTTAGAAATAAAACGCAAATATACTCACTGTTTGGATCTATGGGCTAAATTTTGATTGAAGATGCACGGTTTCACTGCTCCCCTGAGGTTAATGGAGGGGCTTTAGAGTTGTAGCTGAGAGCAACATTTGGACCTCTGTGTTTAAATGACATCTGAAAACACAACTGCTGAAGCATCTTCCTGGCAGCAACACAATCCGAAGCCCTTTGCGACTTTACAAAAAGATTTTTGGAAGGAGTCAGACAAGTATTTGGAGGGAACCAAAAGTTTAATGGGGGGAGGGCTGGGCCAAGAGGGTCTCATGTTCCTTTTCATATGTTCTTAGGCTTCTGCCAGCATCTAACACTGAAACCATCACATATCCACTTGGTTGCTTAGCTGCTTGTTCTGACAATTTGGGAGGAAGAAGATTCATGGAGAAGTAATACCATAAGAGGATTTGTACTGTTAAGTAGTTGGGGGCAAAGGGGAGAGAAGAGGAAGGAGGGAAGACAGAGTTCCATGATGAAAAGTAATCTGTTCATTTCTCTCACATCACCGCCTCTGCAGAGTGCTGATTCCAGTTTAATGCAATGTATATTAGACTGTAATTTAATCTCCATATAGACTAGTAGAATAGCCAAATGAAATCAAGTGGTCATTTGGACTCTAAGAGCTCATGGGCATCAAGATATAAAGCAGAAGGGATGTCTGTGAGTGAGATATGTGGGATCCTATATTGAATCTGTTTCTGTGTATCTTTACACTTACATAATATCCTTGAGGATCTTAAATACGTTCACAAATATTAATTAATCCTGACAATACCTCTGGGAGGGAGGTGCTGTCCCTATTTTATAGCTGAGTAAACTGAGTCAGAGGGAGGCTTATTGATTTCTATAGGGTGGCTCAGTGGAAGTTTGGCAGAGCTAGGAACAGAAGCCAGGAGTCCTGATTCTAGTCAATTGGACTAGCCTATAGACAACACTTGCTCAAAACATTTAGAAGCCTCATAGTCCATTGAAGTCCATGAAAATTCAGTACATGGAAGGGCTTATCAGACGATGTGCTGAATACGGAAGAATAAAATAATTAACTAAAACATATCAAAAAATGTAAATTGAGCCATAACATTTATCATTCTTCAGAATGATAAAAAGTAATCTATTTAACATCACTTGTGCGAGTGCTTCATTGAGTGCCTTCTCCTCATGCACTTCTCCAGGAGTTTAGCTTGCGAACAGAAAGCAGGGCATGGCCTGATGTTAATAATTTAACTGTGCGAAAGTTTTTTTTGCACATGATATGTGATAATAGATGTCTGGTTTCAATCCGCTTACTCTCCATTAGACTGGTGAAACCTCCCTCCGCTCACTTGTGCTCAGGTACTTCCCACTGGCATCATTACCTGATGGTACTGTCATGCTAAGTCTGCTCTTGCACTTCTGTTTTGTTCCTGGTTATGTTTATAGAAAGTGTTTGCACTGTTTCAATCACCTATGCCTGGATGTTGTTTTAATTTTTTTCCTCACTTGTGCTGTAGCTTTTACAACTTCTGAACAAAGTGGAGCGGCTGTTCTTGCTGTTCTTACTGACAATTGGTGGGATGAACCCTTTATGTTCAATATGCCTAAAAATGAGTTCACCAAGGAAAGAGATGCAGTGCTCTGTTCTCAGGGCCCAGGACTCTGTTTGCATACATAGAGCTCATTAAGGGTAGACATCTCAGCCTGCAGAGAACCTGAAGAGGTGGAAACTTTCAGCAACTATTTATTTATAGCTGTATTTTCTCACACGATTGCTGTTTTGTATAAATGTACTCGGTACCCTGAGAGTTTCAGAAATGACAGAACAGGAAGTCGCCAAGATCAGGGGTTGCAAGTTAGTGAAGAACAAAGCCACAGTAACCTATAGTAAATAAATAAAGTAGAAACTGGTAAAAGTCCGGTCCCCATAGCTAGGTAGAGTTTGCAGTGTGTTCCAGACTCTACCGTTTTCTTCACCAATGCAGATTTCCCCAGCAGCTAAGCATGAGCTGGGTTCTGAGGGCTCCCTGGGGCTGCTTTACAAGTCATTACACACATTCTTTAGGTGTGACTTACAGCACATTGGGCTATTTTGGTAACATCTTTCCTCCTACAAATTCTAGAACATATTAAATTCCTGTGATGATGATGTTTGGATACAAAAAATGCTGCCTGCAGTCACATGCCCACCTGTAGTACATAAATACAGCCCCCAGGTGATTGATTTTTTTTTTTCCTTCTCCTCCAAGTTCCCATGTCATACATTCTGTGCTTTACTGGAGAGGAGAGAGTAAAATAATGGATAAACATCACAGGATGGGAATTTACCATGTTTGGCCAGTAATTAGCTCCTGGGAAATGAGTTACTGCTACTAATCGCCACTTTTATTTCTTGGCATTACAGCCTTGAAGCCTTAAACGAGATTTAATAAATGAAGTTAAACCACTAAAGCAACATGCCCTAATAAATGCTCAATCTGCAATTAAATCTCTAGGCAGCAAATTTGCTGGACTGTCTCCCAGCATCATTACCCTGGGGAATCACATGAATTCATCCTGTCAGGCTCAGCAGAGGTACCAAGAGGGGAAAGTTAACTCACATTGCTGTGCGTCAGTTTCCCCTGATCAGAGATGTCACTGCTTGCTCCTTTACACCTGAGCTATTGGAAAGTTCAGTTGCACAGTCACAAATTGCATTGGCTGGGTTTCCCACCATGGCCATCAGGGGGAGGATTTTAATTCATTCCTTGAGTTCTTGATTCCACAGACCCTTCAAATAGACACTCCAGAGGACTTTATATAGAGAGAGAGCCTATGGGCTTCTGGGAAAGGCAGCATTAATGAAGAAAGGGCCAAAGAAGCTAAATTGTTGGTTTTTTTTTTTAAAGTGTCTTTTTTCCCTTGTGAATGGCTGAGGATTCTAGGAGCAGCAAAATGTCACCAGCTATGGCTGATTCCTCCTCCATGAACTTCACAGACACCGCTTACCCTTTAGTGACACCATCTTCATGTCTGAGGCTGAAGGTGATTGTGCCTTTGCTGGTACAACGGGCCGTAGAGCAGTGGTTCTCCATCTTTCCAGACTACTGTACCCCTTTTAGGAGTCTGATTTTTCTAAGTTTCACCTCATTTAAAAACTACTTCTTATAAAATCAGACATACGAATACAAAAGTGCCACAGCACACTGTTAATGACAAATTGCTTACTTTCTGATTTTTAACATATAGTTATAAAATAAATCATTGTACCTACATTTCTATATATTGTATATAGAGCAGTATAAACAAGTCATTGTGTGAAATTTTAGTTTGTACTGACTTCACTAGTGCTTTTTATGTAGCCTGTTGTAAAACTGGGCAAATATCTAGATGAGTTGATGTACCCCCTGGAAGATATCTGAGTACCCCCAGGGGTACATATACCCCTGTTTGAGAACCATTGCCTACAGTATGGATACCTATCTTTCTCGATACCTATATACTACCCGCCCAAAAAAAAAACTTTTTGGGGGGATAAGTATTTAGAATGGCCATTCTTGTCCCCATGTATCAAAGGTGCTTAAACAGGAGCCTTTGAAATATGTAATACATCATTTCTTTCCTGTCAAATGCCCTCCTTGAATTTGTTCTTCTCACCTAATATTGCTCCAAGGCAGGGATTCTAGATTGCATTTCAGAATAGTTGTACTGTCATCCTACATGTGTTTGCAGGAGCCTCTGTAAATATGAAGATTATGAATTAAAGATGTAGGATTTTAAAGAGTGAAATCACTTATTGACGAGACCTTAGGCCTACTAGCCAAGCAAAAAAGAGGGCTGCAGTTTCCTCCCAACTTACAGGGTATTTCAGAACCAAAATTCACAGGATGCAATTCTAGACCCATTAAGGTTTCAGTAAAATACAGGAGCAAAAGTGCTCTCTTGCAATGTGGAAGGAGCTGGGTAAAGTGCAGGCAAACTTGCCATGGTATCTACGTGCCTAGGTCATTTGCAGAAGTGAACGGAGGCTATAAATACTCTTGCTCCATGGCAACTTTGCTTCTCCACTCTAACAGCTGTGACTTGAGCTTGGAAAATATTAACATGATGGCAGAAAAAGCAATGTTCAAGTGTCAGAGTTGTAAATTAATGGAATTTTGGTAGGTGGTAATTTCAGTCTCTGGAATAATTACTACTGAGGATTTGTAAAGTTCCATAAAGTGTTCCGGAATTAGTGTAAGACTCAAGCACACATGTCTACTCATTTATACATGTATATCCCATGTGTGCATGAGTGTGTGTGTGTGTGTGTGTAACTTCCACTAGCTCCAATTAATTTTATACCTTTTTGGAATCCTCACTAGGAATAATATTTATTCCATATACATACTCTCTTTTTCTCAATTCCTGGTTAACTGACTATGTTGGGAAGAGGCCCAAAATATTTGGATAAATGGACTTCTGTAAAGAGAGTACTGTTGTGTGATAAAACAAAACTTGCATGCAGTGAGCCAACGTGGGTAACCTGGAGGATTGGATAGATTAAATTCAGTTAATTGACGTTTATGGGATGGTCTGTGCTAAGATCTTTCCCTATGTTGGTTTTACTAGATTAAAATTTTTCCTGATTAAATAAAGCATTAACAGTAATTGCTGGAAATTATCATTATTCAGACGGTTAAAATGCTTGATTCTGAAGTTAGATACCTATTGTTTATGTACTCTGACCTGAATTTCAGCTTATGCAGCATGGCCAAAATTTCTTGTCTGAAGCAAGATGTCTGCACCGTAAATAGCCTTTCTCCAAATACTACTTAATTAATTTCTGACTAATCTGAAGCATTCTCTCTATCTATGAACAATGCAGCAGTGCTCTTCCCCAAGATCTTGTTGTAAATTGCTCAGATTGGCCTTATGGATTCAAAGAGCTTGATGGAGTGTACAGAAAGCTGCTATATCAACTCCTCAAGGGAACAGGAAAAGGATCCCGGTGCCCAGGACTTTGCATAAACTGAGCTCATTAAATTTAACCAGATCAGTTGGTAGAAATTCTGAAGATATGGAAATTTTTTCAGTTCCTGTACATTTATTTATAGCTACATTTTCTCTCAAGCAATTGCCTCTTTAGATTCTCCACATCTCCTTTAAAGGTTTTAAAAAAGGATTGAAATAAGAAAAGGTGCTAAACTCACAGGAGATAGAGACAGAAGGGGACAAATTGTATCCTTGGGTATGTGTGAGTGGCTACCATTGAATTAAATAAGAAATCCTTGTTTGTATCCTGGGGAATGATTTTGTGATTAGGGAGGTTTTACCCTTGGCCAGACCCTGCAGTCTTTGCTCACTCCTTTCTTGGGCAAAGGTGTTTGAAGTTAGTGAGGATTCTGTCTGCAACAAGACAGCAGGGTTAGACTATAGGAGTAGAGCTATTGCAGTACCTCAAAGGAATGCAATCTGATGCTTCTCAGGGATGATCTGAAATGCATTAGACCTTGGTGAAATAGACATGCCAGAGCTTCAGTGAGCAGAACATTGTTTATTTACATTCAGTGGGCCAAATCCTATGATCCTTGTTCTGTTTATACTTGCACACATTGAAGTGGATGGTAATTTGACTGACCCTGTAGAGATCTCATGATTTGGCCCGTTGTCTATAGACTGGGGT